>NC_137833.1:33986469-34143969 GCF_963921795.1 Nannobrachium achirus
ATGGATGGATAGATAGATAGATAGATAGATAGATAGATAGATAGATAGATAGATAGATAGATAGATAGATAGATAGATAGATGGATGGATGGATGGATGGATGGATGGATGGATGGATGGATGGATGGATGGATGGATGGATGGATGGATGGAATGATAGACTGAGATAGACGGAGGGAGGGGGGAGGGGGGCCGGTAGTGCCTGTGGTGAGGACGGGTGCAGGGCTTAGGCAGGCGCTGCCAAGGCCAGACTGTCCAGTGAACGTCAGACGCACTGCGCCATACGTGTGTGTGTGTGTGTGTGTGTGTGTGTGTGTGTGTGTGTGTGTGTGTGTGTGTGTGTGTGTGTGTGTGCCAAGGATGGGAGAAAAAGCCTTGGCCCCTCTGGAGCTGTTGCTGGGCTGGGTAGTGGCTTGATGGCAGAGAATGGTGTGTGTGTGTGTGTGTGTGTGTGTGTGTGTGTGTGTGTATATCGTGTTGTGTTATGTTGTGGCATGCCTAACAGGATTAGAGGTGACCTGGTGGGGTCCAGTTGGTACCGGACCCATAGCACAGCGGCGTGTGTCCGTGTGTGTGTGCGTGTGTGTGTGTGGCTTGTATAATAGGATTAACAGTTACCTGGTGCGGTACAGTTGGTGTACTGGTCTGAACTGGACTGGACTGGGGCTGGGGCTGGGCAGAGGGCTGGGGAACGCCGCGTGTGTGCCCCGCGTCCATGCGTGTGTGTGTGTGCATGCGCGTCGCTGTGTGTACGTACGTGTGTGTGGTGGCATGTATAATAGGATTAGGTACTACCTGGTGAGGTGCAGTTGGCGCTGGGTGTTTGCCAGCTGTTCTGCCAGGCTCACGGCTTCGGACTGCCATTGGCTCCCGTCCTTCTGGACCGCCTCCAGGTGCTGCCGGCAGCCAATCAGCTCCAAGTTCAGCCTCTCCACTTCCTGTCCCGCCGAGAGGGGGAGGAGGGAGGAAGCGAGAGGTGAGAGAGTCTCTTACACAATAAGCCCCCCTTATGACCTCCTTGCCCAAAAAATGCACCAATAAAAGCCCTCAGGGTTGAATGGTGTCTCAGCAGACCCAAGGTTAAGAATATACACAAACAGTAAAATGTGCTGTGTTCTTTTAACAAATGCAACTAGTGCAGACCGTACAGGTCCACTTGGTTACATTTGTACACTCAAAAAAAAAGGTACAGTAAGTTATATTTTTTTGGTTACAATAAGTATTAAATAGCTCAGTAATCATTGCTATAGAGTGCTTGTACGGAAACAGGTCTCCCTGTCTAATCCAGAGCGACTTACAATAAGCAAGGTAATACATTAATACATCAAATGAATAGAAATATTCATCTTGAAAAAAAGAGCGTAGGTAGACCATAGACCTTTAACTTTATATCAAATGTATATATATATATATATATATTATATATATATATATATATATATATATATATATATATATATATATATAAATTGCTATCTAGCTTTCATAGCATTTTTTTACATTTTTAGTAACCAGAAAATACATTTATTCATGTTGGGATACAAAGTTATCATGCAAGAGCATGCAAAATTGGAATGGAAATACCATAAAATGGAAGCTAAAAAATGCTTTCTCTCTCCTGATTGGATGACATTGGTGACCCTGGCCTGAGCAACCTTAACATTCATTTTATGTGTATGATGTTGATGTAATGACGTACAGCATTACCTTGCTTATTGTAAGTCGCTCTGGATTAAGAGTGTCTGCTAAATGCTTAAATTGTACTGTAAAGACAAGGAGCTGTTACTACTCAATGATTACTATATTCTAGATTTCTTTTTAAATAAAACACGTTTTGGTAAACCAAAATAAATATCACTTGCAGTACTTTTAACACTGAAACTACTTTTATCACTGAGGATTTTACAGTACAGAGTCCAGTTTTGTACATCCAAAGTCTGCAGGAATGTGGGTGGAATGAACTGTGGCAATATTCTGATAATTAACCCATTTAGAATGGGTACACATTATTGTGTACAGTGTTGCCGTTGTCTTGGGTCGTGCGCCTCCGACGACCCATATCTTTTGAGCCGGGGTCTCGCACCCCCCTAAGTTCACACCTCAACAACTGTTTTAACAAAGAAACAAGCCTATATGCATATCAATAGACCTGTATAGGAGGTGTTGAGCGACGTTCATGACCCCCCAAACATTGAATCACCATTGCACCACTGATTGTGTATCATTATTGAATGCTTTAACTATTGAAAAATAGCAGATATACATATCGTGCTGCGAGCTTGTAGATCTGCTATTTTTGAAAAATCATGAAAATTATAATTTTGACCTGATTCACTAAGTGTCTTTTGAATCCTTCTAATGATTTTTGAAAGACCTATGTTTCTATATGTCAGCAATCTGGCCAGCCATCGTCAAAGAAAAGGTCCTTTTCACTTAACTGGAGCTCAGTTAGTCTGTTCTTGAGAGACTATGTCAGTGGTTCTCAAACGTTTTCATGTGAAGGACCCCCAAACTGATATTTATTTGGCCACGGACCCCCATGTCAAAATATCTAGTTCCAGGGACCCCCCAGAAGCAAAATTTGAGTTACAAACGTTCACTTTAAAAACACATATATTCAAAGATTTACACACATTTTCACGACTTTTTCAAAAAAATAGCAGATCTACAAGCTCTCGCTTGTATATCTGCTATTTTTCAATAGCTAAAGCATTCAACAATTCTAGGCCTAAATGGGTTAAAACACACTGAGATAGCAGGGCTGCCAGCGGGGTGCATTTGGACAGTTGCTACCCATCTTCTGTTTAGAGCTACTGTAAAACGAGCATTTGGTAGTTGCTTTTCATTTGTACTATTCAGCCACAAACTAAGCGTGTGAGAGCTCATACACCAGACACCCACTCTTACCTTCCAAAAATAACACAAGCATCTCTAAGCTGCTACAGTAAGTCCCTTTCATACGCTGTTCTACTACCGTTATCTGTGATCCTGTTGTTTATGTGAACCTGTGGCTCCTTCGGGTGCCCTCTGTCCCTCATCAGTGCAATTCATATTCATAAATATGAATGTGAATCCATGTGCCCACATGCCAAAGTGAAAGGTGGAATTGAATATGCAAAGCAACTGAATTTGGTTGTTGGTTGTTGTTGTTTATTTTTAATAAAATAATTCCAAGAACTACATAAAATTAAGAGAATATTGCTTTATTTTTTACAATACTGCACAATTTAATCATTGTTCTTGTTCTGTCTAATGGGTCAGTTCACATGTACTGTACTAGTTTACGGACAATTAAGGACACAAAGACATTTGCGGCACATAGTACGATTTTAATGCGTAATTTAAGTTCCGTGCACAGCTGCGTCGCTGACCGAAGATCCATGAGCTCACAACGCGTTTGCATGAGCTTATACATTTTAATATACAGTAGATCAGTCTTCAAGAGTTAACTTATCACTGAGGATTTTTACAGTGCATAAGTAATTAGCTGATGAGAACCCGCTCCGAACAAGCAGGGGCGTCGCAAGGGGTGAGAAAGTGGGACTGAGTTACTAGGGCCCAAGGTGGAGGGGCCTTAATAATTTTATACTTTAGCTATTGAAAAATAGCAGATTTTCAAGCTCACAGCGCGGCACCGAGTGCCACACTGCGAGCTTGTAGATCTGCTATCTTTGAAAAGTCATGAAAATGTGTGCAAATCTTTGAATATATGTATTTTTTAAGCAAACATTTGTAACTCAAATTTTGCTTCTGGGGGGTCCCTGGAACTAAATATTTCGAGGTGGGGGTCCGTGGCCAAATACATATCATTTTGGGGGATCTTCAACATGAAAAGGTTTGAGCACCACTGACATAGAAACCTCATGTGGATTTTGAAATATTCAAAGACTGAAGCTCGCGTCTACAAGCTCGCGGCACTCGGTGCCGCGCTGTGAGCTTGTATCTGCTATTTTTCAACAATTAAAGTACCCCCAGGGCACAGAATTTGGTGATACTCCCCTGCGTACAAGTAAGACTGACCTGCGCTGCCTGCTCTCTCAGCCGGGCGGTCTTGGTGCCGAGGTCTCGGAGCTCTCTCTCTGCCTCGTCCCTCTTCAGCTGAGCCTGGCTCATCTGGTAGCGCAGATCTACAAGCGCCTGCGGAAGAGAAGGGCAAGGTAAATAACAACTGAACATCTTTCACCACATTATGTTCATTATGATGCGTTCAGCTTCTAGTGGTAGCTGGTAACTGGTGTTGGTGTGAATGTTTGTTATTATTGAACTTTTGTGTATATACTGTATTAAAATTGGACATGCACAATTCTGATTATATCACTCAGTGTCAAGAGTAAGACCTTGATTTTAATTGTCTTTCGTATTTAAAAGCTATGGGTTTTTACAGTATATACCTTATATATACTGTATATTGAACATTTGTTTGTCATAACTCAAGTCCCAAAACTAAATCAAATGATACCATAAAACTGAATTTACAGGGACTACTAATTATATTATTCACATACTGCGCTGTAAGTATACATTACTGTCTTTAAAATAAGGTAAAATATTCTTGATAGGATCTGTACTCAAAAGGAATGTGTTGTGAATATGCTGAAATGATAAAGACTTTGGCGCCCTCATTTGGAATTAAAAAAACATTACAGTCAAAGTACAGAATTCAACTGACCACAGAGTGTAATTCTTATTATAGAGAAGTGGTTCTCAAAGTGGGGTCCAGGGACTCCTGGGGGGTTCCTTGCAGGGGTTCTAACTGGACCCATACAGGTCTGTAACTGTGAAAGCGTACAAATGGACACTGGTTCCATTTATCCAGTCTCAAGCTGTGTTCAGTCACCCTGCCAGCTAAAAGATACAAAGATACTAGGGCTGTTAATCGTCACTTGACGATTAATATTGTCACTCAAATAATTGCATTTAACGATTGAATTGTGTTTCTGTTGTTGATCATTATGGAACATATGAATAAAAAATACTTTTAGGTTTCGTTAACAAAAGTTGCACAAGTTAGAAATGACAAATAACACACATTTAATTTTATAACAATTTTTTATATATATATATATATATATATATACACGAGCAAGAAAAATAAAAAATATAAGGCCTAGGGTTATGAGCCCCATTACAAGCAGGAATTGTGTGAAGAGAGAAGGTGAGTGAAAACGGTTAAATGAAGGTCGGTGGCCAAATACAGTACGTATCATTTGTGGGATCCTTGACAATAAAAAGTTTTGGCACCACTGATATAGCGACACAGGATTTAGAAGACATTTGTAGAATAGGCCTAAGGTCTTGGGGTGATATGGTTAAACAACACTTGTTGGTTTTGTAGCTGCAGTTGAAGCCAGCTCAACTTGGATTGTAACTTTAAATATTTCGTAGCAGCTACAAACTGTCATCAGGTGTCATTTTGCATCTTCATAATGCTGGCTTCCATTGAAAATGAAAGGCAGATGTTGTTGTATGTGTAAAAAAAATTGAAAACTAATAAAATACTAATCATAAAAAAAGAAAATGAAAGGTAGAGCCTGTAGTTTTGTAGCTGCTAGTGTAAGCGCAGCATCACAGTCATGAGAACTGCTTGAAATTAAAAAGGTTTGAGAGCCACCGTTTTAGACAGGTCGTGTTGAGAAAGAGAGGGAGAGTGCAGATACATAGGGAAAGGGACATGCACCACAGGTCACCAGCCGGAATCAAGCCCATGAGACACACCTTGGTGCCGTCTTGTTCCTGGTTGGTCAGTCTGCGGAGGGTATCGTCCAGCTGATTGGTCAGTGAGCTCTTGTCTCTGTCTGCTCTGTCCAGTTGTCCCTCCAACTCAGCCACGCGCTGGGATAGACCGGTCACCTGACACAAACACACACACACACACACATTGAAAAAGAAAGAAATTGATCAGTCACTAACACTTGAAAACTCACACGCATACATATGACACATATGTGTGCGTGTGTCTTAAACCCTAGGGAATCCCTGGGGTGAACAAACAGCTCACAACGTGTTGCATGGCTACACCAGGAGCTTGTAGATTGAAGGAAAAAAGGACCGGCACCGGCAAACACCGGTCAACTAAGTATAGGGTTTTTAAGTGGTAATGTACTGTGGTAAGTATAGTAAGGTTCAAGGTTGCACTTTATGGTTTATCGGTAACCCTTCCTTTTACATAAGAGTAAAAGTTATTTTTGTTTGGCTACCTTCAGACAGCAGCAACAATGACACGATAAAATCGTATAATGATTTAAAGAAAAGGATGCAAAGAAAATAATAAAAGAGAGCACCATCATATCATATGTACGGTACATGTGCATATAATCTTGGTATATTGTATGCACCAATTGTATTCCCACATAGCTGTCACGTAACGTAAGTATATTCTGTATACAGCAGATTAGACAGGTGTATTAATAGTGCAATAAAAGGGTGGATTGGAGGGAGTAAGACCTGTATAAACACACACTCACACACAGACAGACTTACAGACTGTGCGAGTTCCTCTTTCTCCTTGCGCGCTGTGGTGCGGCCTTCCTCTCTGGCCTTTGCCACTCTCTCCTTCAGGGCCTTGGCCTCCCGCTCCACGTGCTCCCTCTGTCGAGCCAGCTCCCTGGACAGCTGTTCACACTGAACCTCCACCTACACACCAGAACAACTCACAGTTATATCCTCGCTGTCTGGCAGAAACCCCTTATCTCCATATTCTAATACAGGTGTTCTCAAACCTTTTTAAGCGGTGACCCCCAAAATAAACATATTTGAACTGGGGACCCCCACCCTGACAAGCACTTGGAACTGTAGGTATTACATTTAATGTGACTCGGTTCCACAGATAAATATTGTGAAAATAGCAGATCTACATGCTCACAAGAGGTGTTGTGAGCATGTAGATCGGCTATTTTCACAATGTTCGCCTCTTACTTACTTAATATTTGACAGTTTGGCCAGTTTGGTACGTAGGGATGGTCCGATCAGGTTTTTTGGAACCGATCACCGAGCACCGATCACAAAAGTTTGATCACCCGATACCGATCAATCCCCGATCCGATCAAGTTATTATTTATATATTATTTATATTTTCTAAATGTTAATGTTTTAACTTTAATTCATTCATTCACTCATGAATTCATTTATATATTTGCCTTATAGTTATTTACCAGCATTACTATGTATTTATTATCATAGCAGTAACTAATTATTCCTTCAGCACTGTGGAAATCAATAACCCAAAATGGCCTCAAGTGGGCATCCAAGAACTGACAAGAGCTGATGGTTGAGTTTAGTCATTTTAAAGACATGTTTATTAACAGACTGAAAAATAGAATAGCATTGTATAATACGGCTTTGATCGGATGCACCGAATTTACCTTTTGATCTAAACCACCGATTATCGCCGATCACGCTTTGATCGGCCCGATCCGATCCATTACCGATTGATCGGTAACATCTCTAGTATTAAGCATTACGCTAATCATCTGGGGACCCCACAAAATAATTTGGGGATCCCACTTGGGGTCCCGACCCCAAGTTTGAGAACCATTGTTCTAATATATTTTCATATATTAACACCCTACTTGATCACACTACAGGATCACACAAAAGCATAAAAAGTAGGAGATCCGCAAGATCAAAACGCGGTGCGAAACACGGCACAAAATGTGCTTCGAACTTGCAGATCTGCTACTTCTGCTACTTTAGAATTTGAATCCTGATAAGACATTTGGAGGTTTCTACCCGACCGAGATGATATTATATTAACCCTCTAAGGCCCAAAAATAGAAATACTTGAAATAAAAAAATGAAAAAAATCAGATGGTGTTGTAGGAGTCTTAATCCGAGGAAAATGTAATGTTTAAAAAAAAATGTTTTTGTAAGGTTTTATAGCCATGAATCATAAATCATAAATCATGCTCTAATTTACATATGGGGGATATTTTTCACAATAATAACATATGTACATGTTCTAATGATCATTCTAATGATCACCAAAAAAATTGTACAGGCATTTTACTTATGTTTTTGTGAGGAATAGCTTCCATGAAAAAGTGAGATGTTGTTCGTCAAAACTCTGGAATGTCAGCGGGTGTGGCGGGTGTGAATGTCAGCCCCTGTGGGGGGTATTTATATGCAAATACTGTGTCCAGTGGCATTGTAATACTAAACAATAGAATCCAATGGTGATGTTTAGGTGGTAGGGGGAGCTAAAATAAAATGGTTTAAACCTTTTTTTGGATAAAATACAAACGTTGTAATATTACAACAGTGGGCTCTAGAGGGTTAAGATAAAAATGCAATTACTGCCACTAAAATAATCAGCGATATACAGTATATGGGATTTGTGTTATAGTTTGGGTGATTGTAAAACAAACTGAATTGGTTTCTCGTCCATCACCAACACTTGGGTCAGAGGGCAATTAATTTGAACTTTTGACCACTTAAGCCCTATTTTCCACTTAACTCATCTGGTGCCGATCCCGAACTAGTTCGGCTTTATTTCAATCCAATACAATCTTTTTTTTATTAATTCACTTACCCCGAGCTGCTTGTAGAGTCGTGGGTGGTCCTGGCTCGCTAGCCGCTAGCCAGCTAGCCGTTCTACTCTGTCCGACAATATATTCCATTAAAAATGGTTTAAAATACATTTTTGAGCTCCCCAATGTTCACCCGATGTTCGGCGCCGCTTCCGATGAGTACACGAGTGTGCCGATCCCGAAGTAGTTCGGCTTTATTTAATTAAATGAATAAAATGATAAGAGGCCTTCTGAAGCCTGGCTTGATTTTTGTAGCTACTAGCCGAAAGCTAACAACGTCCCGGCCGGCCGTAATTTGCGAACGCAATCGCCAATCTCCGCCTAATCCAATGAAAGACCGCATCTTTAAAGGCTTATATCTCTTTTTTGTGTTTTAGGAAAGCGGCGCGAGGTTTATTTACGGCGAAATCGCCCAAAAATGATCTTTTAGATGACAAAATGGGAATAGCCATTCTGTTAGCATCTTCATCCGGGACATTTCCATGCCGTGCATGAACGTGAGGACGTCAGGTCCTGGAAGCTGAAGTCCTGGAAGCTAAAGCGCTCGCCTATGAGAGATGCGCTGGCATTCTTTGGCCCCTAGAGGGCGCTGGCGCTCAAAGAGTTAATTGTATGACAGTGTGCCACAAAAGCTCACAACACGCCGTATTGCGACATGTTGTGAGCTATATCTGCCGTTTCACTATTTTTAAAATGTTTGGACAATTTCTTTGACAGTGAGTCTGACCCTGGTCTTCTGCAGCTTGAACTCCTCAGCCATCTCCACAGCCTGTTTGACCTGCAGACAGGCTGACCACTCTCTCTGCTGCGACTCCTGCTGGCTGACCCGCCCGGCGCACAGAGCCGCCATCAACTCGTCGCGCTCCCTGAACAGACAGATGGACAGACAGACACACAACCGGCACACATGCAAACACACAGACACACGGGTGTGAGCCCACAGAACCGAATCACAAACACAGCGCACATGGCATCAGAAGATATATGTTACCGAAAATGGTGTACAATTTACAATTTAGGCATTTAGCAGATGGTCCTGTCATAAGCAAAGTGCAAATGTAAAGCTGGCATACTTCCACTGTAGTGCTGGAACGGGGATTTTTCAATCAGGATCTCAACTCTTCGTTTTCACCATCTTAAAGGGCCTACACCATGAATTTTCATTTTTCCAATTTTTATGTATTTTCTTGGTGTCCCACCAGCAACTTCTATCCTCACAAAGTCCTATTTCTGACCATTGTGTCTTTCTCAGTTTATGGGCAGATCTATGTTAGCATGTCTCAGAACGGTCCTGATTGTGAAATGTCAGATTTGTGATGTCACAAGGCCTGAGAAGGAGGCAGGAGGAGCTGGGAGAGGGTTGGGGAGGGGTGGGCAGGCCTGAGAAGGAGGCAGGAGGAGCTGGGAGAGGGTTGGGGAGGGGTGGGCAGGCCTGCTGAGCAGGAGGTGGGGAGGAGTGTGGGGCCAAATCTGGCTCAATAGCGCAGTCCTCCCACTCAGGACAAGGTGGTACTGCAGCTGAAAATGCTCTGAAAGCCAGGCAGAAATGACAGGGGCTCTGTATTCAGGAGTGGTAATTTAGCCTCAAACCTTTTCAAAAACGTTTTTGGGACACAAACAGTGTTATATAAATAATTTTTAAATGCATGGTGTAGGACCTTTAAGATGTACTGTACTTGTTCATCTCAAGAGATTTCTGACAGGACACTCTTCAGTGGAAAAGGTATTCGCTCTCTCTCTCTCTCCAATAATCAGAGAGATAGCATATAGCTCAAATTTGAGTATTATGTTTTTATTATTGTCACAATATGATATCATCACATCATAATATCAATATATTTGGTAAACGAATATCATGATATTTGATTTTGCCTATATCGCCTAGTGTGTGTGTGTGTGTGTGTGTGTGTGTGTGTGTGTCTGTCATGCGCCCCGCACTGACTTGGTGAGCCTCTCAATGGCCTGGACGTGCACGTTTGTGTGTGTCCCGGCCAGGACGGCTTCATGCTGGGCACACTTCAGACACAGGCCCGCCACACGGGGCACACTGCCAGCCTTCGCGGCCTCCGCGGCCTGCACCTCCCTGCGTCTCAGACGATCCTTCACCTCCTCACACTCCTTCTGACTGACCGACAACTCCTTCCTGGTGGTGGACGAGACGGCAGAGGGCAGGATAGAGGAGAGGTAGAGGAGGGAGGGAGGGAGGGAGGAGGGATGTGCATAGAATGTTAAGACAGGCAGGGGATGAAATTTCTAAAAGGGCCATTTAGTGGAAATATTGAAAATAGCAGACCTCCAAGGCAAGCTCACAACGCGTCGCAGCGTGACACGTTGTGAGCTTGGAGGTCTGCTATTTTCGGTGCTTGATACCACACTGAACTAAGCATAATCAAGTCAATACTGGAGATGTGGCGTACAGCATGGATTTCTACACAGAGAGGACGATTCCTTCGACATAAGATGCTGCATTTAAGTTCAGGAGAGTTTGGACAAGGCAATTCTCTTGAACGCTGCCTTCAGGTACGGCATGGAAAGAGGGCATTTGCATTTCTTTCACCATAGTAAAAACTGCATTCATGGTCTGGAGAGGGCACATTTTACCGACGGATAAAAGGGCAGGGGCTCAAGCCCCCTTTGATGAACATGTGTTTTCCAATTATGAAATGACAATTCAATTTTATTGATTCTAAAACCGCCATGGGAATAACACACTTTTATTTCTTAATAACACAAAATTCATTTCAATCGAAAATGGGAGAGCATAGGCATTTGGTTGACATCGAAAATTTTCATTCATTGGATGTATGCACGCACGGCACACGGTATTCCAGATACGGCATATCCCGTGGTCATGGCCTCAACTCATTGACTGCCAGTATTCAGAGGGTTTTCAACCAACCTTTGAAGCAAACAGCGCCATCTAGCGCCAAAACACGTAACTCATCAAACACTTCCTGTGGTGGTCAGTGAGTTTAATTGGCAAATGCAATTTATATTCACCTCACCACTCCAGTTTTCTACAAGTTCACAATGCGTCGCATGTGCCAGAACCACACATGAATGGAATAGTGATTTCTAGACCCTTATTTAACCACTCAACCATTCAACCTGGCGTTCATATTTGAGGCATTTAATTATAGGCAACAATTTACGTACATTTTTAAACATTTTCTAAAATAGCTAATCTACAGGCTAATAAAATCTAAATATAAAATAGGATTAAAGTTATTATTAAAAAGCAATAGTGTCGGAAAAACCTTTTTTTCTCTACACCCATTTTAAAAATTGGTTTGGTTCACATAAATAAGCCAATAAGAGTTTTTCTATCTAGAGAGTGAGTACTGACCTGAGAGATACAACCTGGGACTCGAGTGTTTCAGTCTGTGCCTGATGCATCACCTTCAACTGCTCCTACACACACACACACACACACACACACACACACACACACACACACACACACACACACACACACACACACACACACACACACACACACACACACACACACACACACACACACACACGTACACACACGTACACACATGCAGACTTGAGTGAATCACACTGGTTTCAACTCTGTGATGAGATAAAGTATGAAGTAGGGATGCAACAGTTAATTGAACTAATACATTTATATTGATTATAAAATAAATGAAACATTTTAATTAAATAATCTATTTTGGAGTTGGGGATGAGGATCAGGATTTAGTTTTTGTTTTGGATCATGAATTCCAATTGGGCTGTGACCATTAATTAGGCTAATCAATTTAGTTCATTATAAAATATCAATTGGAATTTATTCGTGTCAATTCATTGTTACATAAAGTTTTGGATTTTTGGACTAACCAAAAAAGTAATTGACAGAAAATGACAGATAGATGCACACCTAGTATGAACTATGAAGTCATAACGTGTTAACGGGATTCAAATGGGTCACAAGTGAACAGTGGAAAGAACAGAATTATCTACGACGTGTACTGTACCAGTTTATCTTGCCATGTGAGGGCTTCTGTCGGGTTGTGGGCTAGATTGGTTGCTGGACACTCATTTACCTGAGGAATGCACAGACAGACATTTTAGTATATTCAACAATACACAACATGCACCGTCGTAGTCATCTCTTTGTCACACACAAAAACAAACCAGCATCATTCGAACACTGGCACTGTCTCTCTCTTTATTGAATGTGAATTCATCTGCATTGTTCAGTCCCAACGGAATTCCTTTCCATTCTTCTCTCTCCAAAACTGATAAAATTGTCCTTCACTGACACTCAACCCCCTAGTTTAAGGTTTGCATTCGACAAAAGCATGCCTACTGTAAAAGTGCAGTAATTAGTAGGAGAGTCTTCAAACAACAATTAGAATCTGTCTTGTTAGAACTACAATTTTTACAAAGTTATACACCAGATTGTGATTTCTGTCTACAGTAATTATGATCACTATACCTTTACTACATTGTTTCTCAAACTTTCAAATGTCAAGGTCTCCCCTTAACTCTGACAGTGTACAAATGAAACCAAATGAAGCTGTCAGTTATATGGGTCAATTTAGAGTAAGACCCCCTAAAGGAACCCACAGAGTCCCTGGAATCCACTTACACACACCATTTGGGCCAGTGTTGTGTTCTTCAGATCTGATTGTAGTTTCTCATTCTCAACCACCACCACCCGTACGCGCTGCTTCATCCCCTCCAGCTCCTCCTGCACACGCACACACACACACACACACACACACACACACACACACACACACACACACACACACACACACACACACACACACACACACGAATGGTCAGTCACAGAACAAACTAGATGGCATGCCCTATTAATAATAGAAATAATAGCAACGTATGGAGTTGAGTTTCTACCTACAGCATGAAAGAGGGAAACAGTTCATCATAGAATAATTCCCTGAAAGCACTCTCTCTCTCTCTCTCTCTCTCTCTCTCTCTCTCTCTCTCTCTCTCTCTCTCTCTGGCATGTGATGACAATGTGTTGCATTAAGGAAAGGCATGAGACAATGGTGAGAAATTATTGTGGTTACATCATCAAAGTGTAGCCAGAGTAGATTAGGTTATGTGACGAAATATCTTGACAATGAACACATCGAAAAGTAGTGTGGCATGTCGTCATCACTATAGGACAAACACATTTTTACAATTTGAGACGCAAATGTCAGGTATTTGTTATCCCAAACTCGCTTTGTGATCCTTCAAGAGATCTACTTTTTTTGTAAATGTCTGTGTGGAACACTTTGCAAGCAACATAGGCAGGGATGTACTGCAACAAGCATTATGATATCAGTTTCAAATAGGACAAATTGTGAAACATAGTAGACAAACACAAATGGCTTTTTCTTCTCCAAAGCCTGGAGGGATGATTGCTCTGTGATTATAATGTATGTATATCTTTTTTTAAATTACATGTGTTCTAGCTGTTTCCTGTTTAAATAAGCCAAAAAGCTTACTAGGATCTCCTTTTAGTTGACCTTGTACCAGTGAACTGAACTGTACTGTCATGCCTTTTCCTATGCAAACTCCCAATAAAGTCTTCAATCAATCAATCAAACAAACATAGTTGACTTTGAATATTTCAGTAGAGATGGTATTTATGGCTCTTTGAAGTGAGCTGGATCTCTGGGATCTGTTCCTTTCAAAGAGCCGTTCGAAAGACTGCCTCATTTTAGTTACTAGTTACTTTGTAGATGTTGATTATATAGTAAATACAAATCACTTCAACCCTATACAATTCGGCCATATATATATAAATTTCCGCCATTTGAAAATAGCCGCAAAAGCTCACAATGCGTTGCAAGCAACGCAACGCATTCTGAGCTTTTGCTACTCATTGGAAAACCTGTGAAATGGGACATTCTGCATACAAAAAAAATACAAACTACTTTCTACTATTGGTATTTTAAGTACATTTTGATACCAATACTTTTGTACTTTTACTCAACGAACATTTTACTTTTACTTGTAACAGTATTTCTACATTAAAGTATTGATACTTTTACTGAAGTAAAGAATTGACTCCCCCTCATAAAAAAAAAACAGCTTCCTACTGCGAACCGGATCCCATCGTTCATTTCAAAGAGCCATTCAAAAGACTTGATTCGTTCGGGAACGTCCCATCTCTACACTCTGACTGTCACGCAGATAGCCACACGCAGACACACACAGGGCTGGACACATGATGTCCTGGCAGAGAAAATGACTCAGATATGAGCATAAAGCGAACATACACACGCACCGTGCAGAATTTGACTTGGGCTTCCAGATGTTGGATGTACTCGGACTGGTTGTAAATCATCGGGATCAGGTCCTGAATGGACATCCCTTCCTCCTGTGTTCTCTGATGAAAGTGTGATGATCACATGTCAGACAAAAATAGCTTGTCTAGCAACAGAGTAGCACTGAATGAGTACTCATCAAACTAAAAAAAAAAAAAAAAAACAGTAGCACTTTAAACGAAGGTGCCGTTAATAAACATTTATTAACATATAATAAACATTTATTAACAATTAATAAAATCATTTATTAACTCATCCAGAGCCCAGGACATTAACGGATTAGGGGGTCCAGAGTGCCCCCTCCCGGCCCCATTAACGGCCATTGTCTTATTTTGAAGGCCAGAAGTCTAGACCGGAAGTACTTCCGGTCTGACGTCATCGGATCCTGCGACGGAACCGATCAATGTTTACGTGGTGCCATGCTGGATTGCATAGGAGCGTTTATACATGTGTTTTATAAGCGAGCATCTGCCTCCATCTTCGCTTCTAAAGTGTTGTTTTGAGATAATGGACATTAAAGATGAGATCGGCCGTCCACCTCAATGTTATGGGATGACTATTGTGTGCTCGTGGAGCCGTGATGATGACAAATCAGCGCGGATTTCGTCTCCGGAGCGTCGGCCATTGTACTAGGTATTTTTACTCGCCGTTACAGTAATATATTACTTTTCGCGCGACATCACGCATTCGGCACTATACGTACTCTAGTACTTATCGCGTGACATCACGCGAAAGGCACTAGATGAGTTAATGTTAATAATTGTATCTATAAGACAGTTATTAATGTTTATAAGGAATTTAATAAACATTTATTAACAGTTAAGAGGATGTTAATAAGACAATTTATAACTGTTAATAAGTGCTTTATAAGACACTTATTATTTCTTTATAAACATTTGTAAGGCATTCAATAAAGTTAATAGTAGGTTTATTAGACATTTATTAACTTTTAATTGCTTATTTCTAAGACACTTGAAAAAACGTTTTCATTTTTCTAAAACGTTTTTAAGGAATTAATAAACATTCATAAACTGTTAATAACCTTTAATAAAAGTTATTAAGATATTTACACAGCATTAAGTAACAGTTTAATAGATGTTAATAATATATGTACATAGCATTAATTAACCGTTATGAGTTTACTGAACCGTTGGTAAGGGAACTAATAAACCTTAATAAATTGATAATATATTAAGGTTACTAAAAAAGGGTCTTATAAACGGTAACAAATCCTTATTAGACGCTTGAAAACCAAATTTATTCTTAATAAATGTTTATAAGAACTGTAAAAATCATTAATAATATTTATTAAATGTTAACACATGTTAATAAGATGTTTATAAAGCTTTACTTAACCGTTAACAGGTTACCCTAAGTTAACCTAACCGTTGGGAAGGGATCTAATGAAAATTAATAAACTGTTTATAATATATTATAAAACTGTTAATGGGGTATGAAATAGTCTTATGCACTTGGGGGGTAAAGAGGAACGGTCATTTACTATAATTAAACAAACCTTTATAATGTGTTTTATTAACTAGAAAAAAGACTTATAAACATCAACAACTTGTTAACAATGTCTTTATTAACACTTAAATAGGCAGGAACAGTCATCTATAAACATTTATAAACAGCTAGTTCGTTTAAAGTGGGAACAGTCATCTATAAACATTTATAAACCTCTTACAACAAATAAACAGTGTCTTATTAACAATAACAAATACTTAACAATGCACTTATTAAAGTGTGAACAGTCATCTATAAACATTTATAAAGTCGTTTAAAGTGGGAACAGTCATCTATAAACATTTATAAACCTCTTACAACAAATAAACGGTGTCTTATTAACAATAACAAATAAATAACAATGCACTTATTAAAGTGTGAACAGTCATCTATAAACATTTATAAACAGCTAGTTCGTTTAAAGTGGGAACAGTCATCTATAAACATTTATAAACCTCTTACAACAAATAAACAGTGTCTTATTAACAATAACAAATACTTAACAATGCACTTATTAAAGTGTGAACAGTCATCTATAAACATTTATAAACAGCTAGTTTGTTTAAAGTGGAACAGTCATCTATAAACATTTATAAACCTCTTACAACAAATAAACGGTGTCTTATTAACAATAACAAATACTTAACAATGCACTTATTAAAGTGTGAACAGTCATCTATAAACATTTATAAACAGGTAGTTCGTTTAAAGTGGGAACAGTCATCTATAAACATTCATAAACCCTTTAACAACAACTAAACAGTGTCTTATTAACATCAACAAATTGTTAACAATGCACTTATTAATGATTAGACATTTCACATCTAACATTGCCAGAATACATTGTTACACAAGTTGATTTACCAATTATCTTACCAGGGAAGGATTATGTGGGGAAACAACAATCAAATGTGAAAGAATGATGGCATATAAAAACAATGTTTTAACCAAGGAAGCACTTACATTATTTGTTTTCCCTATAGAACCTGCCTTACTTTTGTGCAAGTTCTCTACTATAGAATAAACACTACAATATTAAAGGACCACTTCACCGATTTACACCCTTTTTTGTTCATATACTTGGTCCTAACTAATGCTCATTATGTTTTGCTATCATTGGCTGTGAACAGTTCAGACACCGGCCTACTAGTGACATCCTATTCCACGGACAGGACCCTAACGAAGCAATTATGGTCCTAAGGGTCAAATTCGTTCTCCTGCTATACCACTAAAATGTGGAACACCCTACTGAAGGCATTAAAGGAGTGCAAATCCCTAACGTGCTTTAAAACGGCCCTGAAAAACCACTTACAAGCGGCAGCTGCTCCAAACTGGTAACAACTATCCTGTCCTAACCTTACCCCCCCCCCACCCCCAGACCCTCCTATTGTAAATAACTTTTGCACTGTTTTTGTTTCTTTTGTTTACAAGTGCTTTTCTGATATAGATCTACTGCACAGTACTATGTTCTATCTGTCTGTCATTCAATGTTATGAGTTAAAGAGAAGGATCTCAACGGAAATAAGCATCGCCTTACCAGAGTTTCCTTTTTGTTGACCTTGTATCAGTGTTATGAAACTGTACCTTTTCCTATGCAAAATTTCTAATACATAACTCAATCAATCAATCATCGATGGGAAAGTTATTGTGGGCATTCTATTCCTGGAAAGATCGCATGATGAAAAAGTAGACATTGTGTTTTAAAAACTATGACAACAATGATGTCACTGGTAGGCAGGTGTCCACAGACATTGACAGAGTAGATAATGTTTTTTTTTTTTTCATTTTGAGCATTTGTGTGTTCCAATTAGGCTATATGAACATGGAGAAAATGTTGCCAGTTGACTAAAAGGTTGTGTCCAATTTGGGTATTAAAATAAATGCCAATGCATTCCTCCTACTGATGTTCTATCCTACTGGCTCATCTGCCAGTGCAGAGCCTCCATCAGAAGGACATCCTCAAATTCAAGTGGAAATTGAATCATATCATATTTGCTAGTAGTATGAGACAAAACATCAAGATGACCGGAGCTTGGCGTGCAGAAAGTCACTTTCACCATTTATCTTACTTTTTACTGGCACAAACAGAAGTAGTAATATTTTTGGTCTAGTGACTTCCTTTGCAACTAATATAATATCAGTCCAGTTTGTGTACAACTATCGCCGTACACTTCTTCCTCCTGCCATCGCTTGAAGGCGAGGAGCTTGAGGAATTTGAGGCGAAGGTGGCAGAGGTCAAGTAGCTGGACTCGGACGGTGACTTGAAAGAGGTTGGAGACTCATTTCTTGGTGCTTCTAGATGCTGCGACAACAAAATACAAAATGTACATTAATAGAAGGTTCGGAGTCTTTCAGCATTTTAGACATGTTTTGTTCATAAATATGTTACAGTTCAGTATTTCTTTCTTTTCTTTTTTTTTCACCGCCACCATGAAGCTGATTTGAACATTTTAAACTGGCATTTCTTCCTCTGCCTAGGGAATGTGTGTGCAATATTTCACTTGCATTGCACTCTGTGTTCATGATTTGAGGCATTTTGTTCAAAAGGGAGCACACTTGCAAACTTTGGAAGCCAATCTTAGCCAAACAGGATGGAATTTGAAAAATCTGAAAGACCTGTTTCGTTTAATAACACCGATTGGCGTGATTTTTGGACAAAATCGGTAGAAGTACTGTCCAAAAATTTGTTTTGCACACATTAGCCTCCTGGTGGCGCCATAACAGGCCCATGCCGAAAATTGTGCAGAGGTTCTGCTCTGGCACCCAAGGAGTGTGAGTGCTCAGTTTCGGCCTGGCAGAGAAAATGGGTTTGTAAAAATCTGCCTCCTGGTGGCGCTATAACAGCAGAGGTTCAAATAATTCTTTTTATCTTCACCTATTACAGAGGGGACGGAAGTGCAGCAGGACCATTTTAGTAATACATTTATACTGAAAATGTAAATAATGAATAAATAAATATATATATTTTTTGAATCCAGCAAAAATGTCATGGACCCCCTGCAGTACCTCCGGGCACCCTAGGGGTGGTGAAGCCCCTGTTGAGGAACTCTGATTTAAGTCTTGAGAGTATAAAATGAAAACAAATTGGCTTGCTCTTGCTCTCAAGGTCCATTGGGTTACCAACTCTCCTTCATTTAGCTGGGGACCACCTGGAACCCCCTCAAGGACCACTGTTGGTCCCCGGACCGCTGGTTGAAAACCACTGACCTATTAGATGCAATATTATCCTTTTTAATACTGTATTAATTCCCATTATACCGTATGTATTCCCCTTTAAAGGTGATACACTATGAAATTTCACTTTTCCTATTTTAAAACCTTTTTTTGGGGTCCCACTAGCACCTTCTATCCTCACAAAGTCCCATTTCTAACCGTTGTGTCTTGCTCTGGTTTTGAGAAGGCGAAGGTTAAAAGTATCCCACGGGTTCTCAAAACAGGCTATTTTTTTGGGTGGGGGGGGGGGGGGCGCAGTTCAGGCCAAAGGTGGTACTGCAGCTGAAATGCTCTGAGAGCCATTCAAAAATGAGAGAGGCTCTCTCTTCAGGAGTGGTAATTTAGCCTCAAACCTTTTGAAAAACGTTTTTGGGACATAAAAAATATGACATAAATACTTAAATGCAGGGTGTATCACCTTTAACTATGAATTGAACTAGTAATACTTACTCAATAGCAATGTAGTTGTAGCTACTACAGAGCATCACAGTGACTTAATCCATTCAAACCGAGTGGTTTTGATTTATGGATGTCACCGAATAATCGATTTTCGAATAATCGATCGATTAATCAATAATCGATTTTAATATTTCATAATCGAAAATCGAAAAAATATTAATATTTTTTCCCCCTTTTTTTTTTAATACTATTTTTTGGCTTAGTTAGTTAGTTTCAACCAAAATATAGGCTAATAATAGTATTAATGATAATAGTAAATGGCCATTGATTTATTATTCACACCAGCACCAACTGTAAACTGTGTAGACTGTAGAGTGAAGGAGCAGAGCAGAGTGGCAGCTGACTGCTACACTCTCCCCTCCCCCCCTGTCTCAGACACAGGTGTGATTGATTCAGGCTTGATTGTTTGATACTTGGTAGCCATCATCAAAGAAAAGGGAAAACAGCGTTCTCTGTATCGTAAGCATCACTGAATCTGTTCTTGAGAGATTACACTGACACACTAAAAAGAAAGATGAAGAGTAGTAGTTAGGCTACCAATTACCTGAAGAGCCATGTTGTACATATGTAAATGTGCATTGAAATCCAGTAAAAAAAAAACGAAAAACAGAAGAAAGAAAAACGTTTTTTTTTTTTTTTTTTTTTTTTTTTATTAAAAAATCATAATAATTAATAATCGATTTTCGATTAATAATCGATTATTGCTATAGAATAATCGATTTTGATAAAGGTCCATTTTTGACATCCCTAGTTTTGATGTAGACACATTATGTAAACTAAACAATAAGTGCTTGGCTAGCCTGCTGCAACACCACATTTGATACAGTTAGCTAGATTTAATAGCTTAAATAGCTTCTCATACATTACCACAATGATACAGAGTGCACCAAAGCATGTTTCAACAATAGACACAAAGGTCTCAAACCCCTCATTGTTTTTAAGAAAGATATCTGGGCATAAATAGGAAGCAAATGAGCTAGCAGCAGGGATAGCAACAGGCCTGAGGCCTGTATGCTAGCTATGTGTTATCAACACAATTACTTTTCCCTTCAGGTTCACAAACTCAAATGAGAAAAGTTCTTGTTAGCTTACCAAGGGAGATGCATCAAAGACCAATGCTGTGCTGCTCTTGCAGTGAATAAAGGTGAAGAAGAAAAAAAAAACATTTTCACTGAGGTAGTGTGCTAACCAAATAATTAGCAAAAACGATTTTGCTTCTTTCTCTCTAAAAGTATCTTTCTTCATAAACCTTCTAGTTCTGTTCAATCAAAGTCACTTCTCAATCAAACATCTTCACTTCAGAATGAATTGTGTTCACTCAGAAAACCATCTCATGTCCTCTCTCATGCATGCAGCAGAAAAACAAGGAAGCATGTCTACACTTCCTGGTCCAGAAAGTAAAAAACAGGGCGGTCCTTAGCACCTGATTGGCCAACTCAGCCAACTCACAGCAAGCAATGTTCTTATTGGCTCCCCCTGTTAGATTGACTGCTGCTCTCACCAATCACACTCCATGTCATTTTAGCACCAAACATTTAACCCCTGAAATGCCAGTTCAGTTATTGTGCTGAGATGACCTGGTTTTAGATTATTTGTTTATTTCATCACATACTTAGGTGACTATTAAATATGTTGATGGCCTATTTATTGCGACCGTTAGGTCGCAGTTACTTGCACTCCTATATACTATCCAAACCTCCACCGGCTGTCAGTCCGTCCCTCTGTCAGTCAGTCTGTCAGTCTGTCAGTCACACGTCACACGTCACACTTTTCCCCTGCTCATATCTCCGCAACCGTTGCCCCGATCCATGCCACATTTTGCACACACACTCCTTGCCTGCCAAACCACAACCTCCACCCATCAAATCTCACATGGCCCTCTTCTAGCGCCACCATGAGGCAGATTCTTGCAAAACACATTTTTGGACACTGCTCCTACAATTTTTGCCCTAAAATCACGCAAATCGGTACACAGTATATCTACACTCATGTCATCAACATGGATCTTTCCCATGTAGCGCCACCTTCAGGCCGATTTTTTAAAACACATTTTTGGACACTGCTCCTACAGATTTTGCCCTAAAATCACGCAAATCGCTACACAGTATGTCTACACTCATGTCATCAACATGGATCTGTCCCATATAGCGCCACCTTCAGGCCGATTTTTTAAAACACATTTTTGGACACGACTCCTACAGATTTCTCCCTAAAATCACGCAAATCGCTACACAGTATGTCTACACTCAATGTCATCAACATGGATCTGTCCCATATAGCGCCACCATCAGGCTGATTTTTTCAAACACATTTTTGGACACTGCTCCTACAATTTTTGCCCTAAAATCACGCGAATCGGTACACAGTATGTCTACACTCATGTCATCAACATGGATCTGTCCCATCTAGCGCCACCATCAGTACGATTTTGGAAAAACACATTTTTTGCCTATTTGACCAACGGTCGCTTATCTCCCGATTAGGGAGTCTTACTGGTTTGTTACAGAGTAGGAAAATCAGGTCGCAGTTACTATGAAAACCTCCACCGGCTGTCTATCTGTCTGTCTGCCTGTCAGTCACGTCACACTTTTCTCCAACTCATATCTCCGCCACCGTTGCCCCTATCCATGCCACATTTTGCACACACACTCCTTGCCTGCCAAACCACAGCCCGCATTTCTCACATGGCCCTCTTCTAGCGCCACCATGAGGCCCATTCTTGTAAAACACATTTTTGGACACTGCTCCAACAGATTTTGCCCTAACATCACACAAAGCGGTACACAGTATCTCTACAGTCATGCCCACAACCTCCACCCCTCATTTCTCACATGGCCCTCTTCTAGCGCCTCCATGAGGCCCATTCTTGCAAGACATTTTTTTTGGACACTGCTCCTACAGATTTTGCCCAAAAATCACGCAAAGCGGTACACAGTATCTCTACACTCATGCCATCAACATGTATCTGTCCTATCTAGCACCACCATTAGGCCGATCTTTGCAAAACACATTTTTGGACACTGCTCCTACAGAATTTGCCCTACTTAAAGTCACACAAAGCGGTACACAGTATCTCTACAGTCATGCCCACAACCTCCACCCCTCATTTCTCAAATGACCCTCTTCTAGCGCCATGTGAGGCCCATACTTGCAAAACACTTTTTTTTGGACACTGCTCCTACAGATTTTGCCCTAAAATCACGCAAAGCGGTACACAGTATCTCTACACTCATGCCATCAACACGCATCTGTCCTATCTAGCGCCACCATCAGGCTGATCTTTGAAAAACACATTTTTGGACACTGCTCCTACAGATTCTGCCCTAAAATCACACAAAGCGGTACATGTGATCTGACGGTCGCTTATCTCCCCATTATTCATATGTCATTTAATCCTGGCTTAGCCTACACCGTGGTTTAAGTAAATTAACTAAGTACATTTACCTAAATACTGTAGGCTAAGTACAATGTTGAGATGTGTGTACTTTACAAGAGTATTTCCAACTTCCAACACTTTTATTTTTACTCCACTACTACATCTCGGATTCAAATATAGTACTTTTACTTACATCTATTTGAACACTTTAGTTACTAGTTACTTTGTAGATTTAGATTAGTATTACAAAACTTACATTATGCACTTCAGCTAGGCTGTATATCGGTTTTGGCCATTTGAAAATAGCTGATCTACATGCTTGCGATGCGACCCATTACGAGCTTGTAGATCAGCTATTTTCAAAAGATGTCGAAAGATGAAAACTTGAAATGGGACATTCTGCATAATGAGTACTTTTACCTTTTGTACAATATAGAAATACTGGTACACAGAAATTCACAACCTACTTAGACTAAGCAGGATTTCAGAAAATGTTCTTATTTAAAGTGCTGAAGGCAAATCATGTTAATGGCATAAATGATTAGGGCGTATTAAAGGAGTGGTTCCTATTGATTACTCTTGCTATGGAGACTTGAGTTCAATAAAAAATGTTTGAGTTTTTGTTGCATTCCTAAGACAATAATTTGATAACAATAAATGTACTCCCATTGATTTGGGTCCCCATCCGGAAACTTGACTAAAATTGTTTATTTCTTTTATTTCTTGCCATAGCAATGTGCATGTAGATTGCATGACAGTAGAGATACTGTGTACCGCTTTGTGTGATTTTAGGGCAAAATCTGTAGGAGCAGTGTCCAAAAATGTGTTTAAAAGAATTGGCCTGAAGGTGGCGCTAAATGGGACAGATCCATGTTGATGACAGGAGTGTAAACATACTGTGTACCGATTTGCGTGATTTTAGGGCAAAAATTGTAGGAGCAGTGTCCAAAAATGTGTTTGAAAAAATCGGCCTGATGGTGGCGCTATATGGGACAGATCCATGTTGATGACATGAGTGTAGACATACTGTGTAGCGATTTGCGTGATTTTAGGGAGAAATCTGTAGGAGTCGTGTCCAAAAATGTGTTTTAAAAAATCGGCCTGAAGGTGGCGCTATATGGGACAGATCCATGTTGATGACATGAGTGTAGACATACTGTGTAGCGATTTGCGTGATTTTAGGGCAAAATCTGTAGGAGCAGTGTCCAAAAATGTGTTTTAAAAAATCGGCCTGAAGGTGGCGCTACATGGGAAAGATCCATGTTGATGACATGAGTGTAGATATACTGTGTACCGATTTGCGTGATTTTAGGGCAAAAATTGTAGGAGCAGTGTCCAAAAATGTGTTTTGCAAGAATCTGCCTCATGGTGGCGCTAGAAGAGGGCCATGTGAGATTTGATGGAGTGGAGGTTGTGGTTTGGCAGGCAAGGAGTGTGTGTGCAAAATGTGGCATGGATCGGGGCTACGGTTGCGGAGATATGAGCAGGGGAAAAGTGTGACGTGTGACTGACAGACTGACAGACTGACTGACAGAGGGACGGACTGACAGCCGGTGGAGGTTTGGATAGTATATAGGAGTGCAAGTAACTGCGACCTAACGGTCGCAATAAATAGGCCATCAACATATTTAATAGTCACCTAAGTATGTGATGAAATAAACCAACAAATAATCTAAAACCAGGTCATCTCAGCACAATAACTGAACTGGCATTTCAGGGGTTAAATGTTTGGTGCTAAAATGACATGGAGTGTGATTGATGAGAGCAGCAGTCAATCTAACAGGGGGAGCCAATAACAACATTGCTTGCTGTGAGTTGGCTGAGTTGGCCAATCAGGTGCTAAGGACCGCCCTGTTTTTTACTTTCTGGACGTGTAGACATGCTTCCTTGTTTTTCTGCTGCATGCATGAGAGAGGACATGAGATGGTTTTCTGAGTGAACACAATTCATTCTGAAGTGAAGATGTTTGATTGAGAAGTGACTTTGATTGAACAGAACCAGAAGGTTTATGAAGAAAGATACTTTTAGAGAGAAAGAAGCAAAATCGTTTTTGCTAATTATTTGGTTAGCACACTACCTCAGTGAAAACGTTTTTTTTTTTCTTCTTCACCTTTATTCACTGCAAGAGCAGCACAGCATTGGTCTTTGATGCATCTCCCTTGGTAAGCTAACAAGAACTTTTCTCATTTGAGTTTGTGAACCTGAAGGGAAAAGTAATTGTGTTGATAACACATAGCTAGCATACAGGCCTCAGGCCTGTTGCTATCCCTGCTGCTAGCTCATTTGCTTCCTATTTATGCCCAGATATCTTTCTTAAAAACAATGAGGGGTTTGAGACCTTTGTGTCTATTGTTGAAACATGCTTTGGTGCACTCTGTATCATTGTGGTAATGTATGAGAAGCTATTTAAGCTATTAAATCTAGCTAACTGTATCAAATGTGGTGTTGCAGCAGGCTAGCCAAGCACTTATTGTTTAGTTTACATAATGTGTCTACATCAAAACTAGGGATGTCAAAAATGGACCTTTATCAAAATCGATTATTCTATAGCAATAATCGATTATTAATCGAAAATCGATTATTAATTATTATGATTTTTTAATAAAAAAATAAAATAAATAAAAAAAACGTTTTTCTTTCTTCTGTTTTTCGTTTTTTTTTTACTGGATTTCAATGCACATTTACATATGTACAACATGGCTCTTCAGGTAATTGGTAGCCTAACTACTACTCTTCATCTTTCTTTTTAGTGTGTCAGTGTAATCTCTCAAGAACAGATTCAGTGATGCTTACGATACAGAGAACGCTGTTTTCCCTTTTCTTTGATGATGGCTACCAAGTATCAAACAATCAAGCCTGAACCAATCACACCTGTGTCTGAGACAGGGGGGGAGGGGAGAGTGTAGCAGTCAGCTGCCACTCTGCTCTGCTCCTTCACTCTACAGTCTACACAGTTTACAGTTGGTGCTGGTGTGAATAATAAATCAATGGCCATTTACTATTATCATTAATACTATTATTAGCCTATATTTTGGTTGAAACTAACTAACTAAGCCAAAAAATAGTATTAAAAAAAAAAGGGGGAAAAAATATTAATATTTTTTCGATTTTCGATTATGAAATATTAAAATCGATTATTGATTAATCGATCGATTATTCGAAAATCGATTATTCGGTGACATCCATAAATCAAAACCACTCGGTTTGAATGGATTAAGTCACTGTGATGCTCTGTAGTAGCTACAACTACATTGCTATTGAGTAAGTATTACTAGTTCAATTCATAGTTAAAGGTGATACACCCTGCATTTAAGTATTTATGTCATATTTTTTATGTCCCAAAAACGTTTTTCAAAAGGTTTGAGGCTAAATTACCACTCCTGAAGAGAGAGCCTCTCTCATTTTTGAATGGCTCTCAGAGCATTTCAGCTGCAGTACCACCTTTGGCCTGAACTGCGCCCCCCCCCCCCCACCCAAAAAAATAGCCTGTTTTGAGAACCCGTGGGATACTTTTAACCTTCGCCTTCTCAAAACCAGAGCAAGACACAACGGTTAGAAATGGGACTTTGTGAGGATAGAAGGTGCTAGTGGGACCCCAAAAAAAGGTTTTAAAATAGGAAAAGTGAAATTTCATAGTGTATCACCTTTAAAGGGGAATACATACGGTATAATGGGAATTAATACAGTATTAAAAAGGATAATATTGCATCTAATAGGTCAGTGGTTTTCAACCAGCGGTCCGGGGACCAACAGTGGTCCTTGAGGGGGTTCCAGGTGGTCCCCAGCTAAATGAAGGAGAGTTGGTAACCCAATGGACCTTGAGAGCAAGAGCAAGCCAATTTGTTTTCATTTTATACTCTCAAGACTTAAATCAGAGTTCCTCAACAGGGGGTCCACCACCCCTAGGGTGCCCGGAGGTACTGCAGGGGGTCCATGACATTTTTGCTGGATTCAAAAAATATATATATTTATTTATTCATTATTTACATTTTCAGTATAAATGTATTACTAAAATGGTCCTGCTGCACTTCCGTCCCCTCTGTAATAGGTGAAGATAAAAAGAATTATTTGAACCTCTGCTGTTATAGCGCCACCAGGAGGCAGATTTTTACAAACCCATTTTCTCTGCCAGGCCGAAACTGAGCACTCACACTCCTTGGGTGCCAGAGCAGAACCTCTGCACAATTTTCGGCATGGGCCTGTTATGGCGCCACCAGGAGGCTAATGTGTGCAAAACAAATTTTTGGACAGTACTTCTACCGATTTTGTCCAAAAATCACGCCAATCGGTGTTATTAAACGAAACAGGTCTTTCAGATTTTTCAAATTCCATCCTGTTTGGCTAAGATTGGCTTCCAAAGTTTGCAAGTGTGCTCCCTTTTGAACAAAATGCCTCAAATCATGAACACAGAGTGCAATGCAAGTGAAATATTGCACACACATTCCCTAGGCAGAGGAAGAAATGCCAGTTTAAAATGTTCAAATCAGCTTCATGGTGGCGGTGAAAAAAAAAGAAAAGAAAGAAATACTGAACTGTAACATATTTATGAACAAAACATGTCTAAAATGCTGAAAGACTCCGAACCTTCTATTAATGTACATTTTGTATTTTGTTGTCGCAGCATCTAGAAGCACCAAGAAATGAGTCTCCAACCTCTTTCAAGTCACCGTCCGAGTCCAGCTACTTGACCTCTGCCACCTTCGCCTCAAATTCCTCAAGCTCCTCGCCTTCAAGCGATGGCAGGAGGAAGAAGTGTACGGCGATAGTTGTACACAAACTGGACTGATATTATATTAGTTGCAAAGGAAGTCACTAGACCAAAAATATTACTACTTCTGTTTGTGCCAGTAAAAAGTAAGATAAATGGTGAAAGTGACTTTCTGCACGCCAAGCTCCGGTCATCTTGATGTTTTGTCTCATACTACTAGCAAATATGATATGATTCAATTTCCACTTGAATTTGAGGATATCCTTCTGATGGAGGCTCTGCACTGGCAGATGAGCCAGTAGGATAGAACATCAGTAGGAGGAATGCATTGGCATTTATTTTAATACCCAAATTGGACACAACCTTTTAGTCAACTGGCAACATTTTCTCCATGTTCATATAGCCTAATTGGAACACACAAATGCTCAAAATAAAAATAAAAAAAACATTATCTACTCTGTCAATGTCTGTGGACACCTGCCTACCAGTGACATCATTGTTGTCATAGTTTTTAAAACACAATGTCTACTTTTTCATCATGCGATCTTTCCAGGAATAGAATGCCCACAATAACTTTCCCATCGATGATTGATTGATTGAGTTATGTATTAGAAATTTTGCATAGGAAAAGGTACAGTTTCATAACACTGATACAAGGTCAACAAAAAGGAAACTCTGGTAAGGCGATGCTTATTTCCGTTGAGATCCTTCTCTTTAACTCATAACATTGAATGACAGACAGATAGAACACAGTACTGTGCAGTAGATCTATATCAGAAAAGCACTTGTAAACAAAAACAGTGCAAAAGTTATTTACAATAGGAGGGTCTGGGGGTGGGGGGGGGGGTAAGGTTAGGACAGGATAGTTGTTACCAGTTTGGAGCAGCTGCCGCCTGTAAGTGGTTTTTCAGGGCCGTTTTAAAGCACGTTAAGGGATTTGCACTACTTTAAGGCCTTCAGTAGGGTGTTCCACATTTTAGTGGTATAGCAGGAGAACGAATTTGACCCTTAGGACCATAATTGCTTCGTTAGGGTCCTGTCCGTGGAATAGGATGTCACTAGTAGGCCGGTGTCTGAACTGTTCACAGCCAATGATAGCAAAACATAATGAGCATTAGTTAGGACCAAGTATATGAACAAAAAAGGGTGTAAATCGGTGAAGTGGTCCTTTAATATTGTAGTGTTTATTCTATAGTAGAGAACTTGCACAAAAGTAAGGCAGGTTCTATAGGGGAAACAAATAATGTAAGTGCTTCCTTGGTTAAAACATTGTTTTTATATGCCATCATTCTTTCACATTTGATTGTTGTTTCCCCACATAATCCTTCCCTGGTAAGATAATTGGTAAATCAACTTGTGTAACAATGTATTCTGGCAATGTTAGATGTGAAATGTCTAATCATTAATAAGTGCATTGTTAACAATTTGTTGATGTTAATAAGACACTGTTTAGTTGTTGTTAAAGGGTTTATGAATGTTTATAGATGACTGTTCCCACTTTAAACGAACTACCTGTTTATAAATGTTTATAGATGACTGTTCACACTTTAATAAGTGCATTGTTAAGTATTTGTTATTGTTAATAAGACACTGTTTATTTGTTGTAAGAGGTTTATAAATGTTTATAGATGACTGTTCCCACTTTAAACGAACTAGCTTATAAATGTTTATAGATGACTGTTCACACTTTAATAAGTGCATTGTTAAGTATTTGTTATTGTTAATAAGACACCGTTTATTTGTTGTAAGAGGTTTATAAATGTTTATAGATGACTGTTCCACTTTAAACAAACTAGCTGTTTATAAATGTTTATAGATGACTGTTCACACTTTAATAAGTGCATTGTTAAGTATTTGTTATTGTTAATAAGACACTGTTTATTTGTTGTAAGAGGTTTATAAATGTTTATAGATGACTGTTCCCACTTTAAACGAACTAGCTTATAAATGTTTATAGATGACTGTTCACACTTTAATAAGTGCATTGTTATTTATTTGTTATTGTTAATAAGACACCGTTTATTTGTTGTAAGAGGTTTATAAATGTTTATAGATGACTGTTCCCACTTTAAACGAACTAGCTGTTTATAAATGTTTATAGATGACTGTTCACACTTTAATAAGTGCATTGTTAAGTATTTGTTATTGTTAATAAGACACTGTTTATTTGTTGTAAGAGGTTTATAAATGTTTATAGATGACTGTTCCTGCCTATTTAAGTGTTAATAAAGACATTGTTAACAAGTTGTTGATGTTTATAAGTATTTTTTCTAGTTAATAAAACACATTATAAAGGTTTGTTTAATTATAGTAAATGACCGTTCCTCTTTACCCCCCAAGTGCATAAGACTATTTCATACCCCATTAACAGTTTTATAATATATTATAAACAGTTTATTAATTTTCATTAGATCCCTTCCCAACGGTTAGGTTAACTTAGGGTAACCTGTTAACGGTTAAGTAAAGCTTTATAAACATCTTATTAACGTTTATATGTATATGTGTTAACATTTAATAAATATTATTAATGATTTTTACAGTTCTTATAAACATTTATTAAGAATAAATTTGGTTTTCAAGCGTCTAATAAGGATTTGTTACCGTTTATAAGACCCTTTTTTAGTATCAATTTATTATTATTATTATTTATTATCAATTTATTAAGGTTTATTAGTTCCCTTACCAACGGTTCAGTAAACTCATAACGGTTAATTAATGCTATGTACATATATTATTAACATCTATTAAACTGTTACTTAATGCTGTGTAAATATCTTAATAACTTTTATTAAAGGTTATTAACAGTTTATGAATGTTTATTAATTCCTTAAAAACGTTTTAGAAAAATGAAAACGTTTTTTTCAAGTGTCTTAGAAATAAGCAATTAAAAGTTAATAAATGTCTAATAAACCTACTATTAACTTTATTGAATGCCTTACAAATGTTTATAAAGAAATAATAAGTGTCTTATAAAGCACTTATTAACAGTTATAAATTGTCTTATTAACATCCTCTTAACTGTTAACTCATTGAGTGCCAGCCTATCACCACTAGAGGGCGCCCAGTGACCAGAGAATAATAGAGATATGCTGGTAATGCATGCCCAAGCCCTGGAGCCCAAGCCCAAGCCCTACTTGCCTGAACACTTTCCTTTGTGCATGTACAGGAAGAGGATGAAGTTAGCTTGAAGTTAGCTATTGGCTACCAAGCATTTTAGAAGCCTTATTTTCGTCAACTTAGCCATGATTAAACCTTGCACACCTCATGCATGGGAAAAAAACAGAGAAGAATGAGCTCTAAAAAATCCAATGCAATCCTGGATTGCATTGGAGTGGATTTGTGCAGTTTGTTCACAGCTTTCAAACAAAAAAATCCGATTGGAAATCCGTTCAGGCATTCTTGAGATAATCGCCATTATGTTTTACATGTAATGTAAACAAAAATGGCTGCCCTGTATGTTAGATGGGGTTGTATGGGGGTGGAACATGCAAAATCGCGATTGAAATCATGTTCACCAGATTTGATGGGGTCCAAAAAAATAAAATAAAAATTCAAAAAAAAAAATTTCAAAAAAAAAAAAAATTTTTTTTTTTTTTTTTAAAAGCCGAACTTGTTCGGGATCGGCACTCTACGATACGCTAATAAAGCCGAACTAGTTCGGGATTGGCACTCAATGAGTTAATAAATGTTTATTAAATTCCTTATAAACATTAATAACTGTCTTATAGATACAATTATTAACATTAATAAATGATTTTATTAATTGTTAATAAATGTTTATTATATGTTAATAAATGTTTATTAACAGCACCTTTGTTTAAAGTGCTACCAAAAACGTATCTATCTAAAGACTAATTAATACAATTAAACAGTGTTATCTTGACAATCTGTTATTTTCTGTAAGTGACTCAGTGAGCAACCCTGTTGTCACCTTTACCACATGAACCCTTGCGTCCTTATAAAAGATACGCCATAAAAGGCAATTATTCTGCAAAAATAGCCCATCTAGCGTTGACCCAGGGGGGTCCACAACAAAATCACAATGATTTTAAACACTTCTACTTCTACAAGCTTGCATATCTGCTATTTTTGAAAATATTTGGAATAGTTTTTAACATAAATATTCTCTTCTGGGGGTCCCTGGCACAAAACCTTTTTAGATGGGGGTCCGCAGCCAAATACATATAAATTTGGGGGTCCTTGACATGAAAATATTTGAGAACCGCTGCTCTATGGGACCACTGCAGTCAACAAAGTGTATCGGTATGTAGTTATTAAGTGTTTAAAATGTTTAGCCTGTAGCAATAGCAAGGTACCTTAGGTGAAGATTTCTTCTTTGAAGGGGAAAGAGGAGAATGTGCTTCCTTTTGTTGTTTCTCTAAAAGGCTCCTCAGCTGGTTGACTAACAAAGATAGAGACACACACAAGAAAAGATATTTCATTATTACTGTGTGCAAATGGAAATCAGCAAAAGGTTTACGATCAGTGGCTGTATTAACATTACCAAGGGGCAAGGTCATCTTGCCTGGTATATTGTTCATTTAACTAAAGGGTATACACAGAAACATAAGGGAGCGCTCGACGTAGTATCTCCAATGAATTTGCATCCAGTGAAGTAGACTAGAACATGACCAACATATCTATGCAGTATATACCAATATATCTTTATTATTTTACTGTTTTTGATCAGTATCTGCAATTATGCAGCCGAGGTGTCACAATATTTAACCTGGCGTCCCTATTTTGGGCAGTTAATTATAGTTATATGAAAATTTTCAAATGTTTTAGAAAACTTTGGAATAGGGCTTCAGAGGTTACATAAAATAAAGTTGAATTTACGTTTTTTAATCTTTTTGTTATCAATTAAAAGCTTAGTTTCGTTCATTTGTATTTATTGGTTCAAAACTATTTCAATTATGTCATAGATAATTGGTGAGTTAAGTCAGTTCTCAACCTTTAAAGGCTTTAAGAAAATAGCAGATCTACAGTACATGCTCACAACGCCTCGTGTTGCGAGGCATTGCGAGCATGTAGATCGGATATTTTCACAATTTCTGCCTCTATTATTTGACAATTTGTCCAATGTTTAATTTGTCAGAGGTATCAGAGGTTTGTCAGAGGTATTAAAAAGTCCATAAATTGTCACTTTAGAAATGTGCAGATACCCTCTATACACTTAAACTTTATGTTGGTTTGTTTGCTGTTGAGTGAGAAAAGAATGTTGCACATTAAGTTAATCATATGGGGACCCCCAAAATAATTTGGGGAACCCCGGGGGTCCCGACCCACAGGTTGAGAACCACTGATCTAAGTTTTCGGGATTGGCATTGGACCCAACGATCCAGCATTGGTTGTTGTGCTCTAGTAAAAAAAACATCTGACACCTGCTTGGCTCTGAGTCCTTTGGCTCCACGCTGCCTGTAGTAGGGCGGCGTGGCTATAAAATCGTTCAATTTTGCGATAAAAGCGCCAAACTTGGTAGATATGTTGATTGATATATTAGAAACAAATCTGGATATCGGGCCATCAAAAATTTAGATTTTTCAAAATGGCCACTAGCGGTTTGTTAAACCTTCCTAAATCACCCTCTAGGAGCAACAGTTTTAGTGATAGGAAGCTCAAATGTTGCATGCTGTGTGTGCATGTTCAAGTCAATTGGTTAAAAGGGGGTGTGGCAATGGGAGTGGCCTATCATAAAAAGGTGCATAACTTTGATATAGATGCACAGATTTGCACAAAATGTTGTGGAAAGGTTGGTCACGACCCAAATAACATCTGAGTAACTGTTCACACCATCTTCTAAAAAAGGGGTTTGTCATTAGGACCAGTGTAATACCAGTGTAGTACCAGTACAAAACCAGAAGCTCCCTCCCATCAGGTTGTTCTTCTTCACCTCCTCAATTCAACTCCTCGGGGCCAAGATCTGGGATAATGTGGTTCTCTCCTCTCGAAAGGCATTTTGGTTTTCCTCGGGTGAGGGTCGATGGCATGCCGAATCCGGTTTAGTATCATCCGGTTGTAGACCTTTGCTGCAATACAGGTCAGGCTGATGCCTCGGTAGTTGCCTAGCAGGGCAAGGTTACAGAACTGTAGGATGATGTGGTCAAGACATCAGTTCTTTACGACCTCTGGGGGTATGCCGTCCGGCACAGCACTCTTACCCTCTCTCAGAGGGTTTTTCACCATGGCAAACTCAGTGACCGTGAAGGGATCGTCCTTGATGTTGAGGTCCTGGAGGAATGATGGTATATCTTCCTCCTCTCCATCTGATGTTGTGCCCAGCAGCCCTCGGAAGTGGTTGAACCAGGTCGCTACCCTCTCCTCACTTGTGTGTCCCTCTACCTGTCCCTCCTTGGTCCTCTTCCTTGGTCCTCGTCCTCGTCCAGGCTTCTCCATACTGCCTCTCACCATGCGCTGCCTGGACTCTCTGCACCCTCTCCATCAGTTCCTCCCCCTTGATGTTATCATAGGTACTGAAGAGAAGCTGTTTGGCCTCGTTCAGTATCCCACGTCTCTCCACAATAGGCTCACATGCAAAGCCAAGCCATGCTTCCTCCACCCTGCCCCGTGCCGCTACGACCTCTGGGTGTTTGGACCACAGGGAGCTTCTGGTTTTGTACTGGTACTACACTGGTATTACACTGGTCCTAATGACAAACCCCTTTTTTGGAAGATGATGTGAACAGTTACTCAGCTGTTATTTGGGTCGTGACCAACCTTTCTACAACATTCTGTGCAAATCTGTGCATCTATATCAAAGTTATGCACCTTTTGATGATAGGCCACTCCCATTGCCACACCCCCTTTTAACCAATTGACATGAACATGCACACACAGCATGCAACATTTCAGCTTCCTATAACTACAACTGTCGCTTCTAGAGGGTGATTTAGGAAGGTTTAACAAACCGCTAGTGGCCATTTTGAAAAATCTAAATTTTTGATGGCCCGATATCCAGATTTGTTTCTAATATATCAATCAACATATCTACCAAGTTTGGCGCTTTTATCGCAAAATTGAACGATTTGTCATGTTTCAAGAGCTACGCCGCTCCACTACTGCTGCTCCTCTCCCACCATGAAGGAGAGGGGGCTTCTGACCGCCCCCGTCTCCTCTCCATCAGGGCTCCTCGCCGCCAGTGCACTGCTCAGCTGCTGGATGCTTCGGTTGGCCCGCTCTGCGAGCAACCCACATGACAACATCAATAAAGTTAACTTAAGCGATGTAAAAGAGAGATGCATTTTGAGCGAATTTCTTCCCTGTTACATCAATGAAGGATACACAAAAAATAAGCCTTTTTTTCCTCACTGTAATTACATGTAATTACAAGTGTCCAGCCTTAATTTATTAAAAGAAGCGTGGCCTACATCTGGGCTAAATCTTGACACAAATGGCTCAAAATGTGTTGTACACCCAGGGTCCCATTGGCTAAGCTTCACAGGACACACTGTGATTGGGCAGTGGGACGTTTAATGGAATTAACTCATAAATAGCACCGCTCACTTCAGACTAGGTGTGTTTCTTTATAATGCTGGAAAACATTGGAGTAAGATTTTGATTTATGAAGGGGTAACAAGCAATCTACGAAATAATTCTGTAGTTAAATGAACTCCTCTTCTCTGGAACAGCTATAGACAAAGCCCTAGAACACCTGTGATATTTATATTTATTTATTACATACATTTCATGTATTCCAAATACTTGGAATACATGAAATGTGTGTAATATATCACAGCCATTCTAGGGCCATCATTGACACTGTCACTGACAATGTGAACATAGACCATTGTTCTCAAGAGTGGGGTCCAGGGACCCCCAGGGGTCCTTGAGAGAGTTCCAGGGGGTCCCCATCTAAAAAATAGTTAGGAACCAAATGGACCCTTATTGGGTTGGTTATACAACTCAAGAGAGTGTACAGACTCTCTACATCCTGGACATTTTCAGAGTTAACTTAAAATTGATTTTATAATACAAAGTGGGGTCTCAGAGATAGAAATACCATTAAATGGGGGTCCGTAGCCTAATGCAAGTCAAACTGGGGTCCTTAAAATGGTTGAGAATCACTGCTAGAGCCGTAAAAATCTTGTTAAATATGGGGGGGTCCCTGGCATATCTTTTCAAATGGGCGTCCGTGGGATAATAGGTGTCAATCTGGGGGTCCTTTGACATGAAAAGGGTCTGAGAAGCACTGTAAACTACCTCTCAGTGTCTTCTGGTAAACAGCCAGCTGCTCCTCATCCTCATCAGAGTCCAACGGTTTCATTGATTACTTTATGTTATAGCAAGTGTACGACTAACTAGCGCGGTAGCGCCAACTAGTAATGTATGCGCTGCACACAGCAACTAACTAGCTAACAACAACAACAAACATCATGCAGACTGCGTCTTAACGGCTGTCCCTTTTCATATGGAAGGTGTTTGGTTCCTCAATCGTGTGTGTCCCGAGAAGGTGGCGTTAGTTAGTCTCCCTGTTTACAGAGACCACAAAGACTCGTGTGACCGTTCTCTGAAACATAAAACGAGCGCACACCGATCAGCCATGACTTCTCACTTCCGTAAACACACGCAGCTGGTGTCCGATGGGGTTTGTAGTTCACAGCGTGTAGTTCTGTTTCCATTCATGTGGCATGTCTGCCCTCGTGTGGTGAGGATGGTGTACTGCAGCTTGAATAGTAGGCTATCAGGCAATGGTAATGAGGTTTGATTGATTGAGTGAAGACTTTATTAGAAGTTTGCATAGGAAAAGGTACAGTTTCATGACGGTACAGTTCACTGGTACAAGGTCTACTAAAAGGAGATCCATGAAAAGACTAAGCTTATTTCCACAGGAAACCATTTAAGTATCTCATATAAAAAACTATATTTTATATAAAAGAATATAAAAAAAACAGTGATGATGACAATGATAACCAGTGATGAAAAATGTACCCCAATGTTTTTACCTAGGTAAAAGTAATACTGCAATGTAGAAATACTCTGTTACAAGTATGTAAAAATTGTAACAAAATTGAAATTTCTGTGAAAAAAGAAATGAAAATCTAATAAACATACTGTTAAAAAAAAAAGAAAAAAAAAAGTCTGGAATTAAAAAATGCAGAAAGTTTTCAAATGTATACAAATATTTTGAAAATAGCATCTACAAGCTCACAATGCGTCACGATGCGATGCATTGTGAACTTGTAGTCCTGCTATTTTCAAATGTCTGAAAGGTAAGATGTGCCGTTTCAACTCTTCAGTGCTCTTTCCCTGAAAAAGCTTTTTTTTTCCCCCACCGGTTTCTTTCCTTGTTTTGCTTTTCAAATTTCTATAGATGGACCTTATTTTTGGAATGCCAGAAAAGTCATCCCTTTTCAAAGTCATCCCTTTTTTAAATTGGAAATGTCACCCCATGGCACGGAATAGTCACCCTAGGGTTGGGAGAAGTCATCCCAGGACCAGAGAAAACCCACCCAGGAAAACCCACCCCAGGACCGCAGAAAAGTCACCCCAGCTAGGACTGGACAGTTATGCACGCACTCTCTCTCCCTCTCTGGCTCTCTCATTATGGTTCATGCTCTATGGGGTATGTTACTGTTATTAGAGCCTATGTCAGTGCCACCCCCAGTATAGGGAATCCCCGACCTCAAGAAAATCAAGAAAAATTGGAAATCTCATCTCCCAGTATATGAAATCCCGACCGGTTATAATATTTTCTCTTTCAAACAGAGAACGCCTAAACTTCTCTCTCCCCCTGTGTCTCTCTCCCCCTCTCTGTCTCTTTCGTCAAATAAAGTGTTCTATTCCTACATTTGACCTCTTGTGTTGTGTTATTATGGTTTTTGCATTCATGGTTACATTTTTGATACTATCAGAATTGTTTGTACTGAAATACACAGTAGTCACTACAGCTGCTCAAATGAACATAATCTTGCCATCAATCACTATATTCATAGTTCATAATTCCACATTTTGAACTAAAGTTCATGGCTCCCCAAAATGAACAAACTTTGTTATATTTTTAACCATATTTTTGAATACTTTTGGTTATTTCATACATATCAATCTGGGGGTCCTTGACATGAAAAGGTTTGAGAACCACTGATAGTAACATAGGCCAGGGGTCTGCAATTAGATTTGGCCTCGGGCCAATTTCTTTCTTAGCCATGATCTGGCAGGCCAGAACATAATGAAAGGCTAATTTGAGAAATTCATAGTTAAACAATGTTACTGGAACTCAAAGACAGACTGCCTTATACAAGACATAGGCATCTATGATAAAAAAAAATAATAATAATAAAAATATATATATATATATATATATATATATATATATATATATATATATATATATATATATATATATATATATATATATATATATATATAGATAGATAGATAGATAGATAGATATGATCTATAGATCTTCTCTGCTGCCAGTAGGCAACAACATCACAGTTAGAGAAGTGATCGCGAGTGCGTTTATAGAGGAATATCCTACCTGGACTGCTTGAAAGGAAATACATTTAGGCACCTCCAGTGCCTAAATGTATTGCTCAGATGCTCAAGAAAATCAAGAAAAATTGGAAATCTCATCCCCCATTATATGAAATCCCGACCGGTTATAATATTTTCTCTTTCAACAGAGAACGCCTAAACTTCTCTCTCCCCCTGTGTCTCTCTCCCCCTCTCTGTCCGCCTAAACGATCAGATGCTTATCAACTATTTTGCTTTTTGAAAAAGCCTATTCATTCTGGACTGATATTTTGCACGTACGGGACAGGAAAAACCTGTTCATTCTGGCCTGGAGTGACCATATATGGACATGAGGTGACATACATTGTGTTTTTGAAAAACCCTGTTCATTCTGGACTGAGATCACCATATATGGTAATTAAACGGACATTCTGTTTTTGAAAAAGCCTGTTCATTCTGGACTAAAATCACCATATATGGGCGTGATACACACAAAGCCACTCATTGGAAGCGGTTTTCACCGCTTCAAAAATTATAAAAATCTGTCAAACAATGATGTCACAAGATGATGGGTTTCTGAACTTCCCACAGCTTAAGAGACCGAGTAGAAAACAAGGTGGTATTTTATTATGAACATTAGTGAGGACCTATTATATGAAGATAGGTTTAAAAGTGGCAAAGTCGTCCTTAAAGTACAGTACTTAAGTAATGTATTTAGTTACTTTACACCACTGATGATAACAGAAGACAGAATATAACCTACGGTGAAATGAATATGTGCCAAGCAAAGAGAGCTAAAAGTACAGATGCAGGAACTGTGCTGCCAGTCGGTGAGTGCCAGGGATTTCTATGAGTGTGTTCTATTGGTGCAATTCCAAAACAGCAGTGCCTGTATCTGTGACTTCAACCATTTAGCTAACCAGATTAAATTATAAATTAAATAATCATGAAATACATTGGTAAATGCCAATGGTCAGTATTGATTGCGACGGTTGCAGTTTACCATGAGAAATGTCACAGCTTGTCCGTGTGTAGACGTGAAGCCGTGAAGCTGTGTGTGTATACATTTTTACAGTCTATGGGTTGGTTCCCTTGACACATCACTGTGACATCATAGGTGATACAGGTGACATCACCTATGTAAAAGTCCATATATGGGTATTCCCCAGAAACCCTTTTATAACCATATACTGTATGAAGATCCCTGATGTCATCGATATATATCACTGGTCAGATGGCCAAGATGTGGCCCATATCTGTGTGGCTGGTTCTCCATGTATGGGCATAAAATACACTCTAACAGAATCCCTTTTATGCCCATATATGGAGATCCCTGATGTCATCAATAATAAGCCCATATCTAACAGGACTTCATACGGGAATGCCCATATGTAGGAAGACAGCCCATATCTGTGTGGCTGGTTCAGACAGGGATCTCCATGTATGGGCATGAAAGGGATGTACTATATACAGTTTATGGATCTCCATATATGGGTAACTGGTCTATATATATCACTGGCCAGATGGCCAATAATTGGCGCCCTGAGGCTTCTTACTAGTTATGTTTGATTTGGGAAAATGCATTATACACTTTCTGGGTAATGCCTTGGCACATGGATCATGAAGGGTTGGTGGTTGATAAATGTTTGCATTGCAATTGGACTCCATGCCTCATATACATGTACTGTTTCATTGTTTGTTGTCTTTTTCCTTTGGCCTGTAGAGAAGATAGCTACATATTATTCTCACTTCTCTTAACATAATTATGTAAGCCACATGAGTCATACAGATAAGCCTACACATACAGTACAGTAGACACACACAAACACTGTGATCAGATTATACGTCTTTGGAGGGAGAGAGAGAGAGAGAGAGAGAGAGAGAGAGAGAGAGAGAGAGAGAGAGAGAGAGAGAGATAGTGGAAACAATGATTGCTTGTTGCATTAGAGGCCTACTCAGACATTTATAAATGGGTTAAAGTTCTGCCTGTTTTTAAAGTAGGCCTACATTCTACTAATAGAGTATCAAATAAGATGAGTTTAAGCAACTTGGTGGACACACACACACACACACACACACACACACACACACACTATTCACATTCATGATGATGTAATATGAAACTCCCTAAACACTGTGTCATTTTTTGCCTGGAACTCAAGGTTATTTCTCAATTGAGGTTATTTGAAATAGGACACATGTATAGGCTATCTGTCAACGTATTGCTTTGTCTGCATTACTATGTTCCACAATATTACGCTAACGTACATTCCTGTTTTAGGGTGTGTTTGTCTACTCCAATGACCTGTTTGAGTTGCTGCTGACAACAGGAGGATCAACGGCAGAGGCGTCAATCGGGTATGGCTAGGAGTGGCAGCTGCCATACCTTGGCTACAGCGGGAAAAAAATATTATACTTCTTAAAATGAATTCATCATGTCTGATGCTAAGGTATGGCAACATGACTGGTGTCTTGCACGTGCGTGAAGGCGTTGCCATACCTTAGCTTTTGCTGAACTGACGCCACTGATCAACGGTAACCATGGATATCCTCTTCCTTTTGCGCATCAACATATAACTTCCTGTTTGTGTATTTATGGCGTTTGTGACATTTTAGTAGACAGCTAGAACATTACAGATGACTCACACGCTCTGGTTGGGTTTACGCGTGCAAACTAATTTCTGTATGCCAGGTTTGGTCATTTTCCTATTACGTTGTCATAGAAAACACTGGCTCAGGCTTATACTGGTCTAAACTCAAATGTTTTTGATATTCCCCAAAGAATCACAATGGAAACGGTTGAGCTTTAAAGTGTTATCCAGCCCATTTAACTTGTGTATAGGCCTATCTTCTGTCAGTAGAACTGTAGGTTGGTCACTCACTCCTCGGGAGGACGACAAACCATAATGGATTTGGTGACTCCGTTGTCTTTGCTCTGGCACTAGGCCAGAATTTCCACTTCCACACAAGTTCCCTTGAAACTGGGTGGATGAGCACAAGCTGTTTGTCATGTGCAGGTTTCAACATGACACAGACACCATTGTGGTGTTACAGTTGGCCTCCATACACTCTTGAATGTGTTGGGCTTTGCGTGAAAGTGTCCAACTTATGGCAGCAAGCATTATCACAGGTACAATGTATTGGTTAAGGAGGAACCAGCGCTAAAAACTAAAGGTGACAAAGCCTTTCAGGCTTTAGCTCCTAAACTTTAATGGAATGCTCTTCCACAACCACAAGTCTTGAGAGCTGCAGCCTCTGTGGACATTTTTAAGAACAACCTTAAAAGTGCTGATATGGTTGTTGACCTGCTTGAGATGAACTGTACAGCCCTTTTCTGCTTTAATACCTTCGCACAGTATCTAAAGCACATCTCTCTGTGAGAAGTGCTATATAAATAAAAAGTACTTACTGTACTTACTTACTTACACTTCCTTCCTGACATGACCACAACATCTGATCCTTTAGATGTGTGACTATTAGCCTACTTATCTGTCTTTGCATGCATGTTTGTACTGTATGTAGGCCTACTATATTATAACAAGCATATGGTATGATGATTTTGGTTCTTCTGCCCTCTTCGTATGTGGCTATGCAGCGAGCTAAACATTCTTCTAAGAAAGCAGCCAAGACAGGAGCTGAGCTTGACACATCTTTATAGAAGCTGTGAAACTGAGAAAGAAAAGAAAGGGCATTTGTAAAAGTAGCCGATCTACAAAGTTACAGAATTTGCATAAACATTATCAAAGCCTCAAAAGGCAAAGAAGCTGGCATAAAATACACAACGGGTAGGTATTCAGGTAAGTATAAGACAAGTAAGTATAAACCAAATACAGCAGATATAGTATAAGGTAAGTATACAGCATATCAAACAGTCAAACAAGTAGGAAATGCAGCAACATCACAAACATTAAACCAGAAGGCATGGCGTAGCAATATACATCCATAGCAATCAGTAAATATAGTACACTTTTTCCCAAAGTCACCATGCATTTAACTAAACTGACCTATAAACATAACAAACTTTGCTTCACAAAGGGCATGAAGGAGACAGGAGGTTGGGGGCTGGACCTTCGGAACCACAGCAGGTGGGATCGCCAATGTCTCAAGGGCCAGACTGGAACGGGACGACTGATGGGTGCTGACAGAAAATTGACTTAACATTAAGCAGGGCAGGGGCTTGGTGGGAACGGTTAACGCCATCTGAGGCAGAGTAGTGGGCAGCAGGACCTCAGCGTTGCTGGTGCGGGGGCCTCTGTGTGGCTGTGGATTGTTGTAACTAGGACTGCTGCACGGGCACTGGAGACAGGGGCTGTGAAATTGTCTTTCACGTGGATGCTGGTCTTGAAACTGTTGACAGTTGGCTTGTTAGTTCCACTTGGACTCACCTACGATAACCCATCCCAAGTCAACTCGTTGGGCATTGTGGTGAGATTCATTGTACTTTGTGGGCACGGATTATATCCCTACCGAGCGACAAAAGGATTTCAGCTGAGGGGTTGAGTGGCGGAATTTCGCTCGCAACCCTTTGCAAGTGAGGATGGCACAATGCAACCTCTGGGGTAGGGATTTCGTCCCTGTTGTTGGGTATAAGATTGCACTCAAGGAGAGTAGGCACTAGGCAGTGGCATTGGCATGGGCTCGTCATCGTCCACTGACTCCACCATAAACCCGGTGGCTCTTCTGCCAGTGGTGTCAGCAGTGCCAGAGCATGTTTTGAAGTGAAGTGACTACTTCAGATGCTTGTTCAACTTGCTCCCTGCCATGCTCTCTGGCAGGTGTGGTGGATGCTGTGTCTGCCCAGGGAGGTGGACCTGCATGAAGGGCTGAGATGTGATGTTTACTGTCGCACGCTGAACAGTGTATATCAGTCCTTAGCTTGATGGGTCGTCGAGGAACAGCATTTGAAGTATATGAAATGCTCCTTCAGATAACTCTTCCTGTTCATGCGACATCTCCCTGAAACCCCTGCACCTCCTGAGGGAGTGTGGCTTTTTGTGGATGGGGCATTGTTTGTCTGGGTTCTCACAATGTTTGTTTTCAGGGTCTGGGGTGGAAGAGTTATCCACTTCTGTTTTATTGACAAAGAGCTCTCCACTGCTTTGCTGGGGGCTTCTCACTTCTTGGAGGTGCATTGCAAACTTGGAGAGCAAAGCTGGGGTCTGTTATCATTTCTGCGTGACTCTGCACAAACTCAGCAAAGAATGAGAAAGGTGCGTATGGAACTTGATATTTCCTTTTGAAATCGGAGCCCTGGATCACCCATTGCTCTTGGAGATTATATGGAAGTTTCTCCACAATGGGGGTTACAGATCTGGAGGTATCAAGGAAGCTTAGGCCTGGTAAATAACCTTCAGTTTTAGCTGCTTCCACTTCAAGGAGCAGATCTGAGAGTTCTTGCAGTTGCTGGAAGTCCTTGTTCTGGATCTTCGGGAAGTTTTCCAGTTTTGAGAAAAGCGAAGCTTCGATATCTAACCGTTGCCACACTGTGTTCAGACCAGCCAAAGGATTATTGACATGAACAGCTCTAACTCTTTCGGCATGCCGCAGTAACTCCCCACTAAGCCATTTGGTGAGCAAGTCTAACTCCTTGTCGGGTTTCAAGTTCAAACCCTGTATGACATTGAAGAAGCCAGCTTTCCAGGACAAGTAGTTTTCTGGCCTGTTATCAAACATCTTCAGCCCCAATGAGACGAGATCTCGCTGGGCCAGGTAAGAGGCGAGGTCAGAAATGTCTGTTGACCTGGAAGTAGGTGTGTAGGATGAACCACCATCTCTAGGTGTGTAGTTAGCTGTTCTGGCATTGTGTGATGGGGAGGGATTGGACACTTTGACGTTGACATAGAGTGATGGGGAGGTGACGTTGGCGTAGGGTGATGGGGAGGTGACGTTGGTGACATGATGAGAGGAGCTTGTAACCTGAGGTATTTGTGACTGGGAGCTTGGTTGATGTACTGATTGTAGTTGTGACTGCTGCGCGGGTGCCGGTTGTGACAGTTGCACACGCTGTACCTGTACCGGTTGTGACTGAGAGCTTGTCTGCTGCACGAGGGGCTGCTGTGACTGAGAGCTTGTCTGCTGCACGGGGGCCGGTTGTGACTGAGAGCTTGTCTGCTGCACGAGGGGCCGTTGTGACTGAGAGCTTTTCTGCTGCACGAGGGGCCGTTGTGACAGAGCTTTTCTGCTGCACAAGGGGCCGTTGTGACTGAGAGCTTGTCTGCTGCACGAGGGGCCGTTGTGACTGAGAGCTTGTCTGCTGCACGAGGGGCTGCTGTGACTGAGAGCTTGTCTGCTGCACAGGGGTCAGTTGTGGTGGGCTTGTTGGCCGAGTAGGAGTTTTTTGTTGAGGGCTCAACTGATGCATAGGGGTCAGCTGTGCCGGGCTCAACCTGACACTGGGGACCACTGTATGCTGAGGTGAAGTGGGTTGTGAGGCAAGGGCCACCTGTGATTCTTGAATGTCTGTTTGATGATTAGATGTGTCACCTTGCTGGTTATTGAAATGAGTATTAACATATTCACTAGTGAGAAGAAGAGACGACTGCACTGACAGGCGGTGGCTGCGTGCACTTCTATAATCTTGAATGTCTGCCTCTACAGCTGCTTCGAACACTTCTGCGGCTGCAGCTACGCTTCAGCCTCACCCTCTTCTTTCAGTGCTATGAACGTTGCATCGATGCGTGTTCTCTCCACATCGATACGTGTTCTCTCCACATCCATACGTGCTCCTACTTGACGTTTCGCGTAAATCGCCTTTGTTCGTGCAGCTTCAGTTTTTGCACGAGCCTCTATTGCAGCCCTAGAGATGGAGGACCTACTGGAGCGGCGTGATAGTGTCCCACTGTGGACTGACTTTGCATCTGTGTCGCGATGCGTGGTGGGTTCTGCGGCGTCTGACATCGTTGCTCTGGGTAGTGGTGCAGGATGCTCTTGAGGTGAAGTTAGTTTTTTCACTCTTCTGCCCTCACCACACGTATTCGTATGTGGCTATGCAGCGAGCTAAACATTCTTCTAAGAAAGCAGCCAAGACAGGAGCTGAGCTTGACACATCTTTATAGAAGCTGTGAAACTGAGAAAGAAAAGAAAGGGCATTTGTAAAAGTAGACGATCTACAAAGTTACAGAATTTGCATAAACATTATTAACACAAATTAACCTCAAAAGGCAAAGAAGCTGGCATAAAATACACAACGGGTAGGTATTCAGGTAAGTATAAGACAAGTAAGTATAAACCAAATACAGCAGATATAGTATAAAGTAAGTATACAGCATATCAAACAGTCAAACAAGTAGGAAATGCAGCAACATCACAAACATTAAACCAGAAGGCAGGCATGGCGTAGCTGTATACATCCATAGAAATCAGTCCCTGTAGGGTAACTTTACAAACTTGCTTCACAAAGGGCATGAAGGAGACAGGAGAAACATCAAACTGTAGCTGCCTTCTCAAACTGAGCTGAACTGACTGCAAAGCTGCTCATATTCACTTGATTGTTGTTAGTGGACACCTGGAGCATTCAAATGCAACTTTATGAACAGGAACCTCTAGACAAACAAAAACAATGACCTGCCCATAGAGGGCACTAAACCACATAAGGGAGAAGTCAGAGAATTACGTTCTTGAAGTGGGGGCAGAATATTGGTTAATTGAACGCTATCACTGCTCTCTTTTTTTATTTGTACATCTAAAAGGTAAAATCATCTATGTTAAAGCTTTCCTGTCTCTTGTGCAAATGCTGACATTTTTACACTGAGCTAATATGACCTAGCCTCGCAACAGCCATTGGTGATGACGTAGCTCGGGATGGCTTGCGAGGCTAAATATGACCTGTCTGCTGGCTCTGGGGAGACAGTGTCAAACCAGAAACAGGTTTGTGTCCAACCTAGACACAGTATCTAAATGTCTCAATAGAAGAGCAGGGAGACCAAATACAACCGCCACAATTGTATAAGTTATGTTAAAGGACGAGGTCGCTTGTGCTTAGGCGTCTTGCTGGTGTTGTATTAACAAACATATTCTTCCATTTAGATTGTACAAAATATATAATATTAACGTATTCACTGAAACAAATGACATAATATAACTTTAATTTATCCATTTATAATTCTGAGAGTGCATAAACTACTACAGTACTAGCCCATACCCACAGAGCACACTCAGAACATTCAGGATGTTTGAAGTGTACACAGGTTTTTGGGGACTGTACCCTAATTAGATATCATACAGTATACTCAGGGTGTCTGACAGAGGAGTTTCCTGTATGGAAAGGTAAACCAAACTGATTCTTTTTTCTACATGACGGATCACGCAGTGCACTAAAGGAGATGTACAGGTGAACGTTTTCAACTTGAAGGTTTTGCATGCAGGGGTAATTTCCAGGAAACCACAGCGACATAACCATCTGACTGTGGTGAGGCCCATGGGTTTCTGAGAGCCAACGCCCACGCAAAGTGTTGTATACCTAACCTCAGGGGTGTCGCACCAAATTCTGGGCCCTGGGTACAAGGATTCACTGCGGGCCTCCCATGAATGTTCTTCATGGGGGGAGGGGGTTTAAACCCATTTAGACTGGGAACGCATTATTACGTATTATTTTGTGCTTTATTGAAAAATAGAAGATATACAGGCACCGAGTGCCGCGCTGCGAGCGTGTAGATCTGCTATCATGATTTTTATTTTTTCTTCATCTTTTTTTTTTTTTTAAACCCTGTTTCTATGTCAGTGGTGCTCAAAACTTTTCACGTGAAGGACCCCCAAAATGATATGTATTTGGCCACGGACCCCCATCTCAAAATATTACAAAATTACAAAATAATGTTCGCTTAAAAAATACACACATTCAAAGATTTGCACACATTTTCACGACTTTTCAAAAATAGCAGATCTACAAGCTCGCAGCCCTATTAACAAACTCAGTCCCACTTTGGAGGGGGCTTAATTATTAAATACTTTAGCTATTGAAAAATAGCAGATCTACAAGCTCGCACGCTGCGAGCTTGTATATCTGCTATTTTTCAATAGCTAAAGTATTAAATAATTAAGCCCCCTCCAAAGTGGGACTGAGTTAGTTAATAGGGCCCAACCCTAGTAACTCTGTCCCACTCCCCCCCCTTGTGACGCCCCTGGGTATAATGTCACCTCTGCCCTACCATACAGACTCCCCCCGCCCATTCAGAGTCACATCTCTCCACTCTCTTCCTCAAACACCCCCCTCCCACTCACTGATCCACTCTTTCCAGAGTGAAATCTGTGTGGCGCATGCACGCATGTGTGTGTATATTATGAGTATAAAAGAGAGTGGGGGTTCCCATTCATAATTTGAGGACAATAAGTGTATCTGTATTTTCTGCTTTTGAAATTGATGTTATCCTAGATAAAGTACTATGTTCTATCCGTCTGTCATTCAATGTTATATGAGATACATAAAGTGTGGTTCCTGTGGAAATAAGCTGTAGAGCTTTCTAGGATCTCCTTTTCAAGATTCAATAACTTTATTGCCATGTCAACATATAGTTGATAGGAATTTGTCTTAGTTGACCTTGAGATTTTGTGCTGTCATGAAACAACTTTTTTCTATTGCTACTTCTAATACATTCTTCAATCAATCAATCAATTAAGACATTAATTGAAATTGCAGGGACGTGTGATTGTGAGGAGCAGATACCTTATAAATACAGTGTGAGGTTTGTAACGGGTGTGGAATAGCTTGAAAGCCCCAATTTTGACAAATATTGAAATATCATTAAAAAAAGAATGTTTGAGTATTATCACTTTTGATACTGCCAATATTGTTGTACTTGTCAAAATGTTAATACAAGACTTTTACTTGTAACAGAGTATTTGCATAGTGGCATTGCTACTTTTAACTCTGGGAAACCACCTCTTTCTGATCTACCATGTGATCAGATAAGGCTAATGAGGTGATCAATTGAGAACCAAAAACAACCCACGTAATTTTCATCGCAGATTGAATTAATCTTGCCTTTATTATTCATATTTTAAAGTCTAGCTGACCAGAGAGCCCCAGGGGTCTGAACTAGGCCCCCTCCTTTTTTCCTTCTACACTATTATCTTTGCTAAGGTTGTAGAACTGCTATTTTTGCTGAATATTCACTGCAGAATAGGGACACTAGGGTTCATGTGGTTAAATTGACTCATTCTTTGTTAGGTTTTATTATAAAATGATTGACTTATGTAAATCGTCACTGTCGGGCAGAAACCTCGTATCTCCAAGTTTCAAATTTGTACGTTTTTTCACCAAGTAAAGCCCTGCTTCATCATACAAGGCTGTCGCACAAAAGTAGTGAAAACAGCCGATCTACAAGCACACAACGCCTCGCACCGCGAGGCGTTGTGTGCTTGTAGATCTGCTATTTTCACTAGTTTAGTTCATTTTTAAAATGATAAATTTTAAATTTTAAAAATGATAAATACAAAACGAACGGTCTTGGACATACAAGGTTTCCACCCGACAACGACGATATGCTTGTATTATTCTAATAAGCAGTCTATAATAATAATAAAAAACAAAGGTGGTTTTCACTGTCTGGCACTGGGTGATGATGATCACACCATTGGAAAATCATTGGAGTGATCATGCGCACAAAAGAAGGTTGCCTACCCCTTGGCCTCAGTTGTACTCAGTGACACGGTCGTATGATGAAGTATAAATGAGGGTTTAGTGTCCTACTCTGGAGACAGACTGTGCCACGGCCTCTCAGCAGAACTAGTGTTAGGCAACACATAGCATGAGGCAGTGAGGAGATGCTGTAATATGAGTGCAATGTTGAAATCTTTTGTGTGAGTGTGTGTGTGTGCGTGTGTGTGTGTGTGTGTGTGTGCGCGCGCGTGCGTGCGTGTGTGCGTGCGTGTGTGTGGTGTGCATGCATGTATCCTAGTGTAACAAGCATGGCTGACTCTGACACACATTCTGTGGTAACACAGATACACAAAACATTTACAGTGGCTAGAATAAGGATTCACCTACCTTGGAGTTTCTTTTTTTTTTCCTATTCTATTCTAAGATTCTGAACTAAAATAATGTCTAATTAAAAAGGCCTTAATCTGTTAAAAGCGAAAAATGTAAACAGAAACTGGGTTAACTGAAGCACTCTCTCGCACCCCTCCCAATATTCATGCAAACGCACGCACGCACGCACGCACGCACGCACAGAACCACAGAAGAACCACACGAGGCAAATTTCTGATTTCTTAATAAAAATAATTCATTTCAGGACAACATATAAATAATTATTGAATCACACAATACAGATAATATTTTGATATGAATAAATACTTAACAAATAAAACAAGGCTTTTTTTTCATACAATACCCTATCGTTTCAAAGTTCACATAAAAGAAAACTTCCACGCCATTTTCCACGTTGTTTTTTTCTTTTCTTTTTCTTTTTTTTTATCGTGACACCTGCTTTCAAACGCTGACATTCTGTCTTTAACCGCTGGACTATCCACCAGAGCGAGTCAAGAGTACCGATCCTAACTGCCACGGCAGTCGAGACAAGAAGTCATGTGCAACTCTGTGACGCCATCCCAGTCACATCCCCACACTGCTCCGTTCCCAAAACTTTAAGGGAGGATAGGCTTAAAGAGTCGACCGCTAATTGGCCTTTTAATTGATTAAGGTTTGTCTAGAGGTGATTAAAGCACACAGAGAGATCTACATAATATGCTGTCGGCGCTTGGGCTGGGCCCGACAGCTGGTGATACAGCTGAACAAAAAAGGCAGAGCGAGAGCCCATTTTTGTCTACACATTTCTAAGCAGAGCCATAGGTACGCAGTAAAATGTTGATGTAACTCTTTGCATTCTTTTCTCAAGAGTAACACTGAGCATTTTACTGTGTAGGCAACTAGGTATCTGTCTACAACCAAGCGCTTGTCAAAGAAGAACAAGATCTGAGTTGAATTTATGATTTCATTTAGGTTCTGTTTTTGTGTTTTCAATGTAGACTAGTTGCTACAAATATCTATACTTGTTTGGACAACTTCTGCAAGTCTGAAACTCTTGTTGGGTGGGTACACTGCATGAGAAGGCATTGAGAGGGCCCTGGTTTAAAGTTGCGCATTGTGTAGAGAGATATGCTTGATGCATACTTTTTTGCGTGCCAGCATCGCATACCGATAATAGCCGATCTATGAGCTTACAATGCATCATGATGCAACGTATTGTGAGCTTATAGGTATTTTTGGCACGCATCTAAATATAAATCAGGCTATAGTCTATCTATGGCTCCATGTCTATCTACACAGCAGTTAGTTCTCTAGAATGGTCTAGGCTGACCATTTCTTAAGGAGGTGACAACTGTTTGGTAGAAGATGGCACATGTCAGTTGTTTTTGGCAGGAACAAAACCAAAACATATTCAAATATATTAAAATCTGAAACAAAAACAAACAAGAAAAAACTAAAAAAAAGGAAAAAAAGAAAAAAAAGAAAACAGGAATGTCAGTTTGGCACATTTCAGACACGTGACGTGTGCATGTGCTCTGTGTGCATGTGCACAGTAAAATCCTCAGAATACATCTGAGAGTTCACAAATGTAACCAAATGGACCCTCGGGTCCATTTGGTTACATTTGTGAACTCTCAGAGTTAAAGGAACACTGAGGATTTGACTTGTGTGTGTACTAGAGATGAGGCATCGGGGTTCAAAGGTCCTACAATGCTGATCCGTATTCACAAAGCATTTTGTGTAAAGAGAGGGGGGGGGGGGTCCATAGGATTTCAAACACTACTTGAAGGCAAAGCTGATAGAGGATCATCAGCCTCGAGACTGTGCTGTAGGAAGCAGCAGCAGCACAAAAAACACATTCAGATAAGACATAGGTCAGCCAGAGCAGGCAACAGGGATTGCTGTCTGAGCGTTTGAAAATGGTCGGCGTGGTACGTTCAGAGGGACAGAGCTGAAGGAAAGGGTGCGTTCCTCGTTTATTTGTTTACCTTCTAATCACACACTGCTGCAGTGGGGCTTTACAATCGTACAGAGGTGTGTGTGTGTGTGTGTGGCGGCAAGGCTGCTCGTATCATTATTTTGTTTATCCCTTCTGGTTATCCTTTGCTGACAGCGACAACATCGGTGTGTGTGTGTGTGTGTGTGTGTGTGTGTGTGTGTGTGTGTGTGTGTGTGTGCGTGCAGGGACGTGCAGAGAATGTTCGAGAGGCAGGGGCTGAAATTTCTAAAAATATGGTGAAAATATCAAAAATAGCAGAGCTCCAAGCTCACAACGCGTCGCGCTGCAATGCGTTGTGAGCTTGGAGGTCTGCTATTTTTGGTACTTGATACCACGCTGAACTAAGCATAATCAAGTGAATACTGGAGATGTGGCATAACAGCATGGATTTCTACACAAAGAGGGCAATTATTTCAACATAAGATGCTGCATTCATGTTTAGGAGAGTTTGGACAAGGCAATTCTCTTGAATGCTGCCTTCAGGTACAGCTTGGAAAGAGGGCATTTGTATTTCTTTCACCATAGTAAAAACTGCATCCATGGTTTGGAGAGGGCACTTTTTACAAGGGCAGAGGCTAAAGCCCACTTTGATGTCTATGTGTGCACGTGCCTGTGTGTGTGTGTGTGTGTGTGTGTGTGTGTGTGTGTGTGCACCCGCATGCACGTGTGTGTTGGTGTATGTATGCATGCACTATGCGTGTGTAAATGTGTGTGTCTGTAGGTGATTCAGTGGTCAACAGAAAGTGAACAGGAAGACAACAACCAAGGCAACATATCCGTTTTCCGGGAGAGTTGGGAGAAAGGAGGAAGCGAGGGAGGTGGGAGGGTAAGAAAAAGAAAGAGTCCTACCTCTACTGTATTCTCTGCCTTGTCTTTGCTCACAACGCCACATGCGTTGGCTACAATAATGAAGAGGCTTGTGTTTCTGTACATGGATGTAGCACCAAAACTAGCAGCAGTCTGCCCTGTCTGTTTCACGCTGATTGCAGACACCATGGCCACTCTGCACATTCCATATTGCTTCCGCACTCCACCCTTTCAATTCCTTCACTGTAATTTACCGAATTCAAGCTTTCTCACAATGGCGGTTCGGGTTTTTTCTTTTTTTTTTGCATTTGGGATAAAATTTTCACTTTCTGAATTGAACTGGAAAATGTTTAATCCTGGGCCATAATCCTACACTAAAAATCAACCTTTTCTGGCAAAGCAACTAAAAATAAACCCCAGATTTAATGACTAATAAACAAGTAATAATTTCAAAGTCATTTCATTTCAAAGTAGTTTTGGTTTCTTTTTATTGATTAACTTTACTGATTGTTTGAATTTAGTGCCTAAGCCTAAAGGTGGTGAACACCACCTGAAATCCTTTCAAACAATTCTCTGGGATACATTAATCATGCCAGCCTGATTCAAGTATCCAACTACTTGGATGCAACTGTAGGGCATTTTATCAGTCCAGGCAGACTTAAGCAAACATTACAGTTTAAAGTAATGTCATCCAGTTTTTGTCAGTTTTTGGCCAAATTCAGCTCGGTTCGTTTGCTTCTGTGTCCCTCACACTATAGAGTGAATGCTAGACAGGCAGACAATTAGATAGATAGGTACAGTAGGAAGGCAGACAGACAGAGACAGACAGGGGGTATAGAATCCTTGGCTGTGGTCTAGAAAGCAATGTCAGATGCTTTTCATGTCAACATACAATCATTTTGTCCGGCACGGTCCGCTACGTACCTCTAAATACATATACTGTACACAAGAGTTAAGTCAGTTGCTTTGTCACGTAGCCAAACCTCTCACCCTGTGACTGTACACCGCAGGTCAGATGATGATAATTGCACGAAGAGGTATTCTGGAGGCCAAGTCTACTGCAAATGCACACACACACACACACACACACACACACACAAAACACACACTCACACTCACTCACTCCCCCCATGTACACACACGCTGTCTTCACATTCTACATGGAGGAGATTCAATTTTCAGGCCATAAGGTTACTAGTTAGTCACTAGCTAGTTAGTTAGTCAGTTAGTAATCAGAGGTGCATTGACTGGCATGGGGGGGGGGGGTGGGGTGCAGGAGCAACCGCGCTCTTAGCGTGCTAGCGATGCAACGTTGTCATGGTCGTCTGAGTGGCGCGCGTGGCGCGGTGGGCCGCGTGTCACCCGCGGTAGATCTGCTTGAAGTGGTCGCACTCGTTGCAGTAGCCCTGTTTGTCTTGGTTGGCGTAGTGGTCGCAGCCCTGCGTCCGGCACCGCTGCTTTGACTTCTCCTTGGGCGCCTGCGCCCGTCGGCCCATCTCCCTGCCCTGGCCTCGCGTGTGACACTCCGGGCACAGGTCCGTGCAGCCCGGCGACACATTGCTGCAGCCACTCCTTCGACACTGGGTTTGGGACTGTTGGGACTGTTGGTTCTGTTGGGACTGTTGGGTCTGTTGGGACTGCTGGGATTGCTGGGACTGATGGGACTGTTGAGACTGATGGGATGATCTGGGCTTGGTCGCTCTATCCCGCTGAGAAGGGGAGAGAGAGAGAGAGGGTGGAGTTGTTAGTCAACCTGAAGTTTACTGAATCCAAGAAATGTGTTATCTTACAGAAGGACCTGTTTTTCTAGGGCAGATAAAATGTAGTTGCAGAAAGGAATACTGTGTGAAAGAAAGAAAGAAAGAAAGAAAGAAAGAAAATGTTATAAACATAAGAAGAATAGATGACAAAAGGAGAGGAGAGGGCATTTGGGGGTAAGAAGGAATGGCAGACCTACCATAACCAGAGGAGGGGAGTGTGGGGTGCGATGTGCTGCCTGGTTGAGCCGCGTGCTTTGCTCTTTGACGTAGCACTTGTTACAGTAGCCCTCCAGCATGGCCTTGCCAACGGCCCCGCAGCCGGAGCCCCTACACCTCATGGCGTTCTGGAAGCCTGCCTCTGAAGCATGCCGGCTCTGGACTGGGGCTGGGGGAGGTGTCAGGTCTGGAAGGGAAACCAACATTCATAATGTCAAAGACAGAGGCAATATATACAGCATATGTGCCACAGGAAGGAGTGCAGAGTGGCTGTTTCTATGAATCTCAGATTTTAAAAGTGTGGCATTTGACATAGCTTGAATGTTATGTTCTTTGTTCCAGGACTTACGGTGGTTGGTTTGATAGTCTACGTAGCAGATAGTGCAGAATCCCAACTTCTCTGGCGTCCCGAAGAACTGGCAGCCAGACCTTTTACAGGGCCGTGCCAGCGGAGTCTGCCAGGCCGAAGTATGTCCTGGGGTTAAGGTAAGGACTGGCCGCTCAGAGTCTCTAGTCTGGTTCCAGGCAGAGGATGAGGCCTCAGTCCTTGTGTTACTCTGCTGCGGCTCACCCCTCTCTGGTGCTTGCTGCCTCTGCATGCAGGGAGGGCACAGGCCATTGAATATCCTAAATGCCTCCTGCCTACACATGCTGCAACGCTCCGTCTCTGCCTCACGCCCTCCCCACTGGTTCCAGCCGGGGCCCTGGCCAGGGTGGGGGGCCACAGGTGCCCCGTTAGGGCCCGGGAGTCCTGCAGCAGCTGTCCCAGTCACGGGCGGTCCGTGGGTCTGCCTGGAGTTGAAGCACCGTTCGCAGAGTCCGTCGTGCTCCACGCTCAGGGTAAAGAGGCAGCCGGGTGTCTTGCACTTCATGGCGTGGGTTTCGCTGTACAGGCTTAGGCTGGGGGCCGTCGGCGGGGCAGAGCGGGGACTCGATAACACCGCCCCGCCCCCGGAGGAAGATGGGGGGCTGCTACTCCGGCCTCCTCGGGAGCTCACCTCTGTCTCGGACGTCCCCATCACCCGCACCCCGCCGTGCACTGCACCTCCTTTCGCCTGCACCACCCCCTCTATCCGGGCCCCGCCAGTGGGCGTGGCCTGTCTCTTCTCGAAGCACTCGTGGCAGTGGGGCTGCGTGTCCACGGAGACGTAGAAGGTGCAGCGCGGCGTGGCACAGCGGATCTCGATGAGGGAGAGCTGGGAGACGGAGAAGGGTGGCGGCCGCTGGGGCTGGGCGGCCCACGCCTGCTCCTTGTCCTCCTGCCAGCGCTGGTACTCATGGTTGACCAGCTGCAGGTAGTCCTCCATCAGGTTCATGTCCTCGGGGAGGTTGCCCTCGTCCAGTCTGGTGGACAGAGAGACTATTTACCTAAAACTATGACTCAACAATTCCAACTTCCATTATTATTCCAGCTGTTATTCATTTCTTACAGTTTGGGTCACCGCATTGCTATTGTGTCACTAATTGAGATTCATGTCCCATAAACCAGTGGTTCTCAACCTGTGGGTCGGGACCCCCCAAATTATTTTGGGGGGGGGGGTCCACAAATGATTAACTTAATGTGTAACATTGTTTTCTAACTCAACTGTAAACAAACCAACATAAGGTTTAAGTGTATAGAGGGTATTATGCAAATTTCTCAAGTGACAATTTAAGGACTTTTTAGTACCTCTAAAATGACAAATTAAACATTGGCCAATCTACATGCTCACAACGCCTCGCAACGCAAGGCGTTGTGAGCATGTAGATCTGCTATTTTCACAATAGAACCGTGTTAAACAAAATGTAATGCCTCAACTCTTAGTGCTCGTAAGGTTGGGGGGGTCCCCAGTTAAAATATGATTATTTTGGGGGTCGCGGCCTGAAAAGGTTGAGAACCACTGCCAGAAACCACTTGAAAAGTACAGGGTGGAAATCAAAGGGTTTCCTTCATTACTGAGTCACACTGTGCAACTGACCATATTGACACAGTGGCCAATTTAATCTTACATCATTCCTTCACTCATTCTCTGTAGCATGTCGTACTATACACGGGGTCAGGGAACGTACCGTGCAGCATTGATGATGCGTGTGGCGTCATAGCCCAGACCTATGACGGGAATTTCTATCAGCTGCAGGTAATCTTTGAGCAGCCTTTCTCTCTGCTGCTGCTCCTTCTCCATCAGAAAGTGAACCTTCAGCTCCTCAAAGCCGCCCCGGCCAGGGTTGATCAACGGAACCGCACGGATCTCTGGGAACAAACGCACACATTTAACATGAGAAAACTACAAAAAAGAAAACGCCTGAAATTACTTTCAGGCCTCCATGTTTTCCAGAGTTCTAAAATCCAGGGTATCTGTTTCCACTCTAGTATACCGGTATATCTTAATCCAAAATCAGACATTAAATACATTTAATGTCAATGTTGGGCAGAAACCTCGTATCTCCAAGTTTCAAATCTGTACGTTTTTTCATAAATTAAATCCCTGCCTCGTCATTCAAGACTGTTGCACAAAACTAGTGAAAATAGCAGATCTACAAGCACACAACGCCATGGTGCAACTCTCTCGCACACAGCTATACAAATGTGTTTTCCTACCTGGTCCACTGTCTTTAATGGTGATGAGCGGAGCAAAGTGCTGCGAATCGTAGCCCAGCACTATGGGGTATTTGTAGCACTCTGTGGGCGGCCAGTGGAGGGGCAGGTAAATCCCACCAACGTTCAGAGGAGAGAAGGAGGAACCAGACTTCATACTCCTCAACACCTGGTCTGTTAGAGGTACAGACACAGACCGTGAGCGAAAGGTGACTTCAATGTAAAAACGAAGAAATCAGACAAAAATATAAATGGCCACATTGACATTTTCATTTAATTTTAAATGCATTTAATTAATTTTTATCTTTGCCAAGACACTTGTCATCTCACAGGTTGACAAACTGTTCCAAATTCCTGAAAAATTTACGTTTAAAATGTCAGGCTACTCATTTGAGACCTATTGATTGCTGATATTTCTGGTTATTTTATAGCTCGCTGAATCAGTGCAGAACAATCTCATGGAGCCAAAAAACTCATCTTGCTCAAGGGGAATTTTTCCATCTTTTGACCCCGTCTCTAGTTCACAGAGCTAAACAAGTGCCAACCAAAACGGATTTGAGGGGATGCTGTGAAATACAATACAATGACTAATTCAGTGATAACACAACACAAAGCAAGGGGCTGGTCCCCTCTGCCCTTCCTCACACCTGGCCTCGACGTGTATCTTATTGTAACAAGATATTATTTATCCGGAACACTTTTTACGGCCAACATTAAAATACATCCCCTCCATGAACAGAGATCAGATCTCAACTTCACGTGCGAAATGCAGATGTCTGCACTTGGCACTTCTTCTCGTAATGTTTTCGGCGAGCAACGCGGTCATAGGACGGGGTATGAATTAGGCATAAAAAAATAAGCTGTGTTCGCTGCAGCTTATGAGTGTTTGACGACCGGGGCGGGAGGGTTAACTGTACCGGCAATAACAATGATGGGTCTGCGGAGGATGTTGGAGAGGACGAAAATGTGGATGTCTTCCAGAGAGTCAAACTGGAGGCCGTTGCTACTGGAGACGGGAGACGCCATCTTCACTATCTTCTCCCACTCCTCCTCCCAGTTCTGAGTGTTGTGCCAGAGACACATAGAAACGCGCACCCACGCACGTGCACACACACACACACACACACACACACACACACACACACACACACACACACACACACACACACACAGTTAGACCATAAACGTGCAGAATTGCGCTTTCTTGGCTGTGCCACACTATATATTCTTTTATATATAAACAATAATAGAAATACATCAAATAATGTAATAAATAAATAAAACATACCACAACATATTTTATATACGACCTCACTGTCTTTAGCCTATTGTTCTTTAAAATATCCCCAAAACCCTATATATATGAGGTGTGTACAATACACATAAAATACAGAAAGAGCAGAAGGTGGCTCCAGGTTGCAGAAAGAAACTTCAGCAACCCTACTAGCCCAGACCTAGAATTATTGGACAAAAAGGTTGTAAATAGTGCGTACCATGGTAGTGTAGCGAAGCCCGGTCTGTGTGAACTCCTGGGACTGGAGCAGCTCGGCCTGGAACCGGGCTCTGAAGCTGCCTGTGTCCGTCTCTTTCAGAACCCCATGGAGGGTCTTTCTCAGAACCAGATCTGTATCCTGGACCCCCAGCATGTACTGAGAGGCTGCATGGAGCAAGCAGTTCCCATCACCTGTTGACAGACACACACACAGTGGTGTAAAGTAACTAAGTACAGTATTTACAGGGTTCCCACACATTTTTACCAATGAATTTCCAAAACTTTTCCAAAGATTTTCCAGAATATTTAACCCAATTTCCAAGAATATATTATAACAATAATTCCGCTCAATAACAAGTCACTTACTCCTATACGCAATGCCTAAAAACAGGTAGTGTATGCCAGTGGTTCTCAACCTTTTCAGACCGTAATCATATTTTAACTGGGGACCCGGCACCCTGACAAGCACTAAGTTGAGGAATTTTGTTCTATTGTAGCCGATCTATTGTAGCCGATCTACATGCGTTGCGAGGCGTTGTGAGCATGTAGATCGGCTATTTTCACAATTACTGCCTCTAATATTTGACAATTTGGCCCATGTTTAATTTGTCATTTCAGAGGTATTAACAAAATCAATAACTAAAGACAATGCATAGCTATTTTTTCCAGGACCTTCCAGGACCCTTAATCAATTCCAAAACTTTTCCAGTACTGGAAAAATATTTTTCTAATTTCAAAATATTTCCAGGAATTTCATGACCGCGGGAACCCTGTGTAAAGTAACTAAGTATTTAAGTACTGTACTTCAGTACAATTTTGAGGTATTTGTACTTTACTTGAATATTTCCAATTTCCAATACTTCTACTCCACTACATCTCGGATCCAAATATTGTACGTTTACACTACTACATCTATTGGAGAAGTTACTAGTTACTTTGCATATATAAATTATAATATTATAAAACATACATGAACCACTTTAGCTCCATTTTATACCTTGGCTATTTGAAAATAGCTGATCTACAAGCTCAAAACGCATTGTGATGCGACGCGTTGTGAGCGTGTAGATCTACTATGATATTTTCAAACATTTTGTACTTTTACTTTTGGAACTTTTGGTCAATTTTGATGCCAACACTTTCATACTTTTACATTTTGAATTCTGGACTTTTACTTGTAACTTGTAAAATATGTAAGTACTTTTTCCACAACTGACACACAAACAGACACTGTATTGAATGAATGCAACAAAGCTGTATCACGTTATACTCTATACTGTATGCTAAGAATGAATATTTTCATTTGTCACAAATCTTTTGTACCTTGGTCAAATGCAGCATGGTTAAAAGTTCTGAAATTAAGCGTGCATGCACATGAGATAATCAGGTAAGCCTGATTTAAACGTGATGAGCTATAGATCTGCTATTTTCGGTGTGCACAACCAGCACGTAACCAAGTATAAAGCAGGCCATACTGATAAATGCATGCCACACACACACACACACACACACACACACACACACACACACACACACACACACACACACACACACACACACACACACACACACGCGCGCGCGCGCGCGCGTGCGCGCAAACGGGAACACAACACACACAAGTGTAAATACACGCATGCGCATACATGTACACACAAAAGAGTAACTAGAGCTTGGGGGTTTCCAGGCTGTTCGTGTTCGGCCAGTTGTCAGATATGCGATCTAGTATCTGCACTAATATCCATGACGCTCGCATCTCCAACACGACACACGCTACGAAAACCACACACAATGCAGGCTGATTTCTGCTCCCTGGCCTGCGGAAGACTCCTCGCAATCTACCTGAAATGCATCTCTGAAAAACCAAACAATGCTCAACTTAATTTCAGAATCTACCCTGAGCACCTTAACATTGAGTGGTCTCATTCTGTGTCAAAGAAAACACATCTTTTTAGTTATTGTATAACTGAACCAAGCTCATTGAGATATTTAAGCTGCAGTGTGCGCGTGTGTGCGTGCGTGCGTGTGTGCGTGCGTACGTGCGTGTGTGTTTGTGTGATTAGATGTGTGAATTTACTGAATTATAGTGCACAGACATGATCGGCTGTCTGCACGGCAACTGAAATGCTCAGAATTTGATTTAGTCTCCTGTTGCAGTGCTGGGCTTTTTGTTATTGTGAAACAGGAGAGCGTGTGTGTGTGTGTGTGTGTGTGTGTGTGTGTGTGTGTGTGTGTGTGTAAACTGTGTATGTGTGTTGCTCCAAAATACCCAGCCGCCGCACTAAAACACATAGGAATTTCCCAGAGCTAGGTTCTGCCTTTTGTGTGCGTAAGTGTGTACATGTTTATGTGTGTGAGTGTGAGTGTGTGTGTGTGTGTGTGTGTGTGTGTGTGTGTGTGTGTGTGTGCGCGTTTGCGTTTGCGTGTGTGTGTGTGTGTGTGTGTGTGTGTGTGTGTGTGTGTGTGTGTGTGTGTGTGTGCGTGTGTGTGTGCGTGTGCGTATGTGTGTGTGTGTTCCCCTTCCTTATGATCCCAACTCATCAATGCCACTCTGCTGGCCCCGGACTTTCCACAAGGGGCGGGACTTGGACAGGATGGAATGTTGTCTCTTTGACAAACGCTATCAACAGCCAATGGAAACTTTGATTAATGACTACGGGGAAAACAGATTTAATTTTAAATACAAACACACACAGGCCATACGTGCACAGACCCCCGCACATGTATGCGCAGAATCGCCGGCAAACCAGTATACAACACGCACAAGAGGAAGTTCTTAAATTCATTTCTCGTCTTATCTATCTCTCTTCCTGTAGCAACTGTACAAAGCTGGACATGCCAATATGCACATGGCACACACAGGGGTGTGTTGCACCAAATTCTGGGCCCTGGGTACAAGGATTCACTGCGGGCCCCCGCACAATTATTTTGTGCTTTAACTATTGAAAAATAGCAGATATACCGGTACAAGCTCACAGCATGGCACAGAGTGCCGCACTGCGAGCTTGTAGATCTGCTATTTTTGGAAAAATCAAACCTCGGTTCGAAGTGGAGCGGTGAATCTGAGAAGCTATACCCTGTGTGTGTGTGTGTGTGTGTGTGTGTGTGTGTGTGTGTGTGTGTGTGTGTGTGTGTGTGTGTGCGTGTGTGTGTGTGTGTGTGTGTGTGTCTAGTCTGCACAACAATGCCCTTCTCAATCTGTTCCTGTCTGTCAGTACTGCCTTACTGTACTGTACCTTACTGTATCGTACTGTACCTCACTGTACCGTACACTGTACCGTGCCTTACTGTACTGTACTGTACCTTACTGTACTGTACCTCACTGTACTGTACCTTACTGTACTCTACCTTACTCTACTATGCCTTACTGTACTTTACCTTACTGTACAAGTACATTGTTTAAGAAGTGCTGTGTTCTAGATCTATGTTTTAGATTTTTTGTTCTAGATCTATATTTTTACATTCTATGTGTTCTAGATCTGTGTGCGTGCATGCGTGCGTGCATGTGTGTGTGTGTGTGTGTGTGTGTGTGTGTGTGTGTGTGTGTGTGTGTGTGTGTGTGTGTGTGTGTGTGTGTGTGTTGAGTGTGCCTGGCCTGCTAAACAGCGCCCCTCCTTTAACATGTGTGTTGTGTGTGGCCACTAGAGGTATTGCCAGGCTACAGACATAGCCAGCCAGCCAGCCAGCCACATAGCCAGCCAGCCACATAGCCAGCCAGCCACAGACATACCTGTCTATTGGGAGCGCTTTCACCGCTCCAAAAAAAGAAAATTTGTGCAATTCTTTTCAAAACCTAACTTTTTTGGAAAAACCTAGATTTCTATGTCAGTGGTGCTCAAACTTTGTCATGTGAAGGACCCCCAATTGATATATCAAGGGCCACGGACCCCCCATCTCAAAATATTTAGTTCTGGGGAACCCCCCAGAATCAAAATTTGAGTTACAAAAGTTCGCTTAAAAAAATTATATATTCAAAGATTTGCACACATTTTCACGACTTTTCAAAAATAGCAGATCTTCAAGCTCGATCAGCTATTTTGCAATAGCTAAAGTATAAAATAATTAAAGCCCCTCCACCTTGGGCCCTAGTAACTCAGTCCCACTTTTCCCCCCCTTGTGACGCCCCTGCACATGGCACACACCTGAAAGGTACACACACCCGTCGAGGTCGATATTATGAATCGAGCTTTGTGTTCTCTCATGTGTGCGTTCTCCTATCTGTCTTCCCAGCAATTGACGTTAGTGCTTAATGCCAGCACTGTCTCCTAGCCCAGGGTTTTGTGTTATTCTGAGGCCAAGTCTAAGATTTAGCTGAAAGCTAAAAATACAGATCGCTCTTTTATCTGTTGAGTTAGAAATAACCAACAGCTTGGGCTACACAGTTAAGCACCAGGCCTCTTCATTATGAACTTACTGTATATTTGGCTCATGGCACTAAGAGCAAAGTTAGACTATAGCTATGAAAGTTCAGTTAATCCTGGTGTCAGTACAATGTGAAAAGCCCTATTGTTCTGCCTTTTTTCCCCCTCTTCCTCTCTCTACTTAACATTATCTGTGGTGAGAGATACAGTAATATGACTGCTTTCTGCCAGTTAAAGGAACCGTCCACTGTGCAAAAAGAACAAACATCCATCTCTGTGTCTTAAGACTAGCCAGATCTTGTCCCTTTTGGGCGCTGTTGCATCACCTTTAACAAAGAGGGGGGAGGGGGGGACGATCCTTATATCAAGAACAATACGCGCTACGCGCACACATATACATGTAGGTAACATGTACACATGCATGTGTACACACGCACGCACACACGCACGCACGCACGCACGCACACACACACACACACACACACACACACACACACACACACACACACACACACACACAGTGTATGCCTATCCTAAAACCCATCCTGCTCCCCAGGCCTTTGGATCCAAACTGAGCTAACTGTCAAGCAGACATGAAAGCTGGTCTGCGGGAACCAACAGTCTAAATATAGACACTTCCTCTCTCTGGCTACCTGGTAAACTTCCTGCTGGTCTGCCAGTATGAGACCAGACTCAATCCCACATCTACTCGTCACCAGGAAGCACGTAACGCAACTAACGCATGCAATGCAATGGGTTTGAATGACACGACTCCAGACGTGTGTCTCACGTTGTCCCCCCCCCATCCCTCTTTGTCTGCTACTGTCTCAAAGACAGACCTGTGTTTGGCCTTGTATCCTTGCCAATGAGTCCGTCTAGGGCGTGACCTATTGATGAGTAGTGAGACTTGAATGAGACAGAATGTTACAACTAGAAGAGCTGAAATATCAGGGTTTTTTTCAAGCCCAAGGAGCCGTTGCTTCTCCAAATGTAAATATGTGATGTGAGGGGAAACTTGCAAACTGGCAAAAAAAAAAAAAAAGAAATGTTTCTCATTTATCATGTTTCTTCCTGGCTACCCAGACAGGAAATGTTTTTAATTCACTTAAAAAAAGATTCCATAGGGAGATTTATTCAGAGGTTTATCAATCTAATTTATGTGCTACTTAATTACGAGTAAAAAAAGAAAAAACTTTTGCTGTACTGTACGTACTTTCCTTGTTAAAGGATCTGCTAACCTCAATTAATCAAGTGTCATGTCCTCTGCATGCGTCATCGGGAAGAAGATTATGGCGTTGTATGAGCATGTGCACGTGTCCTCTCTCGTACTGCGTAGAGGCAATACATTGTAACTGAACAATTCCTGCTTGTTGGGGACACATGACAGACATGGGACGCTACTTGGGAAAAACCCACAGATGTGCCCTAAACATTCAGGACACGAGATGCTGACAGTTTCAACAACGCGCCGTTTCAGTAAGAAGAGGACGTTCATTTATTCCGGATCCATCTGTGAGGGGGGACAGCTGGAAGCAGTTTTGGCTTTCATGGTAAGGGGGTCAGAGCCCTTGTTCTTCAAAGTCTTAGCCTCCACTTAAAGGTGGGTTGTGGGAGGAATTAAATGTGTGCCGATGAGTGCTGTGATCAGCACAAATTCATGTGTTATTTATGTTTCCTTCAGATGGCAAATAGAACACTGTGGGTTAGTATGAAGTTTAACAGTGATAATTATCCTTTATTGCAGTCGTGATCTGGAACTGGAGGAACCGGATCCAATATCGACGAACCGAAATCGGTTCCATGACATTTGGAACCGGTTTATCATACAGTGTTTATCATACAGTCACAACCTCTTTTTATGCAAACTTTGCTGTCAGAGCTGGTACAGTATGTGAACTTCAGGTCTGGTATACAATTACAATCATAGTGTGATTTCATTTGTGAATATCACAAATTATAATTAAGTGTAGGTTGGAAATAAGTTGTTCCATTCGTCACAAACATTCAACACACCAATCAGTGTAGCCGACGGCTCAGGTTAACAAATCCGTCCAAATGCCATTTGGTACCGAACATCTTAGGATCATATGAGACACACATGGCTTTTTGACAGGCTGGACGCTTTCCGAGTTACGCCGAGACAGGGTGACAGACACACACAGATTTGGTAAATTATAGTAAATGGTAAATGGTGCATTTATATAGCGCTTTTATCCAAAGCGCTTTACAGAGATTGTGCATTACATTCACCCATTCACGCACACATTCATACACCGGTGGCGGAGGAAACCATGCAAGGCACCAACCTGCTCACCGGGAGCAATGTGGGGTTCAGAGTCTTGCCCAAGGACCCTTCGACATTAACTCAGGGGGAGCCCGGTTTCGAACTGGGAACCCTTTGTTCTCTAATAACGGTTTCTCTACCCCTGAGCTATGCCGCTCCACATATCGCCCCACTATCTATATATAGTATATATAGATAGTTTTTCTTTGGGGGGGGGGGGGGGGGGGGGGTATATTTTTTAATATACATAGGAGTCATTAAAGGGAACCTTTAAGGAATCGGAATCTTAAAAATCTTAAAGGCTCCAACCTAAGCCACATATTGAATTACATTGTATAATAACTAGAGAATCGGTTTTGGGGTTGCAAGTGTTGCTTGCTTGCTTGATTGATTCATTGATTGACAGATAATGTGTCTTGTGTTTACGTGTCTCTGGTCATCTATAGCTCTGTCCCTCCTACTGTCCAGTTGTCACCAATGTTATTGTGTGCGTGCGTGCGTGCGTGTGTTCCAGTGACTCAGCAGCAGTCGGTCCAATGTGCAGTGTGTTTCTGTCTCGTCCTTCCTCTGTTCAAAGTCACGTCTGGGTCCTTCGGAGTTCCAGACGGCTCTAAATGCTGTCTCATCTCTATGACGTCATCAAATGATGACATCATCACTGTGAGACAGATAATTCCATCCATGCTACTGCCAGTAGAGGCTGGGAATTTGTAATCAGTCAGAGATCTTCCTGAAGGGGAACCAGGGGTGTGTTTGTGTTTGTGTGTGTGTGTGTGTGTGTGTGTGTGTGTGTGTGTGTGTGTGTGTGTGTGTGTGTGTGTGTGTGTGTGTGTGTGTGTGTGTGAGTGATGCGTATGTATATGTCTAATAGCAACTCCCAAGTCATTACTTCAGAAGTTACCATTGCAAAACCCTCCAAATAGCATTTCAAATAGAATATGAAATCAGACATATTTAAGCTGAAGTGGAAACAGACTCATTTATCTTTTCCTGTACAAAAAGCTCCTCAACGGCACAGTGTACACTAACAGTATTATCTACTATCTGTGGAACATTGTATGATAGATAATAAGGTTTTGTCACAAACCTTTTGTGACTTGAACAGGGTTTGAACGGCCTACCTCTGTGGTTAATGCTATGGGTGACGACTATTCTCTTCTAATGCCTTCGTCTAGGACCGCCCAGATAGGTAGAATTGTTCCTCGCATTTATTACACAGCAACGTCTAATCATTGATCAACTGTGACACAGCGAGATAAGTTTGTTCTCTGGAAATGCAAGTGAACTACAGTAGCCTACAACGGTTGGTTAGTTGAGGTTTAGGCTAAAGCTTAATTTATCTACAAGCAAGGATCTACAAGCTCAAAATGTGTCGCAAGTGACATCGCCATACAACAAAGTATGAATCAGGCTTAAACCACAACATGATGGCCAGACTTACATGCAGTGATGAGGAGAGACAGGCCGGCCGACAGACAGACAGACAGACAGACAGACAGACAGACAGACAGACAGACAGACAGGCAAAGACATCTGGCTAAGTGGCAAGAATGTGTCGAGTGACAATCCGCTGACATTCTCCCACACTCGCACGTGTGCACAGACATAAGCCAAGGAAAGGGGACTAACCCCAATCTGGTTGTGAATGTAACCTGGTGGAAACAGAGTCTGAAACAGTCGACAGTAAACACAGGCCCTGCTGGGCGATGCCTGAGAATTTCCCAGCATGGCTCTGATCAGAAATCAACAGGTTGAAATGGTTGTCCACCGCGGGATGTTCCCACCTTATGACGTCCACGCAACAGAAAACATGACTTAGCAACGGGGTGACTGAACTAAAATGTTTTGTGTTGTCTGGGGGGGCTACTAAATGAGTGTTTGCGAAAGTGGAACCCTTTGCACCCCATTCACTGTCATTTACAGTAATGTGGGTCATGAGTAATATCCGGTGTAAATTTGCATTGCGAGTACCCCTGACTCACAGCTAGCTCCACTGGACCCGAGAGCAGAACTGTAGATGAGAGGAACAGAAACCCGCAGCCCAGACAACACTTACTGCTGATGAAAAAATATTACATCTGGGTTCTTAAGCAATGTTCCAGAGATACATCTTCTAAGGAAATTCCATTTTGTTGACCTAGAATCTAAAATCCCCAATAAAATAATTAATGTGGCTTCAGAAGCACACTATCGTATATGGTCCGAACAGGTTAAGGCATTAGTGGTAAGCTAGTACCACATAAACATCACAAAAAGTCACCGCAAAGTATGCTCTGACCAAGAGAAGATTGGAGAAAGCGGAGTGCTTTAGTATCATTCCACCATAAACATTAAGAGGCCCTTCCCTTGCTTTCAAACTACAAAATAAAATAACAAAACAACGCCAGTGGTCTTACCATTGGTGCGCAGGGGCACCATCTTCTTTACCTCACGGCACCAGTTGAGTTTCTTCTCCTGTTCGAGGGAGGCCTGCATGGCGCGGTCCAGGATGGCGGCCTGCACCACTTCCCGGAAGGCCTGCGGAAAGTGGTTCATGGCAATCATCTCCAGGGTGTAGCGATGCATACCCCGCAGGTGGTGCATCAGGCCCCCGCTGGCCGCCGGCTTCACCACGTCGTTGGGAACACGCTGGCGGATCTTTACCGCCTTCAGCAGGTTGGACACAAACAGGAACTTGGGGAGGAAGTTCTGGCCTTGCGACATGGCGGACGAATGGATGGAAGGACAGTGGGGAGGAGGAGGAGGGACAAGGAAGAGGATGCACCACCACCTAACAATGTGGAACTGGACAAGAAGAGAAGAAGGGGTGATTTCAGTATTGGGTTTAGCAATGGATAAGAATTGTATAAAAACCTAATAGAAAATATATTTAAAAAAATGTAATAACTCAATTATCTATGTAAGTAGAATGGACTGGAACAATAACAAAAAAAAACAAAGATAAGACATGGTTTCATTTATGTCCGGGGAAACCACCTCATAACAATTAAGAGGCTATGTTGTGCTCTTTGCTGGTTTTACTGGTTAGGGCGCAAGGCAGAAAATGAACAACAAACCTTCTGAAAGACTGAAATTGTTGCTCTTTTCCAATGACATTTTTAAGAATTTACCCTGCGGGGTGCTCCAGTGTCCCACAGGGCTCACACTGGGCCTTCCAACAATCAAATACTGCCTATTGCAGTGGTAAACTCAAGGCCGGTCAGAGCAAAGGCTAGTGGGAATGTCACACTGCCCGAGCTCACTTATTCAGCCATACACGTCTAGACGGTAGGGAGAACAATAGGCCTCAATCTAATACTAAGCAACACTAAACATGTGACTTGTTCTACTGTTGTAACATAACCATAAAGGTTTGGTGGCAGCAGCTTTAAAGGGACATTTCACCCAAAACAGCTGCAAGTGTCAGCAACTTCTGCCAGGCTTCGAGATTCCATGGGAAGTGGAAAGAGGTGGTCAGCAAGTCGGTCCTTGTGTTTTGCTGACAATAACCCCGTATTAACCTTAACAGCAGCTGTCAGTGGAGACTGTTTCACCTGGATTCTCGGCTTGCATGCCCCCCCCCCCCCCCCCCCCAACCCGGAGCAGCAGGTGCTGCAACAACAGCCTAGGCCGAAATGGCTAGTCATGGTTTTGAGCTGATAGCCTAAGCCTACTGTATGACAAGCATGGTACATTCAATGTCTATGAGCAGGTGCTGTTTTTGCAGACTTTTGGGCAGACACAGACTATAACAGACAGACAGACAGACAGACAGACAGACAGACAGACACAATAATGGTTGAACGCTGCGGTTATAGCCTGGCTGGCTGGCTACACACAGAAGAGGAAAAAACAATAACATGAGACTTTGCTGACGTCCAGGGGCTTACGTAATTCCTCTGACAACTACAGATGGGAGACAATGTAAATGTTTAACGTGTATACATACACACGCCATATATCAGGATATATAGCCTATAAGAGCCCGTTTAAATGCCCTGGTGGTAGAGCTTTTGGGGGGGGGGGTGACGTCTTTGTAAACAATGGCTGTCAAAGAAGAAGCCACTGTCGTGAGCAAGGATTTCTAGCCAACGTCCCCCAGCAGAACCACGACAATAACGCTCCTCACAGAGGCCTAATAAATAAGCGTCAGTTTTAGACGCACGAGGAGGGTGTCGCTCGCCGACATGAGGAACCGGGGCGGCGCGCGGTTGTATTATCTCGAAGGAAGGTCCGCTCCTGTCGGCAAGCGACGCCGTCCATAGTAGACGTGATCAGAGGCGTCAATTGGGTATGGCAATTGGCCAGCTATGGCAGCTGCCATACCTTGGCTACAGGGGGGGGGACAATAATAAAATGTACTGTAATCGTGCCTGTTGCTAAGGTATGGCAACATGACTGGTGTGTTGCACGCGCGCAACACCACCAGTCATGTTGCCATACCTTAGCTTTTGCTGAACTGACGCCGCTGGACGTGATGATGTTGTGTGATGCAGGGGCGTAGCCAGGAATTAAATTTTGGTAGGCGAAATGCCAACCCCCCCCCCCCCCCCCCCCCTTTCAAAAAGCACAGTATGGAGCATTACAAACAAGGCAAACATTGCTCCCAAATAGTGACATATAGGCCTATTTCAACTTGTGATTACAACACTAGCTAAATTAGTTCAAAGTAAACTTGTGTCCCTTAAAATACATGGCTCACAACAACATGCGGCGGGGCTTGAGCTTGAAAATATCGATAATTTTGAGAGTGAACTACTCCTTTAATGAAATACATTTTATTTTTTATTTAAGGCCCATTCCCACTGGGCCAGATAACAGATAAAAAAAACTCTTTCTTTAGATATTTTTCCATTCAAAGTGGATGGTAGATACAGATAAAAAAATATATATATCTACCATGCACAGATATTTGCCACAGGTACTTCTATCTGTGGTAGATATTATAGATATATTTTTTATCTGTTATCTGGCCCAGTGGGAATGGGCCTTACATTTATGGAAGAGGCTTGCTTAATGAGTTTTAATATGCTACAGCTGGAGAGACAACAAGATGTCAATTCTTAATCCAGCAGTGCTGGATTTAAACAACACAATGATCACGTATTGTGTTTGGAAGCTGTTTACCTACTACATTAAGGACTTTATTCATTTGGAACAGAGGATATCCTACAGGTAGGAGGAAAGCAGAATGGACTTTGTTCAGTGTGTTATTGTCTCTGTTGTTGCGACTTGAGTTAAATAGCCCGGCAGCCCAAATTTACATATCTCTAAAAGGGTAACACTTTCTCAATGGCCAGGCCGCCTACTAGTCAATGAATGGAACTGGTTGAGCGACATTCTATAGGCCTATGGTCCTCTCCACACTGTAGGCCTACTGCCCAGTCAGGCCTTTACACAATGGAAATAAGAGACTTTTTTTTTTTTTTTTTTTTTTTTTTGGAGATTTTTTTTTTTTTTTTTTGCCAGATCATTTCTCAGTTGGTAGGCGGTCGCCTCGTTCGCCTACCGCTGCCTACGCCCCTGGTGTGATGATGATCGGTTCCGCGATTCTACCTATATTTTCGAACATGCCTTTCGTTCTCTCTCACGCACACGCACGCACACACACACACACACACACACACACACACACACACACACACAGCACCATGGAGGAGGGACGGCCGGGGAGGGGAGGAGGGCATGGATGGATGGATGGGGGTCTAGTCTTACCTGTGTGGAATATGTCGGGGGTGATGATAATAATAACAAAGCCCTGGCTGCTGCCTGCCGGTGGTGGATCCAGATCTGTGCTGAGCCACTCCACTCAGCAGCCTCCCTCCTCGCACCGCATCGGTCCCCACGGCGCCATGCGAACCCCTGTGTTTGGTTTCTCTCCTCTCCTCCGGATGGATCCACACAGCGCACACAACAATCTATTTCGGTATCAGCTCCTGGCTTCCTTCCTTAGCTTATAGTCCCCACCTGACCGAACGAGCCCTGTCAAAAGGAAGGAGTCCACGCACGTCCTTTCTGATTCTGAAAGCTAGTTAAATGTTAAATGTTAACAACAAAAAAAGAAAAAGGAAAAGCCCGGGCTAGGGGATTTCCACGCAGGGACTTTCCACCCACCCATTTTCTCTCTCTCTCTCTCTCTCTCTCTCTCTCTCTCTCGCTCTATCTCCCCCCCTTCTCTCTCTCTCTCTCTCTCTCTCTCTCTCTCTCTCTCTCTCTCTCTCTCTCTCTCCTCTCTTGCTCAGTCATAACCTGAGATAGGCTACTGTAGTTGCAGTGCAGCTCTCGACCGGCAGGCAGTCCAGACCCTGTCTGTCTAGATGTCTCATCGGGCACAAAGGAGCGTCACTGGGGGACTCGGGGGCAGAGCCTGTATGGGCTCTGCTCCGGGGGTCGGGGGAGACAGGTGGGAAGCATCATTCTGTCTCACAGTAGGCTACAGAACTTATACGGATAGAACAGATTCAACAGAACATAATGCCCGTCACTGTCTAGAAAAGCATGTGTGCTGGGATAGGAAACCAAAACTGATCAATGGATCACTCACAAGTCACAACTTCACAAACAAGTGTAGACTTTGAGCCTTTGTGTGTGTGTGTGTGTGTGTGTGTGTGTGTGTGTGTGTGTGTGCGTGCACAATATATTATCTCAACCACTCAGAGGTTAATTGGTAGTATGCTAGTTTACAACAATATTGCAAGTGTCTGCAACTGTCTTTGAGGTTCTGGACTGTGGAGATAAATGTTTTTGGATGCATAAAGTAGGCCCTACACAATATACTGAGTGTGAATTTGAACTAAATTTAACATTCAGGGTTTTAATGTGTGTGTATAGTGTATACCTTCCCCTGGATATTCTTCCAGAAGGCTGTCAACAACAACAAAAAATTAAAAAAAATAAAGCATGGTGTGTTCACTCCTCTTTAGTTTCTCATGCACAACAGAAAGACTCTTTGGTGTGCAGCAGTTGGCCTACACCAATGCAGACCAGACCACAGTTACTGCCTACTCACTCATGCAGGAAACAGAAGCTACGATGTTCAATCTTGCAGCACAGATTGACACATATCAGCCTAGATGTTGTGCAAAACTGGCACAACACTGTTGACCCAAATGGCTATAAGTTACCTAACATGTCATTATAATAGCCTACATAATAATAGCCTAATAATAACTAGTAAGACGCCTCAGGGCGACAACTATCGACCTCGCCATATTGGACAAGGTCGCGCCATGTCTTGGCCGTCTGGCCAGTGATGTATATCGGACCAGTTACCCATATATGGAGACCCTTGGTACCCATATATGGAGATCCATGTACTGTATAGGGAGGGAGATATGCTGTGAGACCCCAAACATGCTTACTCAGTTATTCGTCATGTGAAAGTCCTATGACGTCTATCACATCTGACATCATACACATCCCTTTTATGCCCATACATGGTGATCCCTGTTTGAACCAGCCACACCGATATGGGCTGTCTTCCTCCATATAGGGCATTCCCAAATGAAGTCCTGTTAGATATGGGCCTAATATTGATGACATCAGGGATCTCCATATATGGGCATAAAAGAGATTCTGTTAGAGTGGTTACCAATTCCCATGACATCACAACATACAATCCCTTTATGCCCATACATGGAGATCCCTGTCTGAACCAGCCACACAGATGGGCTGTCTTCCTCCATATGGGCATTCCCATATGAAGCCCATATCTAATGGGCTTAATATTGATGACATCAGGGATCTCCATATATGGCCATAAAAGGGGTGTTAGAGTGGTTCCCATAACATCACAGTGATGTCAAAGTGTGATGTCAGAGCGGCAAACCCATAGACCACGCCTGACACTGTGGTTTCCCTAACACATCACTGTGACATCACAGGTGACATCACATGTGTCACATGTGTCAGGGGAACCACAGTGTCAGGCCGTACCCGTCCAGAGTCCAGACGGACGTATACGGACAAGCTGTGACGGTTCTGATAGTAAACTGCGACCTACTGTCGCAGTAATACTACCAGTAAGACTCCCTAATCGGGAGATAGGCGACCGTTGGTCGCTTATCTCCACAAATAGGACAAAAAATGTGTTTTACCAATTATCAAGACATACGGGCAGTTGACAGTTTGCCATGGTTACTCATTGAAGTTGAATCTCCATATATGGAGATAACCTATGCATCACACTAAGTCTGACCTCACCAGCCCATATTTGGGCATGAGCAACTTATGTCTCCATATATGGAGATATGATGACATCACACAGTCCTCAGCCGATGATGTGGTGTGATGTCATACAATACACAAACGAGCCCTACAGTATAAAGGGGCAATTCTTGCCAGGAAAGAAGCATTTCTTCGACTCAGACCTTATCGCCAGGGTTGGCTTATAGCAGCTGTCGGTAGGACCATATATGGATTATGTTAGTGTGGATCTCCTAACAGGGCATCATCTGGGATACAATCCCTTTTATGCCCATATATGGAGATCCCTAACAGAATCCCTTTCATGCCCATATATGGAGATCCCTAACAGAATCCCTTTTATGCCCATATATGGAGATCCCTAACAGCATCCCTTTTATGCCCATATATGGAGATCACTAACAGCTAACAGAATCCCTTTTATGCCCATATATGGAGATCCCTAACAGAATCCCTTTTATGCCCATATATGGAGATCCCTAACAGAATCCCTTTTATGCCCATATATGGAGATCCCTAACAGAATCCCTTTTATGCCCATATATGGAGATCCCTAACAGAATCCCTTTTATGCCCATATATGGAGATCCCTAACAGAATCCCTTGTATGCCCATATATGGAGATCCCTAACAGAATCCCTTTTATGCCCATATATGGAGATCCCTAACAGAATCCCTTTTATGCCCATATATTATGGAGAAATCCCTGCTCTGAGTATCTGACATCAGTGTGATGTCACCTGTTTATGCCCATATATGGAGATCCCTGCTCTGCGTATCTGGTTGCTATGGTAAACAGTTGGTTGCTAGGGTAAAAAAACATGGTTGCTATGGTAAACAGTTGGTTGCTAGGGTAAACAGTTGGTTGCTAGGGTAAAACCATGGTTGCTAAGGTGGTTGCTAACGTACACTAACAAACCAGCAACAACAGACTGTTGCCACAGCAACGTACACAAAGGTTTGTGTACACATGTGGTGTGATGTCATACTGATGCGGAGATATGAGCAGGGCAAAGGTGTGACGTGTGACGTGTGACCGACCGACGGACGGCCGGTGGAGGTTTTCATAGTAAACTGCTCCCTGACGGTCGCAATTATTACACAAGCTTTTAGGACATTTGATACAACCTCACAAGTCTTTGCATTCGACTGATAAATAAAACACTCTATAATCAGCATAAGAAAACCTTCAGAATAGGCTAGTGTCTGACTTTGGTGTTGCCAAATCACCATGTTGATTAGAAAAAGGAAAGAAAAACAAGATGGCATGGTTCCCATATGAATATCAGACTACTTGTGGACATCTGTGAGTCATCTGACATATGCCATAGTATGACTCCATATTTGGGCAGGGTTTCAGCTATGCTATCTTTTATGACCGTATAGCAGAAGTTATGCATGGTAAACAGACAAACAGCTATAGTTCAGTATCAGCCTGACTAAAATGAAGTATTTATGATGTAATTGATACTGAACTATAACTGTGTATGTTTATCATGCATAACCTCTGCTATAGCCGAGGTCTTAGGTCATAAAAGAGAGCATAGAGCTGAAATCCATATTGATTGATTGATTGAAGACTTTATTAGAAGTTTGCATAGGAAAAGGTACAGTTTCATGACGGTACAGTTCACTGGTACAAGGTCTACTAAAAGGAGATCCATGAAAAGACTAAGCTTATTTCCACAGGAAACCATTTAAATATCTCATATAACATTGAATGACAGACGAATAGAACACAGTACTATGCAGTAGATATGTAAAGAAAATAAATAATGAGAGAACAAAAAAAGAGTCTAAAACAGTAAGTAAGTAAGTAGGCCTATATACAAAGAAGGGGCAGGGGAGGGTAGGGTTGGGCTAGGTTAGTTTTTTTTTACCAGTTGCGAACAAGTGGTTTTTCAGGGCAATTTTAAAGGATGCTAGTGATCCACACTCCTTTATGACCTTCGGTAAGGCTTTCCACATTTTGGTGGTATAGCAGAAAAAAGAGTTTGACCCTTTGTTGGTTTTGACTCTGGGTTTCTGACTAGATTTAACCATTTATTGCATAAATGGAATACAGTTAAACTTGGCGTTAAAAGTCTCTGCGTTCGGTGATGTTTCCTGAATTTTATCCACGGGGTTCCAACGCCCCATAGTGCATTGCGCAGACGTTGTACCGAGCTTCCGGCGCCACAGCCGAGTGTGATTTACAAGCTCACAACGGGTTGCATCTGCGACGCGACGTGAGCTTGTATGTCTGCTGTTAAACCGGAAGTGTGGTCCAAATAATCTCCAGTAAACTCCCGCGGAAACAGGTGGATACAGGCAGCTTCTATGCAAAATCAGGGGACTTTAAGCAAAACTTCCATAGGGATACAATAGCAATACATCGACATATAAGCTTTAATCAACAGACATATATCTCAAGAATTGAGCCTATGCCAGACTCTGATCAAGGTGGAGGAGGCAGCTATAAACAGCAGGGGATCCGAAGCTTCGGATCTAAGACACAAGCAGAGCTATAGTGAATGCAAGCCGTAATTAAAGGAGCCTCCCTTACTGAGTGTGAGCTCTGACTGGCGTATGACAGTGTGACATAATTGCGACCGTCAGGGAGCAGTTTACTACCAGTAAGACTCCCCAATCGGGCAGTTGACAGTTTGCCATGGTTACTCATTGAAGTTGAATCTCCATATATGGAGATAACCTACGCATCACACTAAGTCTGACCTCACCAGCCCATATTTGGGCATGAGCAACTTATGTCTCCATATATGGAGATATGATGACATCACACAGTCCTCAGCCGATGATGTGGCGTGATGTCATACAATACACAAACGAGCCCTACAGTATAAAGGGGCAATTCTTGCCAGGAAAGAAGCATTTCTTCGACTCAGACCTTATCGCCAGGGTTGGCTTATAGCAGCTGTCGGTAGGACCATATATGGATTCTGTTAGGGTGGATCTCCTAACAGGGCATCATCTGGGATACCATCCCTTTTATGCCCATATATGGAGATCCCTAACAGAATCCCTTTCATGCCCATATATGGAGATCCCTAACAGAATCCCTTTTATGCCCATATATGGAGATCCCTAACAGCATCCCTTTTATGCCCATATATGGAGATCACTAACAGCTAACAGAATCCCTTTTATGCCCATATATGGAGATCCCTAACAGAATCCCTTTTATGCCCATATATGGAGATCCCTAACAGAATCCCTTTTATGCCCATATATGGAGATCCCTAACAGAATCCCTTTTATGCCCATATATGGAGATCCCTAACAGAATCCCTTGTATGCCCATATATGGAGATCCCTAACAGAATCCCTTTTATGCCCATATATGGAGATCCCTAACAGAATCCCTTTTATGCCCATATATTATGGAGAAATCCCTGCTCTGAGTATCTGACATCAGTGTGATGTCACCTGTTTATGCCCATATATGGAGATCCCTGCTCTGCGTATCTGGTTGCTATGGTAAACAGTTGGTTGCTAGGGTAAAAAAACATGGTTGCTATGGTAAACAGTTGGTTGCTAGGGTAAACAGTTGGTTGCTAGGGTAAAACCATGGTTGCTAAGGTGGTTGCTAACGTACACTAACAAACCAGCAACAACAGACTGTTGCCACAGCAACGTACACAAAGGTTTGTGTACACATGTGGTGTGATGTCATACTGATGCGGAGATATGAGCAGGGCAAAGGTGTGACGTGTGACGGACGGACGGACGGACGGACGGCCGGTGGAGGTTTTCATTGCGACCGTCAGGGAGCAGTTTACTATGAAAACCTCCACCGGCCGTCCGTCCGTCCGTCCGTCCGTCACGTTTTGTGACCATCAACAAACGTCACACCTTTGTTGATGTTTAAATCGAAGAGTCTTGGTCAAATACTTCTGTTGGTTTCTGCACTGATCATTTATACAATTCAGCTGTGTTTGCTCGTGTCATCATGATGAGGTCATAAATCAGCCATGCCCAAATATAGATTTTACGGGTTTACATGCTTACTCAGTTATTCGTTATGTGAAAGTCCTATGACGTCTATGATATCTGACATCATCATACATACATTCCCTTTTATGCCCATAAATGGAGATCCCCTCTGTAGAACCAGCCACTGACATCACTGTAATGTCAGGGGAACCAAATCCCTTTTATGCCCATATATGGAGATCCCTGTGATGCCAGGGGAACCAAATCCCTTTTATGCCCATATATGGAGATATGGAGATCCCCGTGTTGCCAGGGTAACCAAATCCATTTTATGCCCATATATGGAGATCCCTGTGATGCCAGGGGAACCAAATCCCTTTTACGCCCATATATGGAGATCCCTTATGTCATCAATATTAAGCCCATATCTGTGAATATCTTTGGGTACCAGATGTCTCCATATATGGTTAAATGGTCCGATATACATCACTGGCCAGAAGACCAAGAAATGGTGCAACCTCGCCCTTTGCTTTTCTCCCTTAGGCATCTTACTGGTAGGTAGTTTAATGAGGAATGCAGTATGGTGGTAGGTAGGTAGTTATGGCCTTTGATGTAAGATTTTCACTTTCTAGGATAACTATATTTGCTATTCCCAGATGATGCCCTTTTAGGGTACCCCTCATGCCCATATATGGAGATCCCCAGGCTTTACTAATTAACATAAGTTTTATGCCCATATATGGAGATCATTGTCCCAATGTCATCAGATATATGGGCATAAATGGACACAGGCAAACGAGATGGGCTGTATGGATATCCAGATGTGTGATGTAAGTGTTTTATTCCAAATGTGGCACCCCACAGACATATTTCCAGAAACAAAATCCCTTTCATGCCCATATATGGAGATTTCTGATGTCATCAATCCCAGGCCCTGTAAAAAACATGGTTGCTATGGTAAACAGTTGGTTGCTAGGGTAAACAGTTGGTTGCTAGGGTAAGAAAACATGGTTGCTATGGTAAACAATTGGTTGCTAGGGTAAACAGTTGGTTGCTAGGGTAAAAAAAACATGGTTGCTGTGGTAAAAAGTTGGTTGCTAGGGTAAACAGTTGGTTGCTAAGGTAAAAAACATGGTTGCTATGGTAAACAGTTGGTTAGTAGGGTAAACCTTCAATGATTTATTTTTGACATCTTGTTACTAATCTGTCGGTAGATAATGCCGGTCTTATATAAGGGTCATTTGTGTACGGTGTGATGTCATACTGATGTCAGCAGTGTGACAGGAGATAAGCGACCAACGGTCGCTTATCTCCCGATTAGGGAGTCTTACTGGTAGTAAACTGCTCCCTGACGGTCGCAATGAAAACCTCCACCGGCCGTCCGTCCGTCCGTCCGTCACACGTCACACGTCACACCTTTGCCCTGCTCATATCTCCGCATCAGTATGACATCACACCACATGTGTACACAAACCTTTGTTGCGACCGTCAGGGAGCAGTTTACTATGAAAACCTCCACCGGCCGTCCGTCCGTCGGTCGGTCACACGTCACACGTCACACCTTTGCCCTGCTCATATCTCCGCATCAGTATATAGGGCTTGTTTGTTTATTGTATGACATCACGCCACATCATCAGCTGTGGACTCTGTGATGTCATCGTATCGCATCAGTATATAGGGCTTGTTTGTTTATTGTATGACATCACGCCACATCATCAGCTGTGGACTCTGTGATGTCATCGTATCTCCATATATGGCCATCTCCGTATATGGAGATATAAGTCGTCCATGCCCAAGTATGGGCTGGTGAGGTCAGACTTTGTGTGATGCGTAGGTTATCTCCATATATGGAGATTCAACATTCCAGGTGTAACTATGGCTGCCCGTATGACGTGAGAGGTGGAGGTTGTGATATTTGTGGAGATAAGCGACCAACGGTCGCTTATCTCCCGATTAGGGAGTCTTACTGGTGTACGTTGCTGTGGCAACAGTCTGTTGTTGCTGGTTTGTTAGTGTACGTTAGCAACCACCTTAGCAACCATGGTTTTACCCTAGCAACCAACTGTTTACCCTAGCAACCAACTGTTTACCATAGCAACCATGTTTTTTTACCCTAGCAACCAACTGTTTACCATAGCAACCAGATACGCAGAGCAGGGATCTCCATATATGGGCATAAACAGGTGACATCACACTGATGTCAGATACTCAGAGCAGGGATTTCTCCATAATATATGGGCATAAAAGGGATTCTGTTAGGGATCTCCATATATGGGCATAAAAGGGATTCTGTTAGGGATCTCCATATATGGGCATACAAGGGATTCTGTTAGGGATCTCCATATATGGGCATAAAAGGGATTCTGTTAGGGATCTCCATATATGGGCATAAAAGGGATTATGTTAGGGATCTCCATATATGGGCATAAAAGGGATTCTGTTAGGGATCTCCATATATGGGCATAAAAGGGATTCTGTTAGGGATCTCCATATATGGGCATAAAAGGGATTCTGTTAGCTGTTAGTGATCTCCATATATGGGCATAAAAGGGATGCTGTTAGGGATCTCCATATATGGGCATAAAAGGGATTCTGTTAGGGATCTCCATATATGGGCATGAAAGGGATTCTGTTAGGGATCTCCATATATGGGCATAAAAGGGATTGTATCCCAGATGATGCCCTGTTAGGAGATCCACACTAACAGAATCCATATATGGTCCTACCGACAGCTGCTATAAGCCAACCTTGGCGATAAGGTCTGAGTCGAAGAAATGCTTCTTTCCTGGCAAGAATTGCCCCTTTATATACTGTAGGGCTCGTTTGTGTATTGTATGACATCACGCCACATCATCGGCTGAGGACTGTGTGATGTCATCATATCTCCATATATGGAGACATAAGTTGCTCATGCCCAAATATGGGCTGGTGAGGTCAGACTTAGTGTGATGCGTAGGTTATCTCCATATATGGAGATTCAACTTCAATGAGTAACCATGGCAAACTGTCAACTGCCCGTATGTCTTGATAATTGGTAAAACAAACTTTTGGCCTATTTGTGGAGATAAGCGACCAACGGTCGCTTATCTCCCGATTAGGGAGTCTTACTGGTGACCAGCAGATCTGTGAGTGAGGAATAGGAAAGGACTGACTGACAGCTGATTACAGCTGGGTGGGCGAGACTCTTGTGTCCTGCATAAACTAAATAAAGCTTTATATCTGCTCAAATCTGGACTCCATTATAATATTATAAGTATTTATCAAAAAGTATAGAACATGTGAAAGCAAATTTGGCACATACCAGTTAATGGCCTAATATAGGCGAGGTGGAAAAGGGTTTTTTGGCACATGCCAAGGTAGGACTGGAAGCACTTTTGGCGCCATCTAGTGGTTTGAACTGGTATACATAACTGCTGGTGTGATGAACTGACCAATTCTGAGTTAAGTTGTGCTAAAATGAAAATACACACCAGCTAACTAGTTGACTCAACTACAGATATATCCAGATTTGTGTTATCGTAATACATACGATAACACAGTAATAGACTATGTACAATGTCAATGTGTATGCAGAGCAATTGTCAATTCAAAAATGATGTGCCGAACAGAAATTGCATGCTGAATGCAATTATAGTTCTTTAGACAGAACTATGGATGGATAAATCAACATTCTATGGGCGACCGAGATCTGTTCAGAACGGTTCAGAAACCAATTCAAAGGCTTCCACCAGAGTTTTTGTCCAGAAAAATGTCCAGAAGTGATTTTTCCAGTATTATGCTGTATTTGCAATTCTGTGGTCAGTGTGGTGTACCCTGTTTGACAAATAACAGCATCAATAAAATGTACTATCACAACCGATGCCTATATGTCCCAAATTTGGCACATAGCAAAATGTATAGCCTATTGTTTGTGCTAAATTCAAATTTACTTCCAATTGAATTCCATCAATAAGGGCATAAGTGGCATTCTACTCTTAGTAGAAATTCTCAACTTGCTGACAGTACTTTCTGGTGGCAAGCTTAGAAAAGTATCTATAGGTCCTGTTGTAATTTATGGATTTAGGTCCCCCCAATAAAATAAAATAGAAAAGACCATTAGTACATCAAAAGTAATCAACAAATATAAAAAATATGCATGAAACAGGGAAACATTTTCAAAATATCCAATCTACAAGCGCATTGTGAGCTTGTATATCTGATATTTTCACTACTTAGGGTTCTGGGCAAACATCTAATGTCTCTTTGGTCTTGAGCTAAAAGGTTTGGGAAGCACTGGTGTAAAGTCTATTTACTCTATAAGTACAATTTCAAGGTGCTTTTTCTTAACTTGAGTATTTCCATTTATTGATACTTTATAGGCCAACTCTACTCCACCACATCTCAGGGGCAAATATTTTACTTACTACAATATTTGAAAACTTTAGTTACAATTTACTTTGCAGATTTGGATTATTAATACAAAACATACAATACTTTGACTAATGAACAATAACTCTAGCACAAAGCTCTGCAATATGATGCCAATACGTTTGTACTTTCACTGAAGTAAAAGTTTTAATACAGGCTTTTTAATTGTAATAGTGGTATTGCTACTTTTACTTAAGGGACTTCATTTCAACCTACCGGTATCTTCATAATATGTCCTCACTAATACTCATTATCTGGTATAATTCTTTGTCGACTCTGTCTCTCAGAAGAGGGCTGTGGACAGTTCAGAAACCTGCCTAACCAAGCTAATAGAAACAGCAGGCTTTCTATTCCTGGAAAGTTAGAATGCTGTAATGGAAGCCATTGTTATTGCATTAAAGGTAGGGTAATTTATTTAATTTAATTCAAATAATAACAAAATGGGTCTATGTGATGACATTAAATACGTAACCATGGCATTTTTTGTTGACTCATGTGGCGTAAGTGATGTCAGAGCCTTTTATGAAGTGAAGTCACAATGAGTCAGCGCTTGCGCCAATTTTCTCCGGAACAGCCTGATCAACAATCAGCTCCGCATAAGGAGATTCCTCATTTTGTGCCGGTTTCGGAAAACCGTGCATCGGGTCGGGTCGAGGCCCGGCACTGCACTCCACATCTGAAGTCAGTGGGGCGAACGGTTCTCAAGATATGCAGATTACATACACACACGCAGACACGCACGCAGAGACTTCTCGCATTTATTGTAAGATAATAACAAAATGGGTCTATGTTCTGATACTTCAGCCTTATTCCCTGTGAGGAGAAAAAAACAGTTTCAAAAACTGTTGGGTGACAAGTTTTCCTCCAATCAGGATAGAGTGGGGCCTTCCTCCAATCATGGTCAAGTGGGGGCGGGCCTTACGCGCACCAAGGCCTGCCCCCACTTGATCATGGAAACTGAAACTTAAGTTAAGTGAAATCACTTACCCTACCTTTAACAAAAAGTGAAGGTGAAGTACTGTAAAGTTGTCAGAGTAAAGAAAACCAATTCTGAGTCCTTCTTCCACCACTGCATCCAGGTATAAGGTGGCAGAAGAGCATGGGAGGGAAGAACCCAGGGGAGATCTCTGGAGGAGAATGTCTCATTGTTCTGTTGGCCCACTCCTCCATGTGAAAAGCACCTGGGATCTGGAATGAAACCAGCACCCACTGAGTGCACAGCTTTAGAAGCAGACGAGGCTCTCTGTAAATTCTGCTAATTCTGAGCTTTCAGTATGAAATTCAGCTAAAAGTTCAGGGTACACTGGAGGGTGAGGGACAGTGGATGGTAAAAGCTCATGCAACTCACTGAACTCACACTCTATGGAGGTTCATTAACTGATCAAGCCTGCCCTCTAGTGGCTTTTATATTGAAACACAGAGGGTGTGTGTGTAGTGTGTACTGTACATGTTTGGAGTTGAATCAACATAGAGGAATTTACTGTGCACCTGTAACTGCTGTGATGTAGCCTACTGCCTACCTCAACAATGCAATGATCAATCCCTCACTTGCTATTAGGGGTGCAACAAAAATAATCAATAATCCTGTATTAAAATTGTCTGGTCGGGGCAGGTTGTGTTGTCATGCTCATGTCACCATGACTCAGCCATAACCATATAAGAAGTTCCCAATGCAGCTACGCCCAAATATGGCGTGTGTTGTCTAACCTCAATGTGTTGTCATGGCTTCACGCGCAAACTAATCAGTCAGCACAAAAGGGACAGAATGTGCCCATATATGGGCACATAGCCTACTGATGACATCAGAGATCGCCATAAATGGGCATTAAACGACAACGACCAGATATCAGATATATAATATGGGCATATCAGTCGGAGTGGCTGTTCGACATATAGGTGTGTTCATCAAGCCTCCCGCTTGCCAATCACAGCGTGTCCTGCGAAGCTTGGCCAATGGGACCCTAGGTGTACAAAAAAACATTGAGCCGCTTGTGCATCCAAGATGTAGCCTAGGTCATATCTAGGCCAGCCCAGATGTAGGCCACGCTTTGGTTTACTTTAGCCCTGGACATTTTTCAACACGTTTTTTTCCCACCAGTTTGTTCACCGGACAAAGCCAGATGTTAGAGCTTAGCTTAGCTCCTGTTCCAGGAGCACCGCTCAAAAATAGTGAAACTATCAGATCGACAATTTTAAAGCATGTCGTGATCCTATGTGTTGTGAGCTTGTAGATCAGATATTTTCACTAATTTAGCATAACATTGTTGTGTATAAAGTGAAAAGATACTGCTTAATTGGCTGATCAATTTCTTGATGTACACAATTAAAAAAGCACCCTTCTCTATTATTCAATTAATTGAAAACGTAATTGAGAGAATAATCAATAGTTGCATACAGCGCTTTTGTCTCCCTCCTCTAACGAATGTGAGATTTTAGATATACTGTAGGCTATTTCCGAATAGCCAAAATAGGGCTTAAGTGACCGTAGGTTGCATTTAGTATGAAAACAAACCTGCAGACCGTCCATATGTCACGCCTCATGTCACGCTCCATATATGGCCAAGACATCTCCATATATGGAGCTGGACATACCTCTACATCTGACCTCATGGACTCGTCTCGAGATAGGGATATAGCTGACCTTAGGCATAGATTACTGAGGTTAGGGTTAAGGTTAGGGTATCGGACTAATGGGACGTCGGAACAATGGGACGCCGGAACAATGACATGGCATGGCCCCGTAAACTAAAGCTGTCAAATAAGCTAATTGTAGTGGAGTAAAAAGTACAATGTGTGCTGTAGTGGTGTGGAAGTATTGAAAATTGGAAACACTCAAGTCCTCTCTCTAGTCTCTAGTGAATGTACTTAGGCCTAGCTACTGTACTGTGTAAATGCTGCTGCTGCTGCTCTCTCTCTCTCTCTCTCTCTCTCTCTCTCTCTCTCTCTCTCGCTCTCTCTCTCTCTCTCGCTCTCTCTCTCTCTCTCTCTCTGGGAGTTGAAACTCAGGGGAGCTGTCAAGGCTTGCTGAGCCCAGGCTAGTTCTCACACAAGCCTCTCCCTGGGTGGGGCACGCAGGGTGTGGGCCTCATAATAATGCATGACTCACAGCTGTTAGCACTAGCTGGCAGGCGGGTGTGTGAGGAGGACAGGGCGTGTAGCATGCAGTAGGCCTACACTTTCCTTATCAAAATACGCTTCACTGTAAGTGTTCATTTAACCTATTAAGACCTGAGGCCGATTATACAAATGCCTTCTAAACTAGCATTTCTCAAACTTTTTTAATTTTTTTATTGTCAAGTACAACCAAATTGTGGCCAGGGAAGCCCAGGAGAGAAGATTTTCATTCCACAATATTTTCTAACACTTTCAAGATTTTTCATAAATAGCAGATTTACAAGCTTGCAGTGTGGCACAAAGTGACACACTGTGAGCTTGTAGATGTGCTATTTTTGAATAGCCAACGCAAAGAGATTGTTTTGAAAATCCATTTGTAGCACAAGCTTATGTCAGTGTAGCTCTCGTCACAGCACTGCTGGTTGCATTCCTTGTGGCATGGTGTCAAAGAACACACAGATGCACGCAAGCACACACACACACACACACACACACACACACACACACACACACACACACACACACACACACACACACGCTACAGACAGTAGTTAAAGGGGAAGACCAACCATTTTCAATATTGAACTATGTCATTAATATACCTTAGAGGAAATTTAAAAAAGTTCCCCCTCTTCTGTGTTGCCTAGAACTGGAGGATTGATTTTGGGGTTTGTATTGCAAATCACAACTTGATGACATCACACATTGTAATTAACCCTGAGAATTGTTGCTATAGATATGAATGAAGTGCGACCAAAGGTGCATATAGCATGTGAAGTCACAAATGTTGCAATATTGTCCCTTTCCCTTCACACAATGCCCGTCTTTATCTCCTTTCTCTTTCTTTTTTCCTGTCTCCTCTACTTGAATTGTAAACAGTTTGTTTCACATACAAATCACTGTTATTGTCTCCAAAAAACTTTATTGCATAAAAATACACACAGCTCAAAATAAATTCAAAGTACAGCAGAAAAGGAAAGTGGATGGTCTCAAGAAGTGGAAGGATGTAATACATAGTAATATCCATAGTGTTCATTTACTGTATCTGCGGAGCCTAATGGGTCCATTTGGTTATATTTGTACACTTTCTGACTTAACACTGAGGATTTTACAGTGTAATAATAATAGCTACCGTACAGCCACACTGCCAGCATTGATGATTGCTGGTTTCACAGACTTCAATTCTGTCACCCAGCCTGTGTTGGTCAAGCCCGATTTTTTCAAACGAAGACATCTTTCAGAGCACCGTTTCTCAAACAATGGGTTTGGGTCTCGGGCCGATTTGTTTGGTTAGAAGTTTTTTAAAGTTCCAAATTTCCCCCCAAGAATTACAAAATTAAACAAACTGTTTAAAAGAAAATGTCATAACATTTATTTTTTAAATAATATATTTTTAAAAAAGTTTAATAGTGAAAATGTCAGATCTACAAGCTCACGACGCATCGCATTGTAGTTTGGCTATTTTGACTATTAAATAGGGCTTAACATGTTCATTCATAATGTAGAGAGAGAGACATCATATTTCTCTTTTGGGTCTCGAGCTAAAACGTTTGGGAACCAGTTTAGAAGCTTTTCAACTACACAGCAGGTCAACAAGTTAAGGCACAAGTTTTATATACAGTATACATAGTCAAATCCTTAGTGTTAATTTAACTCTGAAGAGTATACATGTTACAGTATGTTTGGGTAACTCAGGACGGTAAGAGTAAGAGCGCTTGTTTTGTCGTTCACCACACACTAATCACCACCAGATGGCGACGACAGCCCATAGACAGCCATTCACTAGTGCAGGCGCTGACGTCACTCGTTTGCGACTCTCTTTCTTTATTTACTAGCCTAGCTGGGCGGTGTTTAGCCATTAGCTTAGCCATTAGCTTAGCCATTAGCTTACTATGAGCGTTTATCGCGGGCTTGCCCAGGCCTTACGGCCTGGGCATAAATATAACGATTGCATTCACCACGGCTTCGTAACTCGCGCGGCGCTCCGCCGGCCGTGCGGCCCTGGCCCGCTCTTCGTGGCCACTCGCGCCTGCGGCGCTCGGGGGCGAAGAGCAGGACCAAGGTCCGCTGGCCTTCGCGCCACTTGCAATGTCGTGGACAATCGAGCGGCTCCGCCTGGAGGACGTTGTTGTGGGCGACCGCTTGTTCCGCCCCGTGCGGCACCACGAGTGCTCCGTTTCTCGACCGTCCTGTTTCTCTAACAAACCGTGACATACACATGGAAACAAAGGCACCTCAGAGTTAAATATAACAATGAGGATTTTGTGTATTGTGTGATTGTATGAAGCAAGGTGTCTTATGAAGTCAGTAGATATGACAGTATGAGAGACAAAAGAATACTCATACGACCTGTTAAATAAACACAATAGGACTTTTCAACTAAGGCCTCAGATTAAAGATTATTAGGAGGTGATGATATGTCCATTAAACTGACTGAAATGTGTATTATTGAAGCACAAGTTCAACAAATGCCATAAGTGAGACAATGCTACACACATGTAACACATGTAAAAAGGCTGTTTTAAGGATGGACAATATAGACGACAAGTCATTGGAATAATTCCTATATTATTGACATCCACAATCCACCCCAGCAGGGGTGTGAATATTGGTCAATGGCATGAAAATGGCTTAAAAACATACCCAAGGGCCATGAAGAAGCAAAAAAGAAGTAAAAAACTTTTGATACCATTTACAAACTCACAATCATAATCAAACATTATATTTATCTTTTTACCCATAGAGTGGGTAGTGTTCCCTAACAGACACAAAGACCACACAGCAATTGGCCACAGTCCTCCCTTTCATTTCTGAAGCAAAAAGACACTGTTCTGGATCAGCAGATATGAATGGGTGGAACCCATAAAAGGGTGGGGGTGAACAAATATCCAAATGCAGCTATTAAAATACATATACAATTTCTTTGTCAAACAATGCAAAATATACTGTACGGAATGGATTACATTCAGCTTCCGAATCTATATATTTTTGTTCTATTCTGTGTTCCCTTTTATACAACTACCTAAATAACACAAGATGTCTTTAGGATATATATGAGATTACGGAAAAGCTCCTTATAATACACTACACAAACTTAACAAACAATCCAGCATGATCTATTTGTCCCGTCATACAAGATATCTTACAGTGGGCTTTGAATGCAAACTGGACAGCTCTCACCAAGATATATCCAACGCTTGAAACAGAAATCATATTAAAGCTACAGTGTGCCTTACAGAAACCGAACGCTTATCTTAAGTGCACTTAGGTGATCTTGCATTGAAGAATTACAGGTAAAACCTATGCTATATGCTTATGAAGAAATGCTATAGCAAAGACCAGAGATTTATGTGGCCAACTTAAAGAATATAAGAACAATTAAATCATGACAATTTCCAATCACAGTCCAGTTCCAATAAGAGTTTTCTACTCTAGTACTTCTAGGGGCACTGCCCTCAGACAGTGGGGTGGGCTTTTCCACTGGCAAGCCAAATCAAATCGAACCAAACTAGACAGTGCTGTTCTGGCCAAGACACACCTCCACCATAGCTCCTGGGAAACGGGACAATGTGTAGAATGCTCAGTGCCAGCACAGCACAGATCCAGCTCCAAGTGACAAGGGTGTAACTGACTGTGGGTTAGGGACATGAGTCTCTAGGCAGAAGAAGAGTAAATGTATTTGGTCTTGGCCAGGCCTGTCAGCTCATCCTCATAGCGTGGCATGCAGCAGAAGAGGATGCCACAGCCGACGGCCAGGATGGTGGCCCCCCAGCCGAAGCCGTAGGCCCAGGTGTAGTCGTAGTGGCCCTCAAAGATCTCGTCGCTGAAGTGGACTGGGTAGATGATCAGTGCAATGAACTGGAGAAGCACTGTATGGAAGGGAGGAAATGGAAAGGGTGAGCAACAGGAAAAGTCTTGACACCTGATTAGTAACCGATGTCACATTGGATTTATTATTATGATTTGTTGAATGGTCTTTTCTATTCATATTGTTGGCATACTGTTGATGAAGCTCAAGAAAGAACAAGAATTGCATGTGACAATTTTTTGTCTTGAAACCCTATGTAAACATCTTAACCAATTATAGGCATAACCAAATATTCCCAGATTATTTTGTCATGCATGTAAACAAAGGCAATAAGAGAGAACATCTTTCTAGAAGAGAATTCGATGTGCCATTGAATTAACAACATTAACACATTATATAAAAGGACATTTGAATACAATTAAAAGTTATTAAAGAGCTAAAAGAATAGAAAATAAGAATACATGTACATAAATAAATACTAAATAAATGTACAGAGCAGAACAACAATCAAAAACCTCTATAAAGGTCTGTGGCAAACCAATATTATTTGGGTATAACAGGCAGCCAGGCAGAGATGAAGTCAGACAACATTGACAATAGTGCAGGAAATAGTGAAAGTGTAACTGTAACATTGTTATGTGAACATCTGTGATATCGAGGTGAGTCAGGATTCACTGACATTCATATGACGGCATCAGTATTCATAAGCATCTCTCCACTCTGCTGTTCCAGAGAAAGGTGTAATCTCTAACACCATGTCCGCCCTCATTGCCCTGTGTCTCACTCTTCAGTCCTATGACTGATTTATGATTCACTGCGTCCCTTTCCTTCCCTGGATGCAAAAACTAATATTCTACGGTTCAATAGGGGCACTTAATCCATTTTTGGAACTGAGCACCATTAGATTGTTTGAGATAGCTTTTACTGACAATGTCAACCGTCATTATTGACATAATAGGGTTAGGGTTAGGGTTTTGAATATGATAAGAGTCGGGGAGGCAAAATCCTGTATACAGTACAGGACATACAACATGTCAACAACGGCATTACTTTGTTGTAGAGGAAAATGGGCAGTCCCCTCCACAAATTAGCAGGAAAACAGATAGTGAACTGACAGGACTAAGTAGTGCTACATTATGATACCTATGGTATACTTTCGAGATTCTATCTACCATATGACAGGATTGTTTGACACTTTTGCAAAGTGCAAACACACTCTCTCTACACAATTTACTGTTGGCTCTTAGGTTAGCACAACTTTTTCATTGGAACAACTTTTCCCCAAACGGCATTGAGTATTTTAAGGCCCAGGTTACGGTTACTTTAAGCATAGTCATATAGTTTTGACGTCATCATCATTACAATATGTGTGAGTGAACTTGTTTTTTCTGTTCCTATGATCTCACAGTCAGCGGGGTGAGTCAGTCAGATGGGCAGACTGCGTTGTTCCCATAGCAACGTCATATCCCCCGTCCCTGCGCCTCTACCCAGCAAACAACAGGCTCTCTCCTCACTCCACTCCACTGTTATACTGTACTTCTCTCTCCACTCCCTCGCTTCAGGACTCACTCACAATGCCTTACTCCCTCCCCTCTTTGTTCTCAGAATTGACGCTCCTCCTTACACTCATTGCGTAACTCATTGCCCTCCTTCGCCCAGTCAAGCTTAAGATGCTCCCCCTTTTTCAATCCAAGCCATGGCCTACACATTCCCTCTTTCCCACTTTCACCCCTCGCAAAAATCTTCCCCTTCTTTCTCTGTCTCTCTCTCTGCCCCTGCTGCCCTCAGTACTCACACTCCCTCACAGTATGTCGCTCTCTCCTTCCAAGATTCACATAGCTGAGGCGATAAAACTGAGGAGCTGTTGAAAGCACTCCAACCAAAGTATGGTTTTGGTTGGAGCTATGTATAACCATAACTATGTTACATTTTTGTACCACAGTTTACATGTTAGTATTTTTTACATGAAACAGTCTTTAAAAAACAAAACAAAATACAATGATAGACACTGTAGTCCATGCAGGAAGCAGTGGTCAGGTGACAGGTCTGAAAGAGCTGTACGACAGTATGACACCAGAGCAAAGAGGAAAGACAAATAGTAAGGTGACACTACCCACAAACTTAATGGATTCTTCCAACCCCTGCCCTCTGGCCAGAGATGCAATGCCTCAACTCACAACAATAGTTGCGGGAACAGTTTTCTCCCAACAGCGATCCATCTGCTCATCCAGACTGGGACATAATAACTGTCCTCTCCTAAACTTCCAAAAATCGGAACACTGAGGTCCCAAATGGCATCGCACAACACATTTACCGGTAATTCATGTAGTGTTTAGAAAACAATACAACAGCAAATCCATTAAGTCTCCTACGGATACAATAATAGCCTGCTGCATACAGTATAGCCCATAGCCCGGAGAGACTGAGCTGGAATAGATAGCTGTTTGGCTTCAATATAATACAAATAAAACTGTATGTATACAGTACAATATAGATACAAGAAGAGAGGTTGTTATGCTGTCAGGTGATGGAGTTTGAGCCTCAAGGAAGGTTGACGTGACATGAGAAGTACCGTTGCTATGGGAACGGAGAACAGTATTCGCTAGTCGCTTTGATGTGGACTGTCCAGTTTCAGAATGAAGCAAAAGGTTTTTGGGGGGATTTTTGCCTCATTGTGAATCAGATTTAGATCCTGATTTAATAAATATGCTCTTAATTTGGTGATTGTGATTTATTGTGTTGAGGGGGTTTGTGATAGTAAGGCTTTTACGCTGAAGGTATGAAAAAGGCTTTTAGTGGCTTGCAAATCATAGTAAATATAGTAGTTAGTTGAAAACTATCTAAAAGCAACACAAGCATCAACACACTCTCCCTCTTGGTGACATTAGAAAATATATTTCTTATGGCGTTCAGAGTTTGTTCTCTATGGGAGATGTAAGCCATTTACCATGAGAGGGAGTGGGTTGTTGGCTGATTTACCACTGTTTCAGGGGCACAAGTCCTAGGAAGTCCTACGAAGACTTACCAACAATGAACAGCAGTAGTCCTATGAAGGGCAGAAGAGTAATGTTCAGTGTGCAGCACAGTGCCACGCAGGAGATGATGAAGGCCACGATGAGGATGAGGAGACCGATGATCATCAGAGCAGCCACAGCCTGGGCCCAAGCTGGAGACACACACACACACACACACACACACACACACACACACACACACACACACACACACACACACACATACAAACACGTTAATTACGGTACATCAACGCACATGCCTGAACACCTACTGTACATACACGTTACTCTACCTCGTTGTGGCACAGTGCCTGGCTGCTACATACTGCCTCAGTCGAATTAAGATATTGTTTGGTAGTTGTCCAATACAGAACTATTTAAATAAATCTATCATCCCAGGCACAGCAAGACACTTTTATATCTGTACACTTTTATATCTGTAAAGCCTCAGTCAGCAATTCTGCCTTGTGTTTAAAAAAAATAGGATTCTTGTATAAAACAGATACAAAAATAAAAAAGAGATTTCTGGCAATTAGCAGACGTTATCTGTGGTTTGTCCTGTTGTTGACATATCAGACCGGTCAGTGCACTTTTAAGCAGACAAAATAATCAAGAGCACATTCCAAAAGATTAGAAAGTTGACAGTGTGAGACAGAGCTTGATTTATACAGCTAGTGTCAGTGCATGGCACAATACGCAACGTATAAGTATAACACAAAGTATAAATCAGGCAATATAGTAACCCTTGGGTGGCATTGATTGGACATCCCACCCTGACCCTAAACAAGACCACCTTGCACACTAATCATGACCTGGGTAAAACTCGTAAAAAGGAAGGAGCCGCTGAGAACAATATATAATTTCATTTCTAAAACACGGCAGCACTTATCATGTGTGATTTTAGCTGTTTAGCCTGCCCTGAGAAACACTGAATGTCCTGGCTGACATACAGCAACATGATGCAAATTATTCCGCATCCCAGAGATAATACTTAAAACCGGAAGACGCCTTTATCGTATTTGTTTCTGTCACTATGCTCTTTCCTTCTTTCCCGGGTACAGTATTCAGTGGCGTAAATATGGAGTGTGCAGCTGGTGCGACCCACAACAAATATCTGCACCAGGGCCTATCACAATGTTGTTACGCCACTGACAGTATTCATGTATCATAGTAGTTTTTTTGTCAGTTGTGAATGGATGGATTCATTTAGAACTATTATCTAATGGCTGGTGTGACAGGGTCTGTCAAAATGATCCAGGCAGTTATTTTCTCTTGATCACAGGCAATCAGGTATTGTATTGTATATTATGATGTATTGTTTTATATAAATTACAGGGGTGGGTAAACTCCTCCCGTAGAGACAACTGTGTCTGGTTGGTGGTGTTTATGGTGTGCTGAGCTTATCTTAGCATACTTAAATTGTATCAGTACTCAAAATGTAAAGTTCTTAGTTCTGACCATGCAAAAATGATTACGCAAAACCCCAAACTTTTGCATCACTGGCCTGTGTGGACTTTTACGCCTTTCTTGCTAGCTCCTCACTTTGATGAATAATAAAATGGCCTAAAATCCAGATTAGATGGGCCCAAGGTTCACTATAAACATATCAATGAAAACATTTCTCACAGTTTTTTTAGTCAGAACACATACACTTGTAACTTGTGTCCAGTTTATAGCTCTACACAAACTACTACATAGAATGCATGCTCAGCCCATGCTTTAAATTATTCACATGTTCATGGACCATGTGTGTGTATGTGTGGTGTATATGGCAAGTGAGAACATGATAAGTCAAATGCCTGAGGGTGGGGAGGGGAATGTTACCCTACCATGGAATACATACACACTACACACACGTCAAGCACACATGCACAGACACACACCCCTAACTAGTTCAACTGGTTGACTTTCCTGTGATAGCTGTGTGTCATTCATGCTCAGTAATTCACATACTCTCTTGATTCTACAGCTCTTCTTAACCACTTAAGCCGATGAAAATCGCCAATCTACAAGCTCACAACACATTTCATGAGATAGTTGAATATTTTTGTTTATAATGCCCAAATTAGGGACTTGGCGAAAGTGGTTAAACATGTATAGCCTGGGAGCCAAACTATTAACCTGAATCTCACCGTGGGCCCCAAGCTCATTAAAATGTATTACCCCATAGTAACAAGATTTAGAACCCGATTCACACTAGCCGCTCTATTGAAATGCAAATGCATGCAACGAAAGTGGTTTGGAAACACAATCTACAAGAGCGCAGTCCTGTTTTTTATAATCAGCATAATGATACATGAATTATCCCAAAGCTTTTTAAAATACCAAAGTTTATTTTAAGATCCTTTACATCTGGCCACAAATCCAGACACCAAATAGTGTCAACACAGAAATCCACCCCCCCCCATTTTTAAGTGGATATACCTGTCTGTACAGGAACATACTAATTACACTATCCAGTAAGCAATTTTACAGACACATCTGGTAAAACCTTGTCATTGCATGTTTTTCAAAATTAGGTTTATACGCAATATCACTTTTGCAAGTATAGTATCATGTATGTAACAATGCTAGAACTGTATTAGATTTATCCAAAAAGTGTGGAACACTTAGGACAAGTTTCCTTGTAGGTTAACAATGGATGACTGGGCTCATCATTTAAAATCAGTGAACATAAGAAGCCTAAAAGGAAACTAGAAAGGCACAATTTGGGGAAATTGCAAATGTGGTTGCCCCAACACTAGTCGTGGGTTGCGGCCACCAGGACCCGAGGAATATGCTGGGAGGAATTAGCATTGGAAGCCAAGCCATGCAACTCACATTTGCTAGAAGCGGCCATAGCTGAATGGTTAGTGAGCCCTGGGACTCGGGAGGTCCCAGGTACGATTGCAGCTTTCAACAATGTGTCGAAGTGTCCCTGAGCAAGACACCTAACTGCTCCCCCCTCTGCGCCCCTCTGTGGGCAGCACTCAGCTGGGTTAAGCTGAAAACTGAAGTTCCCCCATGGGATAAGATAGGTAGCTATTATTATTATTTGCTGATCGGATCCTGCGTTCTGGCGTTTTGTTTTGAAGAAATAGGCCCCTCCCACTCATTTTTAAAGCCAATTACATTGCCACATTACTCCTGAGAATAGATCATGTGGAAGTAATTTGGAGGGTATTTATTCCCCCAAAGATTTTGCAAAGGTTTTTGCAACAAACGGTTCCTTTTTTATTTATTTCCGGCAACCCCTATGGGTGAAAGTAGAATTGCTTTTGTCGCTGCATTGATTCCACTGCCCTTGACATGAAATTACAATTTGGAGTCGACTGAACATTTCGTTCATGATTGTTTGTAAAATAGGCCCCTACCACTAACGTTGGAAGCCAATTACGTCTGAACGGTATCGACTTCCAAAATCCTGCGTGATGTGTATGTGTGTGCGCCGTGCGCGACTGCACAAGTGCACATGTGAATTCGTAATTAGAAATCATCTGGCTGCATCTGTCTGTCCCTGTCCCTCATTTACCAGCAGTTGTTTTATTGATGATCACAACGAAATAAATTCTAACTACTCTCTAATGGCTTAAATGTCCCTGCACGCACACGCACATGCACACGTACACACACACACACACACACACACACACACACACACACACGCACACACACGCGCACACACACACGCACACACACACACACACACACACACACACACACACACACAGCAGCAATAAACATTCATGCAAAGTGCATGCTTACATAAGTACAATACTGAGCATAAATCTTCAACAGCTATGTTGCCCCATACATCACACTGGCTGCTACCCATCCTCAGACATCTCAGAATAATCCTTTTTAATCCTGCAATAATTTAGTTCCCCACACTGTACTGTGAGTACATACATTTCAATAAATTCTTTCTGCTTGCTGTACTATGAGTAGAGTACATTCATTTCGATCATTTCATTCTCCATACTGCAGTATCGAGAACATCCATTTCCATGGAAGACTTTGCAGCAGCATGCAGGAATGGACAACGTCACTGTGTGATTCATGGATAACTTTAGAAAGCACACTTATCTGCTCCCTACAAGTCACTTTTACAGGTTCCAACATGTCAAATCAAATGTATTGCAGAGATGCTAGCATTGGGTATTTATTTATGTATGCTACTTGGGGGTGGGAAACACCATAGGGGGCGAGTACGGCATAAAAAGGATAATGGCTGGGTGGCTGGCATGTGAATTATGGTTGTGTTCATGTGCAGTTTTTACCTCATGGCTCCTCAGAGGCGAGCCGTCTAGAAGAAGGTGTGTGTGTGTGTGTGTGTGTGTGTGTGTGTGTGTGTGTGTGTGTGTGTGTGTGTGTGTGTGTGTGTGTGTGTGCGTGCGTGCGTGCGCGCATGTGTGTGTGTAGCTGACTGTTTTCATTGGAAAGCCCAGCCAAGCTGGATGCACCATGGAGGATTTCGAACCTGGGTTTCTACGGTGGTGGTGGGCTGGGTGGATCTTTATACCCCGCACCACAAGATTAAACTATTTCTTGCGCACAATCGTTTTAATTATGAATGTTTTTGTTTAACTATTTATGTCCAGGTGTTAAATTTCCACCAGACCAGTTTATAGTCATTAGCAATTCCTCCAATGAGTCCTGTGGTCTGCTCCACTGCTGGTAACTAGGGGAGGGATAAGACTGAAGACGTATCACATGTAGAGATTCATGCTTCCTCAGTTCCCCTCACCATTGAACAGATGGGTTAACCAGGGGTTCCCAAACTTTTTTGTCTCAGGGCACCCCATAAATATTTTTTTAATCCGAGGCACCCCTACATTATAATTTTCACTCCCAGCACCTTATATTATAGCATATCGTCGTTGTCGGGTGAAAACCTTGTATGTCCAAAACTGTTTGTTACCGTTTTGTATTTATCATCTATAAAATCGCATCGCGAGGCGTTGTGTGCTTGCAGATCGGCTGTTTTCACTAGTTTTGTGCAACAGTCTTGTATGATGAAGCAGGGCTTTGCTTTACCAAAAGACGTACACATTTGAAACATGGAGATACGAGGTTTCTGCCCGACAGTGACGATATTTTAGTGATTATCTTGCGAGGAAAACGTTGAGATAATAGCCATTTTGGTTCGAACTGACTGAAAATAACTTTGTACTTCAAGTTTAAAATTATACTAAATATTTTTTCAAGTGTCCAAATAAATTCCAAATATTATCAAATGATCTCGCGGCACCCCTGGACTGCCATCGCGGCACCCCAGGGTGCCCAGTCACCCACTTTGAAAACCCCTGGTCTAAACCAACCGGTAGGAGGACACAATTCCATGCTGGCTTCCGACTAGTGAAATCTACCAATCTTGTTCATTGGGGTGCCCAGCCAAGCCAAATGCACCGCTACTGGGAATGGAAATCTGTCCTCTGTGGTAGTGGGAGATGTTTACACCTATGCCACGTGGACAGTCTGGACACTTTCTCTGTGCTTCGTTTTATAAAATTCAATTAAGGTAAAGGAAAATATTTATCATCTCCATATACTTTAGCTATTAGATCTGCTAAGTTGTGAAAATGTGTGCAAATCTTTGAATATATGTATTTTTAAGCGAACATTTGTAACTCAAATTTTGCTTATGGGAAACATAAACAAAAACCTTAGAAGTAATAAGAAATATTCAAAGACTTGCACAAACATTTTCACGATTTAAAAAAAATAGCAGATCTACAAGCTTGTATATCTGCTATTTTTCAATAGTTAAAACACAAAATAATGCGCAATAATGCGTTCCCAGTCTAAATGGGTTAAACCCCCACCCCACATTCATGGGGGGGCCGCAGTGAATCCTTGTACCCAGGGCCCAGAATTTGTTGTGAACACACACCCACACACCCACCCACACACACACACACACACACACACACACACACACACACACACACACACACACACACACACACACACACACACACACACACAACACACACACACACACACACACACACACACACACACACACACACACACACACACACACACACACACACACAAACTAAAACAAATGCAAATGCAAACATTTGCAAAGCACACACGCTCTCTCTCTATCTCTCCCCTTCATGTAGGCCTACAGTCACACATTAACACACTCGACCACTAACCTCCCACCCATAGAAATACATGGTTTTGCATCTGTTGTCAGCAGCCTGTTGAATACGTCCCGTCATTCAGGTCACGCAGCCTCTTGGGGTCTAACGTCCAATGTTTTAGGCTTTGTGTCACCTTAGCTTTTGTGTGTATCTCTTCGTACAAGGCTGGTGGTAGCACTCTTTGACTAAATTACTGTCGCTATGGAATTTTATACTTCGCCTCAAGTCTGTTTACTAACCTAAATCCATCACAGAAAACAGCATTACGGTTTTTGGCAATACATTTCTCAGAAGATGCATTTCTTCAGCTCTCTGCCTGTTATGGAGAAGTGGGGCCCCCAACGCTTCTTTGAGTCATTTGGCCGAGCAAACATTTTCAACAGGTTGTCGCGCCGTGATTCAACAAGCTTCTCTGGGTGGCGATGTTTACAAGTGGCTTCTCGTGTTGGTTATATTTCCTGCATAGTAGGCAATTTTCGCAATGTTTGCAGATGTTTTGCAGATGTCTGACACTTTTTTTCCAAGCAAAGTATGACAGTAGGAGTCTTCACAGGTGCAGAACATTTGCACCGCCTCGCTGATCCCCCTCAACATTTAGTTGAGGGGTTGAGATATGTAAATGTTCACTTTGGGCACTAATACAAATATATATTACAATTATTATTATATCCATCGCTATATAGTCAAGGAAGGATGAGAGATACAGTACAATGACAAGAGTAGTAGACCTATATGGTAATAATTCGTTATTTAATAAAGCTCAAAACATTTCATAGTCTATATAGTGCTGTGTGAGGAATAGGGATGGGACGATAAGCGATATTATTGTTTATCGTGATAAAAAAACACTCACGATAATCGTATTATGGAGATTTCAATTTATCGTTAAATCGTCCTCCATCATGCACGATTATATTTATTATTGTATAAATTGCCGATCTACAAGCTCACAAGCTCACAACGCGTCGCGCTGCGACACGTTGTGAGCTTGTAGATCTGCAATTTTTTGGCAAATGTTCCACCCCAGGATAATGGATTTCAATTATCACCATAATATCGTAAATCACGATTTCTTTTGTCACAATTATCGTGATATGAAATTTTCATATCGTCCCATCCCTAGTGAGGAATGGTTAAAGTAGGTCTCATTCAGACACACTGTGTGTGGTGTGAGTGATGTGTCAGCTAGAAGCCAGTCAGTGACACATGGCAGTGGAGATAAGACAGATTGCTCTCAGCAGGGAATAGAATATCACTGCTGTCGGGAGGAAACATCCAATGTCCAAAATCCTTATTTATCATTATCGTAAACCAGAGTTTCCCAAACTTTTAAATGTCAAGGTCTCCCCTTGACGGGTCCATTTGGTTCCATTTGTACACTGCCAGAGTTACAAACTCCATTTAGACCCCAAGGAACCCACAGAATCCCTGGAATCCACTTTGAGAAACACTGTTGAAAACAATATTTTAAAAGTAGAGAAAAATAGCCTAATCCCCACAAGCTCACAACATGTTCTGAGCTTGTAGAGCTGCTATTGTCACTACTTTTATGCGACACTGACTGTAGTATAACGAAGTAGGGCATTATTTATTTTTTGGGGGTTAAAAACATAAAATGTATAAATATGGAGATATGGTGTCTGGAGCAACGGTATTCATGCATGGTCCAAATTAATTGTGGTATATCCAGGCTTTTTACAGTAAATGGGTTCATGAAAAGTAAGACCAGTCGAAAGTCTTGATGAAATTCCATCAATGATGCATTCCCACAAAATTGTGGCGTTCCAGCGGTAACTTTTTTCAGCTATAGGCTCCCTGCTATGCTGGTTGACTGACTTGAACGATAACAGCAACAATGCTGTCCCTTGTTGGTGACAGAGGAGGTAGAACAACCCCCCCACCCACCCACCCACCCACCCTAAAGCAATGTCTGTCAGAGCCATTACAGGTGCAGACAGAGAGAAAGAGAGAGAGAGAGAGAGAGAGAGAGAGAGAGAGAGAGGTTCACTGCTGTGTGTGTGTGTGTGTGTGTGTGTGTGTGTGTGTGTGTGTGTGCGTGCGTGCGTGCGTGCGTGCGTGCGTGCGTGCGTGCGTGCGTGCGTGCGTGTGCGTGTGTCCTGTGAAAATATCCACTATTATAAAGCACACTCATTACTGTAACAGTTGGTCTATAAATAGCATTGTCAACATGGTTTGGCAAGTATTGCCAGCCATCTTATGTATGGCATTGTGATCTCTCCTCACAAGCTGTAGGCCTACAGAATCTGGCGTACAAGATAGTTATTGTAATAATACATGTGGCAAAAATAAACTGAGCTGAACTAAAATGGCATGGGAAAGTATACTGAATTATATTTGTATCCACATTCTTAATCTGGGTGACTGAAGTTATGCACTGATTTTCTATTCACCTGTTAATGCTAACATTGGAACCAAGTGCATTCCTAACAATGAAGCTCAAATGAAGAACTAACTATAATTACTATTATTATCAATAGACACAATAACTCAAATGAAAGCCTTCAATTGTAAAGAGGGTTTTTAGAGCAACATCAAAAGCAATAGTAACCAAAAAAAGGAAGACATTTAATAGATGATCTAGTAGGCTTTAGGCCTAAGTAAGTTTGGTTACTTTAGTCAGAATTATTTTAGATTATGTGGGGTGGGCCTATACTCTGTTTTGTTTAATAATTGTCACAGACTAGTTATGAATTAAAGGATTTCCTTATGCTTTTCTTTCTTTTTTTTAAATGAGAAATTGACGGCTGGTTCAAGTTGTTCTCTGTGGAACAGAAGGTACCTCTACTTTGTTGTAAATATTTTGTTAAATGATTACATTAAACTTTTTTTCCCTGGCCTCGGTCACTGTTCTGTTCACCCGGGGTGTAATGTTGTTGGGAAGGGAGGGACGACCAGACTGACTACTGAAGTTCACTTCGTCCTGCCTCCCGTAGACTATAGGCTACTCGGAATAAAGTAGGCCCGTTTGATAGGATACACTACAGCTTACAATGAATTCTTATTTTTTCGTATAACAATGAATGTTTAGCCTATTTATTTTTATAAAGAACTCACCCAACATACGAACTGGCCAGTCTGGCCTGCATTGTCCTACATTACCGTGGTGACAGTACAGTACAACAGTCTACTGTCTACTTACAGAATTCCATAAGCGACTTGCAGTCCCAGTTCTCGTTCCTGCCTCGACACTGCTCCCACATGTTGGCGTAGTGTGTCTTTGCGTCCTCGTCTTCCACCCATCCCGAACCGGCGGCGATGGCCACGATGTCGAAGACGATAGCGAAGAGCAGAAGCAGGGGCAAAATCCACCTGCATCTGGGGTAGGCGATCCCACAGCGAAACATGACCGACGATCTGGATCCGACCGAAACGAGCGAGAGAAAGATACGCAGCGACCAGCAAGCACTTGTATGCCTGTCCGGGTACAGTACAGTATGTGCGTGTTTGCGCAAAAATATAGACTACAGTAGGTGTGTGTGTGTGTGTGCGTGTGTGTGTTTGTTGCTGCCTATAGCTCAGAAGTATAAAAGACAAGGGCCCCACCCGAGTGCGTAATATGCGAGTCTGAACACACAACAGTGTGAACCTGTTTGGGGACCTGTAGGCTGGGCTTGCTGTCTGCTCGGATGGGGCTGGGCTGGCCCAGAGCCGAAGGTCAGACGAGCTGAGTCAAGCCCAACCCCATTGACTGTTTCATATTACACTGTAACTACCTGTTTCCCAAACAGGGTCGGGACCCAATTGTGGGTCACCAGTCACCACGGTCACGACTCGAGTAAAAAAAACATTTTCTGATGGAAAATCTTTTGAAATAGGCTATGTCGTTTTATTTTTAGAAGGGGAAAAAAATCTAAGAAATTCCATAAATTAAATGAGGCCGATTTTGTTGCAAGACACATTTTTGGACAGTTTTTTGCCCTAAAATCACGCAAACCGGTACACAGTATCTCTACAGTCATGTAATCAAAACGCATCTGTCCCATCTAGCGCCACCATCTGGACGATTTTTGAGAAACACATTTTTGGCCTATTTTTGTATTCTCCCGATTATGGAGTCTTACTGGTAATAATTAAGAAGTAGTGAGAATAATCGATCTATAATAAATTGTAGTCAGACTTCCAAGTTATTGCATTATAGGCTATAATGCAATAACTTGGAAGTCTGACTACCCCGTCCTCATTGCGAAATGGTTCTCAGAAAATGAACAGTTGTGTTCCTCTTGAGAAGATCACTTTAATCTTCTGAGAAATCAATCAGGGCTTGATAGGCTACTTTCTTGAAAATTTGGCAACCCTACCATATGGAAACATTGTCACTACCTGTGTCAGAGATGTTACAGTATGTACAACTGGGTCTGGTCATATAGCTTTGACCTTCATTCTCTTTTATGTACTATTATTTTGTTGCGACCGCCAGGTCGCAGTTACTATTAAAACCTCCACCGGCTGTCAGTCTGTCTGTCTGTCTGTCTGTCTGTCTGTCTGTCTGTCTGTCTGTCAGTCAGTCACATTACACGTCACACTTTTCCCCTACTCATATCTCCGCCAACGTTGCCCCTATCCATGCCAAACTTTGCACACACACTCCTTGGCTGCCAAACCACAACCTCCATTTTTTCACATGGCCCTAATCTAGCGCCACCATGAGGCCGATTCTAGCAAAACACATTTTTGGACACTGCTCCTACAGATTTTGCCCTAAAATCACACAAAGTGGTACACAGTACATATGTACATACTAGGACCACTGTTTGTTCTTAATATACGTAAACGACATGTCATCTGCTTGTGACTGCAATCTGTTTCTGTTCGCGGACGACTCGGCTCTCCTAGTCTCAGGCAGAGACATATCGCAGGTTGAAAAGGCCCTTAACTGTGAACTTAATAAGATCTGCACCTGGCTCAATGACAACAGACTATCAATTCATCTAGGCAAAACTGAATGTATCCTCTTTGGATCTAGTCAGAAACTTAGCCTAGTTGAGAACTTCACAATTAAAGTAGATGACACTGTGATAGAAAGAAAAAACTACATCTGCTACCTGGGTTGCATCCTGGAGGCTAACCTATCCAGTGAAAAAATGACCACCAAGGTAATCAATAAAGTCAACCAACGAATTCGCTTCTTGCAAAGGGTTGCCCCGCTGATCAATATTAAATCCCGAAAGACACTAGGAGGTGCTCTTATTGGGCCCCTCATTGATTACGGAGTCCTTGTCTGGTATCGCGACGCCCCAGCTGCCTTAAAGTTAAAGCTCCAAACAGCCCAAAACAAACTAATTAGGGTTGTGCTTGTCTCCCTCCTCAGACCCACCTTACCGATCATCACCACGAAAGCGTGGGATGGCTCAAAGTAGCTGACAGAGTACAACATCTTGCAATGGGCCTGGTGTACAAGATACACTACACCTCCAAGGATCCCATGTACCTGACAAACTACTTCTTAAAGGTCAAGGATGTTCACAATCACAACACCAGAGGCAGCTCCACTAATCATCATCAACGTAGATTTAACACTAAACAAGGCGCTAACTCGTTCTCCTGCTACACCATCAACATGTGGAACGCCCTTCCACAAGCCCTAAAGGAGAGCAAATCCCTAGCCTCCTTCAAAATTGGTATGAAAAGTCACCTTCAGACAGCTGCTACCCGTGACTTGTAAATAGACTAAGCCCCCATGCTCCCCCCCCCCCCCCCCTTTTCTCTTTTTTTGTTTTTGATGTTATGCTTTTGAAACTGATATTATCCTAGATAAAGTACTATGTTCTATCCGTCTGTCTTTCAATGTTATATGAGATACTTAAAGTGTGGAAATAAGCCTCGGCTTTCTAGGATCTCCTTTTAGTTGACCTTGTAGGCCTACCAGTGATTTGTACTGTCATGAAACTGTACTTTTTTTTTCTATTGCAAACTTCTAATAAATTCTTCAATCAATCAATCAATGTCTATAGAGTCCTGGCATCAACATGGATCTGTCCCATTTAGTGCCACCATCAGGCTGATTTTTTCAAACACATTTTTGGACACTGCTCCTACAGATTTTGCCCTAAAATCACGCAAAGCGGTGTATACATGTGACCTGACGTTCACTTATCTCCCGATTAGGGAGTCTTACTGGTATTGTGTTTTAATGTGCTGTTTTGTATGTATGTGGGGTTGGGGAGGGAGGTGGGGGGATTGTGTGTAGACTATGAGGCTGAGGGTGGCTGGATGTTATGGCAGTACATTGTATTACCACAAGGTGGCGGACAGGTCATGCAGGTAATGGTATCAGGTGAGTCTCTTGGAACTCTTTCATACCAGCTCAGCTCAAAATCACACTTTTACTGCATGGAGAGTAGCCTATATGCTATTCACAAAGATACTGGATGTCTGGATTATAAAGGAATACATTAATAATGGACTGACCTACAATGTGAAACTATTAAACTATTAAATGAGAATTAAAGCAGATCTGAAGTTTGAACAGAAATGTTGTAGAACATTTTGTAGGAAGTGTAAGGACTCCCTCTTGTGGTGTATTATGTATACAAAATCAAGATACCGTGCAAACCACAAATTAGCTATATATACATCTTCATCTTATAAAATAGCCAGAACCACCATGCACTGGCCTCATCGTGGCTTCCAGTTTCTTCCTTTTCTCTTTAGTCTACAGAACAAGTGTCAACAATATTTTCATTTGGAGTGCTGTTGCATGAGCCTGACATGATGTGGTTGCCTTAGCAAAGAACCATCACTAATGTGGAACTGGTTGCACCGCGTTCTCTGTGCTAAGCAAAACTCTATCATCATTCAGTGTCTGTACATGCCAGCCTGTCACAACAATATGTTTAGTGTGATTCACTTGGACTTCAACACCTGTTTCCTGCTGTGCCCCTCTTCTGTCTCCCCCTCAGTACCGCTGTTGACTGCCTGCCTGTCTGTCTTTCTTTTATTTTAAAGTCCATTAATTAGTTAGTAGAAAGCCACTATGTTCCATAAACTGCATAGAAGGCCTTATTTATGCCAATAAATACATTAGATGGAAAATATTACAAATGCAATATATATCATTTTGAATATGTATTGAAATAAAAAGCAGGAGTTTCAGAATTTCAACAGATATTAAATGCATTATAACTTCAACAGCTTCATTTGGAAATCATTTATCATAAGCAAGATGATTTGAAATAAAGCACCTTTTCAATATACTCAAAAGGACACCTATATACTTCTCAATGTCGAAGCGGAAACAATTGGCCTCATGCAGGAAGCAAATTAAAAGCAGATTTTCTCTTATTTTTGCTATAGTATCCACGATTCGTTTCTTATTTTATTAGTACCCATTGATTTATGGCCACAAAAAGACAATATGATATAATATGTATAAAATATAGCATTATTTTGTCCAATCAGCATTTGAAATGTTAGAGAATGATGCTACATGTTTTACAGCCATATTCAACCATAATGTCGTAACAAGTTCAACTACTTTGAATATTTCATTTTTAAATGAGGTCCAGATAGACCCACCCAAAAGTTTCTGTGAGATGAAGCACTTTAAGCCAAGTGGTATGTTAGGCAGTCTTAGTTGGAATGTGAACTTGGCGACCTGTTGGAATATGAGAAAATCTTCCCGGGCAATTGGTCACAGTAGTGTAGTTTGTCCATACACATTTTGTCAAACTACACTAAAGTGACTTCTTTGTGGAAGCACAGCACCCTCACCACTAGGGGGGCGGAAGTCCTGACATAAAACAGTCAATCTGTACAAATTGAAGGTGAGCAGCAGGAATTCGTAATGGCAAGGAAGACATTGATGTAGATAGCCACATTCCAATACTAACATTAATGCCCACCATGCTGGAGAACAAGGCATATTAGTATTGGAATTTGGCTACACCACCAGGAATAAGGAATCCCGAATGAAGAGTGCCTCCACAATGGCCCAGATGTCCTTAAAGGACAGCTCTGCCCTAAATAACATCTAGGCTAATTTTTCTCCCAAATGACTGTCCATTGTCTATTAGGCAGAAATGCCCCTGTTGTCCAGTTTCCCCAGCAGAACCCAGCTGCCCTCATAGCTTAGAGTGGAGCCCATCGCTTTTATGCTATTTGTTGCGGTCAAAAGTGATACTTTTTTTAAATGAACATGTTACTAGTTGTCATTACAAACACATCCATGCCTTGGTTGTCCCACATAAGCCGCCATAGTCTAAACAGTGTTTTGCCAAGTCCTGGAAAAGACGCTGTGATTGGCCAGTACACTCACTTTGATTGGCAGTTGTGCCGAATGCTCACCCCAAAACATGATTGATAAGACTGTGGAGGATCTGTTGGACCACCAAGGCATGGGTTAGTAATGACAACTACAGTAGTAACACAGTAACAGATTCTAAATCACATTTGACCGCAAACAAATGTGTAATAGCGATAGGGTTATGGGCTTCACTCTAAGCTATGAGGGCTGCTGGGTTCTGCTGGGGAAACTGGACAACAGGGGCATTTCATTTTCTGCATAGACCCCATGAACAGTCTTTTGCGATCAATATAAGTAGGAACATGAGCCTAGATGATATTTAGGGCGGAGTGTCCTTTAATGATCTTAGTCAGTAAGGAAATGCCTCCCTCTCCCTCACTGTGTGGCGGCCTATAGGTGTGGAAGAGAGGAGGAAGGCACTTTAGAGTTTAGACTCAATTGTTTAATGAAACATTTTATTTGTGCAATATTTACTTAATAGGGTACAGAGAGGGTGTCCGAGATAAGAGGTCAGAGAAAAGGAGAAATGTGAGATATGATGGAGTCAGCAGACTCAGCAACATACCGTACATCCGTCCATTGGCGTTTTTATAAAGAGACACAATTTAGAAAGAAATCTGACAAAACCTAGGTCCTGCATGCAATCACCAACGCTCCCACAGATATACATACACGATACGTGTATGCATGGTTGCATATTATGTGCACAACAATGAGCAAAGTGCAATGGGTAGCTCATAGTAAGTAAATTAAGTAAACTTTGCATATACAAAGCATCTTTTCATTGTGTACAGTGCACACAGGACAAGATGCACAAATGTGCACAGAAAAAGACACACAACATTAAGAGCAAAGTGTTAAATGTATTATATTATATTATAAGCAATGTAAGCATTTAAGCTAAGTGCTCTAAATGCATTCCGATTTTAATTACCCATGTATAACAGCTTATCATTAGACTGTATAATTCAAACGGTTGGTGTATTCTTTTCCCTCCATCAATAGACCTACTGTTCTGCTCCAGATCTAATGCTAAAGCTCCACAGGACTTTCTTCATTTGATTGTTCTTTTATTTAAGTGTTATTTAATTCCTTTCTTAATTTTTGAGCGGTGGTCACAACGCTCCTATACGTGGCCGTGTGTGTGGGTCTGTCTGTCTGTCTGTCTGTCTGTCTGTATGCGTGTCTGTCTGTATGGTGTATGTAGCCTGTATGTAGTACCTTTTGTGACCACACATGTTAAGGGAGGGGCGCTGTTGTTCAGGCCAGGCCAGGCCAGACACCCACCCACCCACACCCACACACACACACACACACACACACACACACACACACACACAATATATATATATTTGTTTTGCTGTTGCGCAGCCTCCACGACCACCGCTCAGTTCACACGGGTGTGATTTTTGTATACATTTCATAGAGTTCATTGCCCTCACTCTTCTCTTGCTTCATTATAATCATCACATCATCATCATCATCTTGCTCATCAACTTCCTCTTCCTCATTGCCTTTAAATGCATATGTGAAACCAGAGCAAATGCGTACACTACCGTTAAATCTTGTGAAACGTCAAAACTTGTGACCCTACTCTGTGTTCCCAACATTGCAGCAGCAGGGAGTCTCACATTCTCCTCCATCCTTGGGTTTAATAGATTTCAGGAGGCCATCTCTGTGTGCCTGTCTGCTGCCTGACAACAGCATTCCCCTCACAACCAAGCAGTGAGAATAGAGAGAGGCTGCAGGCCCTATAATCTCTTTACATGGCTGACAGATGAACCTCAACCACTGAACGGTGTCTAAAAGACTGTGTCAGCTTTTTAAGTGTGTCCTTATGTGCGCCCCTCCTGAATGTTGAGGGTTTTGGCTGTTTGTGATAAATCGGCAAACCAAGAAATAGAAAGAACCCTCTGCCTTCTTTGATGAAGTCCTCGTTGTTTTCTTTTAGGCCCAGGAAGTGAAAACAGATGAATCGATTCACATGAATAATTCAGCAAAGGTAGAGCTAGAAGGGAAAGTGATATTGTTTACTCTAAGGGCTGGTTGGGGTGTTGTAGATATTTCTAATGTTTTTCCACAAGGTGGATTGTCTGACATTAGGTAATACTATGTAAAATAACACAACCCAATAACTGCTTAAGGGATATTTCACTTCGAAACACTTTGAAAAGCCCACTTCCTAGATAAACATTTTTTATTAATGCATCAAGTTGGTATCCTTTTTTAATAAATATTTTATATTCAGTGAATGAGTATTCAATTCAAAACCATAGTCATCAACAAAAATCAAGGAGGGACAAGGGATTGGTTTCTCAATACATTATGCGTTTAGTGACGTTTCTAACTCCACTCACCACCACTCCTTCACATCGTGCTCAGACTCTCTCCTCTCACACACACACACACACATGCACTTATGCACGCACATGATGCACGCACACACACGCGCACGCACGCACACTACAGGTCACCTATACCAGGAACATACAACATTCAAGTTTGGAGGCCCATGTCAACTTGCACTAGTAGTGAGTTGTCTCTATCTTCTTCATGTTTTAGGCACTTTACCACAAGAGGGAGTCCTTACCCTTTGTACACACATTTTACTCCAACCTGTCTGTGCAATGCTGGTAACCCTATTTACTTTAGGGGTCATGTCACATTCATACTATGTTGGGCAAGTCACTCAGCAATTAATATGTCACTCTTTACTTGTTACTCCTTAAAGGGATACAGTAGTTAGGGTTGGAGTCTCTTTTTGAGCGGTGCTCCTGGAACATGAGCTACTGTAAGCTCTAACATCTGGCTTTGTCCGGTTCCCAAAACATGTACTTTAGGGCCAAAACAGGCCCTAAAGTAAACTGCAAGCATAGCCTACATCTGGTCTAGATATGGCCTACATCTTGGCACAAACGTCTCAAAGTTTTATACGTAAAAGGAAAATGTCCGGGCCCTATAAAGTAAACTGAAGCGTGGCCTACATCTGGCCTAGATATGGCCTACATCTTCGAACAAATGGCTCAACGTTTGCCCAGGGTCCCATTGGCCAAGCTTCGCAGGACGCGCTGTGATTGGCTTGCGGGACGCTTGATGAAATTAACTCATAAATAGCACCGCTAACTTTACACTAGGTGTGATCTTTTAAAAAATATATATATATGCAGCCATTCTGTGAACTGTTGAAGGTTGCTGTTTTGTGCTGTTTGTTCAACTCCAGTGTCTCCACAGCCTTGAATTCTTCCAAACCATCATAGTAGCATAATAATATCACATAACCAGCCTTTATTTCCCCTGGTTGAGGGGAGTGATACGAATATGAAAGGAGGAGGAAAAGCCATATCAGTCCTTGGGCTGACCAATGAGTGTAAGCTAAAGAGCCAAACACACACTGTACTGAACTGTGTGTGACCTCGCTGCGCATAGAACAGACAAAGATCAAACACAGTAGCTGTGCATATGGTTTGGTCAAACTCATGGCAGAAGAGACACTGAAGTTTGTACAGCTGCATCGGCCCTCACCAATAACTGCACGTCTCAGACTGATCACCTCGGTTGAATAACCTTGGGCAACAATACACACACAGAGACACACACCTATTTGAAATGTATAAATACTGTATATATATACGGTGTGTGTGTATATATATATATATATATATATATATATATATATATATATATATATATATATATATATACAAACATGATTAAAAAAGAAATTAAACTAAATCGAATAATAGGCAGTTGTAAGTATATCTAATTTGTACAGTGATCTGTGTTGATTTTGCTTCTTCTAAATAAAACTGTTGGAAGTTCACTTGGAGTCAATGAGTCATAATACTGATTCTTTGGTATTCTACATGCTAAAATAATTCTACTGTGTCATAATTTTAAATGATATGTCTGACACAAAATGATGTAATTGTATTTTCAACATAAGCCATATATTTATGTAGGATGCATGATTGATGGTCATGAGTCAGGAGACAGCACTGGTTAACAGTGCAGTGAGGAGACTGAAGATGTCTGATAGTGTAACATACTGTATGCTCATCCTTTTAAAAGACTACGGAATATGAATCCAGAGGTAGGCCTACTATATAGGCTAATATTTTGAATGTTACTGGGCTGGCTTTACCCTTTTTCAATCTTCACCCATTCAAATATAAAACATAACATTAATACTCTGTAGCGTTCACTACAACAAAATCGCATTTCAGTGTTGATTTAGTGTATTTTCTTTAATCCAAGAGGATATTTTCACAGTATTAACATCCTTCCTGTGTGGGTCAAGATGACACGAGAGAGAGGGAAAACTGATCTCTCCATCTTTGCTAGTGTCAAAACCACAACAAGTGGGCCTTCTCATGTGTCCTCCCCTGTTCCTGTTAACCTTTCCACTAATTTCCTGTCTACAGAACTTTGGGTCAAAAAATCTTTTGAAATAATTTGAAGTGCTTAGAGCTGTTGCATGAGCCTGATATGATGTGGTTGCTTGGCTAAAAGCAATTACTAATGTGGAACTGGTTTCACTGCTTTACCTATGCTGGCAACTATAGCTCGATCATCATTCAGTGTCTGTACATGCCAGCCTGACACAATATGTTTCAGTGTGATTCCCTTGGACTTCCACACCTGTTTCCTGCTGTGCCCCTCTTCTCTCTTCTGTCTTCCCCCTCAGTGTCCCTGTTTGACTGCCTGTCTTCCCTTTATTTTAACGTCCATTGATAATTTAATAGAAATCCACCATAAGAAGGCCTCATACATTATGCATTTTGAAAAGCAATGTTATGTGTTATGTATCGGCATTCAGCTCACAGTTTCAAACGGAGTTGTTTTCACATCCTCGCTCAGGGCTATACGATATTGGAAGCACATTTTTGCGATATGTTTTGCGATACAAAAAAGGAGTTAGTGAGAGGGGGAGAGAGGGACAGAGAGGGACATTTAGGAGGGAGAGAGGCAGCAAGAGTGCCTATAGCACCTACAGTACACATTACACAATAAACCAGACATGGTGGGTACTGGAAGAACCTGAACACTCTGACTGACAACATCAGCGGCAACATCAGGGTTATTTTCTGCTTACTATATAAAGTTCAAATGTGAAATTGTCAACCCTTAATATAAGAAACATGTCCATTGGTAATTTGTCTGGTCACAATAGTGTACTTTCTTCCTAAACATTTTGTTATACCACGTAAACTACACTTAAGTGCTGTGAAACGTTCCAACTCTGACAGTGGCATTTGGCCATGCCTTAACTTTGGATGTGCATGTGTAGAGCCCATTGAGGTATGGTAAAGCCCCCCTCCTTGGTACCACTTGGCTTCCTCTTCTGTAACTTCTTTATGGAAGCGGAGTACCCTCATCAATGCGACCACTAGGGGCCCTGAAGTCCTGACATATAACAGTCAATCTGTACAAATTCAAGATGACCACCAGGAAGTTCTTAATGGCAAAGAAGAGCAGCATCTGATGGAAGACGTCGAAGTAGGTCATGACGCAGAGTCGCACCACCAGGAAAGGACCGTCCTGAATGAAGAGTGCCTCCACAACAGACCAGATGTCAGTGCTGTGCTTGGTCAGTAGGGAGACCTGCTGATTGCCTCCCACTCCCTCATCGTCTGACTTGGAGTTCACCACTGTTGATGTGGAATAGAGAAGGAAGGCACTTTATAGAGTATATGATATTCATTTGTGTCAATTGGAGGATTTCATTGGTGTTTTTATGTATTTGTTTGTTTTACGTATTCATTGAGGCAAATTCTGCTTTATAATGTAGTAATGTATAATGACTGGGAATTGAAGTCAGAGAGAAGGGAAACAGTCAGCACCATACATACATTAACTGGCTGAGCTTCCAGGCATCCCTTCATTGGTGTTTTTACCGTGTTTCATGTCCACAGGAAACCATGGCAACCACTCAAAATGTAAATTGTCAAATATCTATCTATCTATCTATCTATCTATCTATCTATCTATACATTCGAGAAAACGGTATCTGTGAGTCTGTGTTTACGCCCATAGTCAATCAGATAGTCATAAACGGGCATAAAACGGGCATAAAACAGCCCAGAACAAACTAATTAGGGTTGTGCTTGGTCTTCCACCTCAGACCCATCTTACCGATCATCACCACGAAAGCGTGGGGTGGCTCAAAGTAGCTGACAGAGTACAGCATCTTGCAATGGGCCTGGTGTACAAGATTCACTACACCTCCAAGATACCCATGTACCTGGCAAACTACTTCTTAAAGGTCAAGGATGTTCACGATCACAACACCAGAGGCAGCTCCACTCATCATCATCAACGTAGATTTAACACTAAACAAGGATCTAACTCGTTCTCCTGCTATACCATCAACATGTGGAACGCCCTTCCACAAGCCTTAAAGGAGAGCAAATCCCTAGCCTCCTTCAAAATTGGTATGAAAAGTCACCTTCAGACAGCTGCTACCCGTGACTTGTAAATAGACAAAGCCCCCATGCTCCCCCCCCCCCCCCCCCCCCCCCTTTTTCTTTTTTTTCTTTCTGCCTTTGTATTTGATGTTATGCTTTTGAAACTGATATTATCCTAGATAAAGTGCTATGTTCTATCCGTCTGTCTTTCAATGTTATATGAGATACTTAAAGTGTGGCTCCTGTGGAAATAAGCCTCGGCTTTCTAGGATCTCCTTTTAGTTGACCTTGTACCAGTGATTTGTACTGTCATGAAACTGTACTTTTTCTATTGCAAACTTCTAATACATTCTTCAATCAATCAATCCAATGTCCAATATAGCTTGAGGATTGGTGGATTGGTGAGCTTCACACAACATTTCGGCCAACCACATTGTAAATAGGTGATCTCCAGGTCTCCATGATTGGTCAAGGTTTGTGTGACAACATAATATCTTACTATAAAATGGGGGAAGTGGGGGGCCAATCACAGGCTACGGGCCGTGTGTGCCCGTAGCCTCCAAGGTCCTCGCCACTGACTTGCTGCTACTCCTTGCCATAAGTGCACCTCAAGCTGAAGGCTAGATAAAGAGGGTTTTTAATTGTGGCGTGAAAAGTCCCGCGACGATTACATTTGAAGCTAGCTTCTGTGTGAGAAAAGTCGTGCAAACCGCTGATGTCTAAAGTTGGAACCGCATCTTTAGTGGTTCCCGGCTTAATGGACAATATAAGATTATATACAGTATATATAGCTTAATGAAATGAACTGCTCAAAGGCACCGCTCACTTCAAACTGGGTTAGATTTTCTTTTATTATTAACTGAGAAAAGTGCCTACACACAAACACACACCCGCGCACACAAAAGTATGCACGCTACACTGTAAATCCTCGGTGTTAATTAAATTTTGTCTTGAGAGACAAGGGGTGTGTTTACATGCCTGTGCGCTCATAGTTGCCTGTGGGCTGTCTGTGTGCGGTTTGTTGGTTTCATTGTAAAACTGGTGACCAAATGTTGCTACAACCCATATGCTTGAACAGACATCTTGCAACAATTGGCTAGTTCCAGTCCATAGCCTCTGTGACATGGGTCTGAGGTGTTGATAGTATATACAGTATACAAAGTATACAGTTGAAAAGAAAGATATGCAGGGAGTGGTTCCTTGGCCTGCTGGAACCAGTCACAAAAAGTTGTGCCGTTGATTAATACAGTAGTTTGTGAGATTTGCTCCATATTCACCGACAGATAGATAGATGGGGCGAGAAGATAATCTCCATCCACGGCCTTTGGCCTGGTGGAGATAATAATGAACAAAGTGGGTTAATTTGTAGAAGCGTAGGAATTTTAGCTAAGCGCTCTAAATTCTTTCTGATTGTAATGGTCCATACCAATATGGTGCCTATCATTAGTCACCTATGCTCCATTTCTGCTTGCGGTTTTGTCATAGGTTTTTTTTTCACTCTGACATTATTTCCCTTCCTCGTTTCTTTCTGCATTATAATCATCACATCATCATCATCTTGCTCATCAACTTCTTATTCCTCATTGTCTTCTTCTAAATGCATTTGTGAAACCAAAGCAGATGCGTGCATTAAATCTTGTGAAACGTCAAAACTTGTGACCAATTCTGTGTTCCCAACACTTCAGCAGCAGGGAGTCCCATTCTTCTCCATCCTCAGGTTTAATAGATTTCAGGAGGTCATCTCTGACTCTGTGTGCCCGTCTCCTGCCTGACAACAGCATTCCCCTCACAACCAAGCAGTGAGAATAGAGAGAGGCTGAGGGCCCTATAATCTCTTTACATGGCTGACAGATGAACCTCAACCACTGAACGGTGTCTAAAAGACTGTGTCAGCTTTTTGAGTTTTGAGAATCTTCTTTGGTGAGGTCATTGTGGTTTTCTATGAGGCTCAGGAAGTGAAAACAGATGAATACATTTGGATGAATAATTCAGCAATGGTGGAGATAGAAAGGAAAGCGATATCAGCTCAGCTGTTTTCAATCGTTTACGCAGAGGACTGGACAGGGTGTGCTGACTTTTCTAATGTTTTTAGCCAAGTTCTAAACATGTTTTAGCTTGTTTGGATTGTCCCAGATTGGGTAAAGTTACGTACAATAACACAAGGCTATAACTGCTTAAGTAACCCTGATGCTTAACAGCGCGCGCACACACACACACACACACACACACACACACACACACACACACACACACACACACACACACACACACACACACACACACACACACTCTCTCACACTTACCGGCCAGATGTAGAGGGAACTGTAACATGCTCCAGGTCCATACTGCTAAGATGATGTACACCAGCTGAGGGCTGTCTCTAGAAACGAAACATATGGAAAGTACAGAAACATTCAGCTCTATGGTTTTCAATAATGTTTAACAGGTCGAGACTAATTTAAGTGGAAGACACTGAGCTGATATGCCTGAACAGTTTCAAGGGTACTAGGCAACTGGGAAGATAGCTAAAGAATATTTTGTGCGTGCGTGCGTGCGTGCGTGCGTGCGTGCGTGCGTGCGTGCGTGCGTGCTTGCGTGCGTGCAAGTGTGTGTGTGTGTGCGTATGTACGTGCAAGCTTTACAAAGCAGTGCAAAATAAATCTTGGTGAAATCAAGTGGCATTAACAGCTACCCACTTGACATCCAATAGCGTCTCGCTGGTGAACTCCAGGATGTCCGCTGCCGTGCCAACGAAAATGAGGAGGAGTTGAGACAGCTGATCCCGCGTGACTCCACCCCCGATGGGGAGGAGCCACTTCCCCACAATGAGAAGGATGAGCAGGATCTGATGGAGAATCAGGATCCAGTCATTGGGACAGACTGTCGATAACACCTGGTCAATATTCTAGAGGAGGAACAAGAACAAGAAAGTGTCATTTGGGGGTAAAAATATACTGTATACATACAGTATGGTAAATGGTGCATTTATATAACGCCTCTTTACAAAACACTTTACCATGTGTATTACAGTACATTCACACATCGATGGCAAGGAAACCATGCACGGTGTCAACCTGCCCGTCGGGAGTGTCTTGCTCAAGGACATTTAGACACAAAGCCAGGAGGGGCGAGGGATTGAACCATGAACCTTCCGATTCCAAGACATACGCTCTAACTCCTGAGCCATTACCATTGTTGTGGTCATACATACATAGTAAGGCACTCCCCCCTGTTATGTTTCTCCTTAGCATTTTTTTAATTGTGCCTTGGGGCCATTGTCATTGTTCTTGACATATGGATCCTCATCCTAGTTACTACAAGATCATGACAGTGAAACAGAGGCTGGCTTACAAGGCAACTACATGATCTATACTGTATCTATAGGATCTGCAATCTACTGTCGTAAACATCTATAGGTGAGTGGGTAAAAGGCTGTCTGGAAATCAGATGGTTGCCAGTTTGACCCTTGGCTTTCCCAGTCTACGTGTCCTTGAGCCACTTCCCCCTGTGTGCAGACAACCAGCCGTCTGCTGGTTGTCTGGTATTCTCTAGATCTCTTCCCCGGGGAACTAGAGAATACTCCCTTTCCGTTCCCTATAGTAGATCGCTCTTGCCTTGACTGCATTTTCTAAATTTAGAATGTGAGTTAATTTACAAAGGAAATAAAACCCTGTCTACAACACACAGTAAAATCATCAGAGTTTAAAAATAGACACAGATGGACACGTAAGCATTAATTTCCAGTGAGAAGCTGCTTCTTAAGAACTCATGCAACAGCATTTGTGATTGTGTTTTTGTCTCTTTCCCTCTCTTTTTTCTCCTCAACTTGGAAATGAACAGTTAAGTGGAAGGAAAAAGGAGAAGCATTGTCTTTAAAACATGAAGTGGTTTATCCCAAGGTTTTGTAACCCATTTTTCACCCAGTGCCAATTGCCTAAGCCGTAATCCTGGTACTACTCTCCCTCTGCCAACTTGGAGGAGCCCCGAACTGAGCTCATGCATCCTTCAATACATGAGGAGTGAGCAGGCTGCTTCTTATCAACTGATGGGGGGGTTCCCCGGTATAGGACGTGTGGAAGGAACACGTTATTCCAACCAGTTCCTTTCCCCCTCCATCAGGCGACCCGGCTGACCAGGGGGAGGCAGTATAGAGACCAGGATTACTGCATGTTTTTGTGAGGGTACCTACCCTAGGGGACATGGGAAGAACATGCAAACTCCACACAGAAAGGCCCTTTCACCAACCCCACCTAGGGTATGGAGAACATGCCCCCAGCGTCTCGGTGGGAATCAAACCCAGGACCTTCTAGCTGTGAGGCGACAGCGATATCGACTGTGCCCTGTGCCACTGTGCCGCTGTGCCCCCCATCTTGGCTGTTTTTCAATGCATAACTGTGTTTAGGAGTGGGAGACATATACTGGTAGGCTGAAAATGTCCGTCTGTCCACCTTACCTTCAGTAGGTCAGCGTAGGTGGTGTTTTGTACCGTCCTATTCAGGGTAATCACTCCTAGTCCTCGTACACTCTCCCAAGAGTCCAGTTTCCTACACTGAAATGACAACATGGTGTCATTCAAGCCAGCAGACTGGAGCTTTGAGAACTGTTCGGTGAATGAACAAATGAATGATATGCAATTGTTACAAATAGTAGGTCTACTGTACATCTACCTAGTGGTAGACATTACCCGCCTCTACCCACAGACACAGCATCAGCCTTATCTCTCATAGCTGTATTAATTAATGATTTGGAGCTATAAAATAAATGTTTAGTAATTATAAATTGACAGAGGGATGTTCTTCCATTTTAGTGGTGTACCTGAGGGTCGCTGGTTTTATTTTCCTGGTGGTGGAGCTCCAGAAGCCAGATGGAGGGAATGATACTTATTAGAAACAGGAGGATTGCTGGAGAAAACCTGGAAGACAATCAACTGGAAGACTTTAATAGCTGGGACTTTCCTGAAGAAAAGAACATGATACACAGTAACACAGAGAATGGCAAATAGTGCTGGAAATGAAACCTCTGGATTAATTTAGACACATATTGTCTCCCCATCTCTCCAGCTCTTTAATAAACAGAACATATATTTTCAGATGGGTTGCCAATTTCATCCTATCAAGAGAAGACGCGTGGGTACATATTTATCACATTCAATTTTATCGAGTTCCAGTTCTTTATGTCTGGACATTTCTTTGTGTCATCACTTCTAATTCCACTAGCTTATCCTGTATCCTGTATGAGTTCTCTCTTCTGTTTGGATAAAATTGAAAATGTATTTTCTGTTTATTAAATAGCTAGAGAGGTGGGGGAAACCCCTGTTACTGTAACTGGTCCTAGCTGTGGATAACTATTGAACAGAGGAGCAGTTGGAGTTTGGTGTCTTCCTTAAGGACAGTTTTTGACAAACAACTGCTCTACCTCCTGAGCTACTGCCTTGGTAATTTTCTTCTCAAAATCAGATTTTTGTTTTTTTACTTAAAATATAGTATAAAATAAGGCTTTGATTGATTGATTGATTGATTGATTGATTGATTGATTGAAATAGCACAGAGATAGGCCTACAGTAAAACACTTAGGTTAAAAGGACAACACAAAAAAGTCCTGCAGGGGACTTGTTTCCATTGTTAAAGAGTAAAGACAGGGCAACAGATTATTTTAGATAACTCAAATAATGTGAAAACACTTACTATGTTATAATAAATGTTGTAAGTTGTTGTTTGAATAGTTAAATCTACCCTGCTCCCCATTATTCAATAATCATGCAGTTGAGCAATTCTTTGATGTAGTGGAAGACGTCCAACCTTTAAATGTTAGTTATTAACTGTAGAAATGCTTCAAATGCACTCCAAATAGAGCTCGTTTTGAACGTTTAAAGACGTATATTTATAGACCAATATTGTACAGATTACCCAACAGGCTACCATACTCCATTCTACCTGTACATTCAGCTTTACAGAACGTATTTTAAGTCATTAATATACAGTATAATTTGTGGTGCTACTCAGAGCACATATCTCCACCAGGCTTGTTGCCTATAACCAGGGATGTAGTCCTGGGTTGCAGCCGTCAGGACACAAGGGGAAATGGGGAAACATAATAACTTTTAGGGCCACTATGGCCAGAAGTGAACTCAAGTGACAGTTCTTTTGGAACCTCAACATGCAATTTGGGATGATTGGATTGCGTTCATGCCCTTTTTTGTAAGAAACAGATTTTTAAAGCCATTTACAGGCAAACGGTGTGAAATATCAAAACCCCGTTTGACGCTCAAATGACTCACTCTATCATTCGTATCTAATTTGGTGGAGAAAAGAATTGTATTTCTGCAACAAAAAGTGTGAACCACAAACTCTGGAAGCTGAATCTTATTAGTAAAGTTGAATATGAAAAAGCTGTTTCCCTAACTTTAAGCTCCTATATCCTATATTTCCTTAGAAATGTGACAAACATATTCATTAATTCCCTCACTTATTCCCACGTTTACAACACACTCTTTTTTTCATCAGTAGGCTACTTTACTCATTCCTTCACCCCTCTCTTTCTCTCAGACGGATGTCTATGAGATACATAAATTAGTGTGGTTCCTGTGGAAATAAGCCTTGGCTTTCTAGGATCTCCTTTTAGTAGACCTTATACCAGTGATTTGTGCTGTCATGAAACTGTACTTCTTTTTCTAATGCAAACTTCTAATAAATTCTTCATTTTCAATTTCAGGCTTATTTAGTAAAACAAACAAACAAACAAACAGCAGGTAAAATCTAACGATTTCTAAAGTATTGAAACTGAAGAAAGGTGATCAATTGTCCATAAAAGCTATACAATTTATCAATAACAAATACCAACAGAATAAAATGATCTGTTTCAAGATGCTATACTGTAAAAGCTCTAGTTTAAATGAACGCATGGAGGAAAGAGCTGTCAGATGGGTTCCTATAAGTTTAAAGTAAAGAGAACCACCCCATCCTCATGCTGAGGGGTTCAAAACAATGGGAGTGGGACAGGATGCAGGCTTTGGCTTTCTATGAAAGGGGGAGGGGAGGGAGCAGTCAGGGTGGGTGCAGTTATAGTATCGGGAAGGGAGACAATATATATTTTAAAACATTGTATTAAAATGATCCAGATTGTGAAATTAAAATCACACACTTTTCAAAATGTGTAGGTATGCGAGGCAGCTAGGGGGGAGTACTTAAAACGTGTAGTAGGCCTAGGTCCAAGGCACAGTTGCACACCTTTACATGCATAAAGAAAATAATCTTACCATTTATAATCTTTTCCTTTACGTCTCTTCATTGTGATGATCATCTCACCAACAAGTGGCAGGAATAGGAATGTAAGAAACCAGTAAGTGTTGTCTTTCTTCACCCATGTCACTCTCCAGACCCCAATCAATGAGATGAGGATAAAAAGTGCCCTTGTAATAACTGCACATACAAACTTAACCACCATGTTGTCTTGCAGGTTGATATTATTATTGTAGGCTGCGGGTCGCTCTCGTCCCGTTACTTCAAATTCCAGGCAGCGACAATGAACTAAACTTTACGTTTTCGAACAAAGTCCCAAAAGTTTTGACCCCGCCTCTAAAGAGGGACTGATTGTTGTATGCTACAACTGAATTGCTTACTTGCACAATATTTTGACCTCAATGAATCAATGCATCCCTTTGTTATGCCGCATAACCCCCGGGCGTCATTGCGAACACAACAGAGAGCCGTTTCTTTATTACACGGCACGCTATTACGATTCGGATATGATTCATGATAATGAATGACTGACATCACGATGCTGTCATTGAAGAGAGAGCCGTTTTAGTCGTGTACAGCAGAGGGCAGCATTGCACCGGCGTAATGCTGACTAAGGTGAACGGTTATGTCGATAAGCCTATCAGATCAAGCAGCAGGGCTGTAGACTTGGGGAGTTGGGGCCATTATGCATGTTCTGCTTCTGCATGAGTGAGTTTTCATTGATGTATCCGTTTTCCTTTGTGTGTCGCCTATACCTTAACATTTGGCTTTTACAGCTATTATTATTAATTAATTATTAAGCTATTATTAATGTCATATATATTTTCCTCTTTCCCTGTTCCTCCTCATAATTAGGCCTACTCCATGATTCCTCATCTAAGTTAGGCTACGATTCATTTAACAGCTCTGTTTACACTTTATTTATTCACATTTTCTCATATATTATTGTACAAACATTGTTTTGTTTTGAGAAATGGTATTCTGACTGCCAATGGCTGCATGCTGTGATATTTTTTTTTATTTTTTATTTATTTATTTTTTTCAAAACAATCCCTTTGCCAGACAGACAAACAGACAGACAGACAGACAGACAGACAGACAGACAGACAGACGGATGGATGGAGGAAACTGTAGAAAGGTCACTCAGACCTTGGAAAAGAGACAGACTTTTCCTGTCTTTGTTCCAAATCATCTATCACCATCCTGCAGTTTGCATAACGTGAAATCACAACAAAAATATCAGCAAATAGAGGGGGGAACAGAAGTATCCAGTGTCACTCACAGGCAGGCCTGTGGCATAACTTGTGTTTTTTCCAATAGCCGTATTATTATTTTTCCAATAACATACCGTTGCATCTGTCAAAATGTGTCCCTGGTTGTTGTCCTATTTCCTGGAATCTAAGTCACCCGCAGTCTGACCCTGAAGGTTTAGCACCATGCACCTACTCTAGCACAGTATGTTTCCAGATAGACAGGAGAGAAATAATTAAATACAAATGTAAAAGTGCAGTTTGGGGAAAATGCAAGTTTGACTCCAAACAGACACCGCCGGGGACCCAGCTCCATATATGGAGATGTCTTGGCCATACTGTATATGGAGCATGACATGAAGCGTCCGTGAGGTCAAATGTCTTGGCCATATATGGAGCGTGACATGAGGCGTGACGCGCGCACGGACGGACATGATCTGCAGGTTTTCCTACTAAATGTGACCTACGGTCGCAACAAGTACCATTATAGGCCTATTCCTTCGCATAATGGAAGCACACAATTCCCGATGAAGCCCTGCGATTTGACATATGGCTCGCCCCAGAGGCTCCAACCACACCAACAAGCAAACAAACAAACAGGCTAATAATATATCTGCTGAAGAACCCATGGTTTTAAAAAGTTATTCTGTGTAGCAGTGCTCAGTGCTTGTCATGAATAGACTGTGGTGGTGCATTTAATGAGTAGTAGGCCTATATGACAAAGATCAGGGATCGGACTGGTCAGTGGTGATTCAGTGATTGCTGCCTCTGTTGTCATGCAAATACAGCCGTGAACTGAAGCTTTTTGCTGCACCAGAAAGGAAACAGACGACAGATGTCCGTAGTCTGTTCCGCTTTTTAATAATAGTACTGTCTGGATAGCAAATATTGCCCCTGCAATTAAGGAGGGTATAGGCTAAGTCTGGTTGTGGAGCTAATAATTGGATACTGCATCGTACGACAGGGGACCACTTGCTTAAAACCAGCAATGCCGGATCCTGAGTGAGTCTATGGGCCTCTGAGCCTGAGTCCACCTCAGGACCCCCCCAACACGTTTTCACCACAGCCAGAGCCAACCTCACATGCACACAAAGGAGATAACAGCTCTTAAATGACAATAAATAAACAAATACATTCGGGCTCTGGAACAGTGGCTATAGGTTAAGCCTGACACATTTTATAGAGGGCCCCCTGAGTCCCTGACATTTGACAGAGTGCAGTCTAGTTACTGCGCCAGCAGAGCGTGCAAGTATTGCGTTCGGTTGCGTATGTAGGTAGCAGTGTTTAAGCCCATAGCCCAATCAGGGACCAGCATTTCTGTCAACGTCATCATTAACAGCTAATGAGGGTCGGGACCAGCATTCCTGGTGATGCCAGTGGTGATGTCTGGCATCGCAATTGGTGATGCCAGTGGTGAGTGCACCTCATGGCAAGCCAAGCGCACAACACAAGTAGGCCATACATGGCCTACTTCTGCACAGGGAGCAAGTTGGCACATCGACAGAGTGCAGTTCTAGTTATTTCTTTATTTTTATTTTGTATATATATTTTCAAATGTAGAAAAAGAAAATGCGATTTTTACTCGAGTCGCGTCCCATAAAAAATGGTCCGTGACTTGAATCCGTGACCCACAAATGGGAACCACTTTTTGGAAAACAGTGAGTTAACTTATGGAGGATTGTAGCCTCTAGTCACCTGCATGTAGTTCCCAGGACTGTCCAGAAGGTGGCGGTCAACTCCACGCCGTCTAGGAACATAACTCAACAGGACATTTCACAAGGTGAGTAGGCTGATAAATGTTGCCCTGCAGTCAACCTGACACTGGTGCTACTGCCAAAAAGCTAAGAATAATGAGGAAAGGATGGAGGTGGGGAAAGAAGAGTGTTGAGGTCTGTTAAGAATTAGCAGCTTCATCACATCATTGTGATGCCAAGTTATTTCTTTGAGGGACAAAATATGTTTTGTTTCAACATTAATACAAATTCCAGCCACTTGCCTAAACATAACTCAACTTTTCCAAAGGACCACTTTTCGATGAATGCCCTTTTAAGGAGTTACGCTGAATCCATCTGTCCTTTGTCAGTTCATTCATTTCATGACAGATGAGATGACCTGCGATGGAAAGCCATGTAAAAGACAACTGGAAAAGGCATGGGGCCTTTAGCCAATGAGGGAGCAGCATTAGGCCTATCCGTCACCATCAACAAGTGCGACCTGATAAAAAAACAAATACAAATTAAATAAAAAATAACAAAGCGCAAGTTGGCACTTGCCCACCAACATACATACAGACAGCACTCATCATCAATACTCATTCACAGTACTTGCGTACAAGTTGGCACCTTGACAGAGTGCAGTTTGGTCTCCCGCTCTGTTTCAAAACACAGAATATGTTTCAACTTTAGGGCCTGCAGAGTCACACATGTCACACATTTGCATGGGAGAAATTGGAATTAAATGGGTAACACATGACTCACCCTGTCTCAGCCCAACAGCTGCACAGAGCCCGGCACTTATTGGACAAATATGATTCGCCTCAGAGCAGAGAAGGCCTTCAAAGCTTCTTTTTCCCCCCTATGTGGAATTTTTGACGTAAGCCGAAAAATAAAAGAGATATTGAAAGGGATTTAGAGTGAAACATATTGGGTTGCCTTTAACCCATAATATGGGTGTTCATTTTCCTTTCACTCGGTGGATGTGTCTGAACTTAACTTGACAACTGTTATGAATTCTGCATTAGAAAATCAAAACAAAAGGCTATTATGCAGCTCGGGGCTGGGCTCCGCTCGCTACTTGGCTCACATTCATAGTACAGTAAACAGCCCACAGATGTTTTATATTGATATTAATGACCTAAATTTGCCCTGTGTAGAGGGAAAGGCCAAGCATAGCATAGGGATTATGTTCTCAGCCATGTATCACACACAGCACAGACAGCAATCTCATTTAGCTTCAGTGAAGTTTACAATGAGTGGTTTTTGCATAGGTCATTTAGCCGTCTCAACATACCCGTTACCATAGAAACTTCAAGTGATTCCCAAATTGCCATATAAGATGAGATAAATTATAAATGCTACAGTAGGAAGTAGGCCTATAACATAGCCTTTAAGTGTGTGTGTGTGTGTGTGTGTGTGTGTGTGTGTGTGTGTGTGCGCGTGTGCGTGCGTGCGTGCGTGTGTGCGTGCGTGCATGTGCATGTGTGTGTGTGTGTAGTCTATAGGCTATCATATATTCACTAACATAGTGCTTCTCTGCTACATTTTTCAAAACGTTTCCTTTGTCTCAATTGGCCCTTTGCCCCATTGGCCCATCGCCCTATTCATATAGTCCCAATATAGACATTGTTGGAAAGTCTCATGGGATTGGAATATGAATGGGATTCACAGGAATTAAACAGATTCAAATTTACACAGACAATACAGAATACAACATAGGATGTACACAGTATGTAGGTTTAATGTGACTCATCTAAAATGGCAGGGTTGCATTCTGTAATAATACGATACAAATTGTATAAATGTAGGATCCTCACCAGAAGGAGGATAACATGGATTGGTGGATTATCTGATAATCGTTGATCCCTGACATTTATGTCTCATAACAATTCAGTGATAATGTATTATACAGGTGCAGAGTGGTGAGATCACTGTCCATCGTGGCTTCATCGTTGATTATAGTTTGACCGGTGGGTGCCATATAGCTACATACAGTGATGGTTTGAAATGCATTGGACAAATGGTAAATGGCAAGCACAGATTGTGTGATGTCTTCCTCAGATGTGGCGGAGATGCTTTGACCTCTTTCCTTCAAAAAGGCTTTTTTAGATTCACCGGTGTTCACTTTCCTGACTGCAGTGAAAACACCCATAACCCACAGGCGGCTGTAACTCAATCCAACAAAATGCCTTTTCAATCACCCTCATCGTTTATAGTTATACCCCACTGGTCTGGACATTTGCATAAATACATTATTCATGCTTCTAATCCTGGTTTCAGATGGAAAGATATAGAGTGTGAGACTGTGCACGTGCATTAAGTTCATGTGTTTTGTGCGGGTGCGCGTTTGTGTGTGAGAGTGTGTCCTGAACTCCTGATGTGTATGCAGATGGCAGGGGGGAATGAAGCAGACTGTTTTGTTTGTGGTCTGCACATTTCTGATTCAGCTGAGCACTCTCTGTCATTGAAGCAAATTTACATTTGCCAGCCATAATAACCTTATACCCATAGTAATGTTAACACTTGTATACACTCAAACTCACGTTGCTGTGCCACATGATTACATTCGTGTGATGCTTAATAAAATGACTCACTTGACATTATCAGACAATTCAGCTGTAATAGTGGCCCATGCAGATGTGAAATTGTGTTTCGCAGGCAATTAGCTCATTGTTATGGCAGCCATTCAGACTAGGCCAAACAATGTTTGCCTTGTGAATTATGATGACTAGTGGGCATATAGATATATGATATTAGGCATGCACAATGACCACAGCCACTAATGGATAAAATAATGGCTCTCTTGGCGAATGAGTGCACTTGGTTGTTGAATATTGTAATTGAAAAGGTGGAAACTGATGATTAAACATGAGGTATGATGTGAAATTAGGAGAAATAGCTTGCATGAATTTAGATAAGAGCAGAGAGGAGAGAATTTGTCTTGTTATTGTTTCAAGACGTTGTATTGTGACCATGTATTGTAACCGTTATAATTAGAATTAGTAAAAAACAGCATACTCTACAGCATGTTTGTGAAATACACACTAGACATCACAGAGATACTGACATACTGTATTGTCTGCCAGTTATAGGATTGTGTTCCACTGTAGACTAGTTAACGGATCTGATCAAACATGAAACACCTTCTTATATCAATGGAAACAATCTTATCAAACTCCCTTTGACCATGTCTGACTCAAGTAATTAAAGTGTCATTTTTAATAAAGTAATTGGATTTTCTTTATCTGTTTATGCACTGTCTTCTGTAGGTGGACTCCAGTGTAACTGAATGGGGGAAATGTAAGACCATCTTATAATGAGGTGGAGAAGCTAAACATAGCCCAGTAACATTACTCAGATCTCGTTACCTTTCCTAAAGTCATCTTGCAGAGCAGGCTTTTGTCATGTGATTATGGCAACACAAAGACACAGGTGTAAAGTTACTATTGAAACGTGCGCCCGGGAACAAATTTACTTGATGGATTTTTAATGGGCCACAGCTTTCCATTGTTGATAGATGGATCATTCTCCACTGTGTAATATAGGAGTGGCAAGAGATAGTGAGATAGTGTAGCTATGTTGACCTAATTTCCCTGAGGCTTTCTTCTTCATGTGTTTTGTAGATACACTATAATGGTGCTTGGCATGGAAACCGGAACGCTCGCCCCTAAACACACTCGGAGTTCTCGCCCCCAGCGGCAGAACGCACGCCCCCCAGCGGTGGACTACTCGCCCCCAGATTCTATTGCCCCAGTGAGGCGGACGACTGGGCCCGCTTAGTGAACAGACTACAGCCCCTAATATTAAGTTAGGAAATAGTTGGGCAAAAAACAGTTACAATGACAGAGGCGCACCATCTGAAGAGGACTTGAGCCACGAGGCACCCCAGAGCAAGCCATCAGGCGAGCGAGTCATTGTGCCGAACGTGGCAAAGTCAGCTTCAACCGACTCAACACGTTCAAGTTACAGTGCGTCCCAATAGGGACAGAATCCTATATCACCGCCCACCCCCTCTTAGTCTCGGACAGTACCCCCGAGACGTCAAACGTGGCCGAGTAGGTCCTGGTGCAGCCAGAAATACCTGGTGGGTCAGACCGCTCCGTCATCACCTGCAATCTGCCAGTTAGATTATGAGATAATGGGCCTCATTCACTGAATTCATTCACAGGGGCAGCATAGCTCAGGGGTAGAGAAATCGCCATTAGTGCTTGAAGGGTTCTCAAAGGGTTCCCAGTTCGAATCTGGGCTCCCCCGCTGTCAAAGAGTCCTTGAGCAAGATTCTAAACCCCTATTTGGTCCCGGTGAGCAGGTTGGTGAATGTAATGCACAATCTATGTAAAGCGCCTTGGATAAAAGCGCTATATAAATTTACCATTTAAGCTGTTCGTAAATAAAGTGACAGAAAATAAATAATTATTGGTTGAATTTGCATTATTTCAGGGCGCCCGCTGGCCTACTGGTCCAGGCGCATACCACTTAGGCATTGCCACATACATAGAGTTATAACCAGTAAGACTCCCTAATCGGGAGATAAGCGACCGTTGGTCGCTTATCTCCACAAATAGGCCAAAAGTTTGTTTTACCAATTATCAAGACATACGGGCAGTTGACAGTTTGCCATGGTTACTCATTGAAGTTGAATCTCCATATATGGAGATAACCTACGCATCACACTAAGTCTGACCTCACCAGCCCATATTTGGGCATGAGCAACTTATGTCTCCATATATGGAGATATGATGACATCACACAGTCCTCAGCCGATGATGTGGCGTGATGTCATACAATACACAAACGAGCCCTACAGTATAAAGGGGCAATTCTTGCCAGGAAAGAAGCATTTCTTCGACTCAGACCTTATCGCCAGGGTTGGCTTATAGCAGCTGTCGGTAGGACCATATATGGATTCTGTTTGTGTGGATCTCCTAACAGGGCATCATCTGGGATACAATCCCTTTTATGCCCATATATGGAGATCCCTAACAGAATCCCTTTCATGCCCATATATGGAGATCCCTAACAGAATCCCTTTTATGCCCATATATGGAGATCCCTAACAGCATCCCTTTTATGCCCATATATGGAGATCACTAACAGCTAACAGAATCCCTTTTATGCCCATATATGGATATCCCTAACAGAATCCCTTTTATGCCCATATATGGAGATCCCTAACAGAATCCCTTTTATGCCCATATATGGAGATCCCTAACAGAATCCCTTTTATGCCCATATATGGAGATCCCTAACAGAATCCCTTTTATGCCCATATATGGAGATCCCTAACAGAATCCCTTGTATGCCCATATATGGAGATCCCTAACAGAATCCCTTTTATGCCCATATATGGAGATCCCTAACAGAATCCCTTTTATGCCCATATATTATGGAGAAATCCCTGCTCTGAGTATCTGACATCAGTGTGATGTCACCTGTTTATGCCCATATATGGAGATCCCTGCTCTGCGTATCTGGTTGCTATGGTAAACAGTTGGTTGCTAGGGTAAAAAAACATGGTTGCTATGGTAAACAGTTGGTTGCTAGGGTAAACAGTTGGTTGCTAGGGTAAAACCATGGTTGCTAAGGTGGTTGCTAACGTACACTAACAGACCAGCAACAACAGACTGTTGCCACAGCAACGTACACAAAGGTTTGTGTACACATGTGGTGTGATGTCATACTGATGCGGAGATATGAGCAGGGCAAAGGTGTGACGTGTGACGTGTGACCGACGGACGGACGGACGGACGGCCGGTGGAGGTTTTCATAGTAAACTGCTCCCTGACGGTCGCAATAAGTACCACATAGACATGGATGCCTGGCGGTGTTGCCGGTTCGATTCCCGATGCGGACGACCTTTGCCGTGTGTCACTCCTCATCTCTCCCCCATTTCCTGTCGGTCTACTGTCCATGCAAGCAATAGATCATTTGACATCCATTTTTCGGTCTGTGTTGACTGTTGGCACATAAATATTTTATTTGAGGTTTGGCACTATTGTAATTGATTTTGCATGAAGAATAAGGAATTCTGATGACATACACAAGCTTTGGTCCCATGTAAGTCTGCCTCCGAACAAACGACAGAAAGAGAGTTTGTCAAAATTCACAGACAAAAAATATAATGTTGTGCTCTTGTTGTGTCTTGGGACTTATCTGACTAGTTACGATATTTATCTGGCCTCGATCGGAACCTCTCTGATTAATCCAGGACGTTCGTTTTCGTGTGCAGGATTTATGTTGGTTGAAATCAGGTGATATTCTAGGCCAGATCTGACTGTCATGGTTTGACTTGATCTGGCCCCAGTTGAGACGTCACTGATTGGTCCAGGTCCTGACCGGGCTTGCTGGGTAACCTATAGTCACTTTTTGTGCCACGACCATTAGACAACATTTAATTTCATTTGGATTTTTTCGTATTTGTACACGCCAAGTTAAGTTAATCAGACAAGACATGTTATCCACTTGACAGTCAAAGAGACAGACACAGTTTTCATAGAATGATAGACAGACAGACGGATGGACAGACAGACAGACAGACAGACAGACAGACAGACAGACAGACAGACAGACAGACAGACAGACAGACAGACAGACAGATAGTGACAATCTGCTATATACTGTACAGTAGGTAGGTACACAATATATAGAGTGCAAATACACAATTTCTGCTTTTTTGTCAGTCCTAAAATGTAAAACATAAAGCAACCTCATTAAGTGAGGGGGTAAAAGCTTATCCACATAATATCCTCTTATCCTTCACAGAATATGAGAAACTATCCTTTATTTTTCCATAATTAAGCTAATTGTGTTACAAAATGACCCTAACCCATAGTAAATGGATATTAATACTCAAGTCTGACAATTTTCCAAATTCACTGGTCAGCTTATTTCAGCAAAGTAAGGTGCCCTGATAAACAAACTTGCTGACAGTGTACTGATTGCATAAAGCCAAAATTGCTTGAGTAAAATACTGGCTACAAGCAATCAAACCCCATATTAGAGGCTGCTAGACTCAAATGCTGCCGCTTTCATATTATGAATACATTTTAAAGTTACAGGGACAGTGCAAATGAATAAACATTTGTGTAAACGCCAGTTTAGTCATCTTGGAAAATGTTCAATTGTAGTCCCTGGGCTGGGGCAATGACCTCTAAAAGACAAATAAAAAACAACAATACTGTAGCTACTGTACAAACACACTTCACAAAAACACAAAATACTTTAAAACAAGGACAAGAATACATATGGTTGGTTGTGACTCCGCAGGCGGAAGGCATTGCTGAGTATGTTTTGAACCATGTCCATCCGTGTGTGTGTGTGTGTGTGTGTGTGTGTGTGTGTGTGTGTGTGTGTGTGTGTGGAGGGGGGCTATTTCACATCTTATCGTACATTGTTTCATAGAAATTAGTGATAATACTAAGCCATCATGTCCTCATTATGAATGAATAAAGATTTGTCAGAGTGACTCAATTCATATCAAGCTCTGTATTAGCATCAAAATGTTACTATCTCTGCTGGGCTCTTCTCTTTCTATTGACAAGCAAGCACTTCCAATTACCAGATAAGAGTTTGAGTAGTGCCATTGATTGACTAGGGACTTCATTATGCTGGCTGCCATTAACAATGCAGCCTCATTGATTCAGTCATTGAAATGGCTTAGAGAGAAATCAGGGTAGCTAATAGTAAGACAGGCTCGTGGTCTGCTATATGGGTTTCTGTCAAATATACACTGCAGGAAACCTACACTTCCACAGACAGCCCACACCAGACACCACCACCAAAGTGTTTCATATTCAGTGCCTTCTTTAGGAGCAATGCTGCTACTATTTAGAAAGCTAAAATATGCACATGGCCAGCTGCATTTACACAACAGGAGGATACAACACTGCATCTCTCTCTCTCTCTCTCTCTCTCTCTCTCTCTCTCTCTCTCTCTCTCTCGCTCTCTCTCTCTCTATAGACCTATATACATATACATATATATATATATATATATATATATATATATATATATATATAGCCTATATATATATATATATATATATATATATATATATATATAGCCTATATATATATGTTACAGTATGTTCAAGAAACCAGTAAAAGTTGTCAAGGAGCACTCGTTTTGACGTTCACCACACACTAATCACCACCAGATGGCGACGTCAGCCACTGCTCTGCCATTCACCAGAGTGTATATAAGAGAGTTACGTCACGCTTTGAACTCGCCGCAGACCGGAAGTGTTTACTCTTTATTTACTAGCCTAGCCTAGCCTAGCCTAGCCTAGCCATTAGCTCCATTGTAGTCACTTGGACAGGGCGTTTAACGTGCGCTTGCCCAGGCCTTACGGCCTGGGCATAAATATAACGATTGCATTCACCACGGCTTCGTAACTCGCGCGGCGCTCCGCCGGCCGCGCGGCCCTGGCCCAAGGTCCGCTGGCCTTCGCGCCGCTTGGGGCTTCGTGGACCCAGGGGGGCCTCGTAACTCGTTTGGGCTTCGTGGATACAGGGGGGCTTCGGTAGCCGCTCGCAGTGTCGTGGACAATAGAGCGGCGCACCGCCTGGAGTACGTTGTTGTGGCGACCGCTTGCTCCGCCCCGTGCCGCACCACGAGTGCTCCGCGTCTCGAATGTGCTGTTTCTCTAATATACTATGACATATATATATATATATATATATATATATATATATATATAATATTACACACACACACACACACACACACACACACACACACACACACACACACACACACACACACACACACACACACACACACACACACACACACACACACACACACATATTGAGTCTCCATCACCTGTCCTTCTTGTGTTTTTCACATAAAGAGCAGCATTCGTAGCATCCAGCAACACGAGCAGCACAATGTGTCAGTTAATCACTTGACAAGATGAGAAAATCACTGCGCCGACCCTATCTGTCATTTCAGAAAAGGCCTATTGCGTAATACTATTACTTGAAATAGCCAGTGTGAGAAGCGTGTCGCTGTTGCATGCTCTGCTGTGTGTGGTGGATAAAAGGAGGGCATGGTGGATGGATGTCATGATTGAGGGAAATAGCACACCGCTGTGGACTAAATGGGTACTTTCTGATCGATCAATAACCCTATGCATGCACCTGATGATAAAATGTTGCCAACGGCAAAATAACTAAACGGTTGAGTAGCCTTCTTTGTTAATGAAAGTAGGCTATTGATTCTAAATGTCTGTCTTCTACACTATCACAGTCATAATTTAATTGAAATTGAATCAATAATCTAATTGAAGTTGACATTAATGAATGCCTTTTTAGTGAGCTTTCGTAATTAATCCCAACGTATTTAACGGAAATTCTGAACCTTGTATGTATAGTCTACATACATACATACATACATTACATATACATACATACATAATATATAGGGCTATATTTTTTATATAGACCTATATATATATATAGGTCTATATATATATATATAGGCCTATATATAATACACCGGGTATGTGATTTATCTTTTGGCATTATGGACCGCTTATCGTGTGAAGCGTAGTACTAACTCGGCCAATTTCTTTCTTAGAAGGCTTTCTTCATTTTATAAAGCCCATTATTTTTCTGTAAATCTAACATGTAGGCTACCTCAAGGCTTTTAAGCCATAGCGTGCTCGTTTGCTCAAAGCAATGCAAGAATACCTCATGGGTCCCACATTGCCTTTTGAGGAAACATTTGATAGTCCTATTAACTTTGATGTAACATTGTTTCTTGAAGGCATCCACGGCAAAGCGCACCAGAATCATTACTGTGAGAAATGTGCTTTCATACTGAACGTCTTTCACACAAGTCCTGCAAGATACATACAGTAGAAAGCCACAAAGAAACACTTAAATGTCCACATAGAGACGTAATAAGCGTGGGGTCTTTACGTCCATGGTAAGTCATAGGTTTTATACAAATATATTTGCTCAATTATCTGTAATTATTTCTCAAATAGGAGTTATATCGCTATATCTTGCTCGGACGTATGCGGTAGTTCCATCAACGTCCATTTAAATTATGTGTTACATAATATGTATTAAATGGACACATGTACCGTATCAGGCATAGTCCTACACTAAATTAAGCCGTCTAAATATTTTTACATGAGTGTTTATTAACTACAGACAACATGTTTTATCCGTACAACCGATATGGTCCTTACAGGACCTTCGGCAGCCCATTCAAGCCAGCAAGTTTTGGAGAGCGTGTTGAGTTTAATCAATTCATATCGTCGAGATGGAGCCGAACTCACTGAAGGTAACGTTTCTTATCAACAAAACCTTTATTGAACGCTCACATTCTACTAATCATTAAGTACCGATAGTCGCAATTCTACGTCCGTTCCGCAAAACTTTGAAATATTTCATTGTGTATTTGTGTATCACATCTATATTTTGAACGGCTAAAAATAGTTAACATGCTTCTGAAACGTGTGCGAAAATAGCGATAATTGTACAACGTGCTATTTAAGCCTCCAGACTTTGGCGTAGGCTTAATTATCCCTCCAGTATCTTGGTTTATGTGTCCTCTCTTGACTGCGAATAGTTTATGGAACGTTTATGGCATTTGTTAATTTGATGTATTGATTTGTGTATTTTTTTCCTCCACAGTGGGTGGGCTCGTCTTGCGGTTTACATGGAACATACATATTCTACAAAGCCTTTAAATTTCACCGGGACGGTAAAGCGAGGATCCTGTCCCTGGGAGACTTTTTCCTAGTCAGATGTAAACCAGAGGATCCCGTTTGCATAGCGGAGCTTCAGCTGCTCTGGGAGGAAAGGACGAGCAAGCAACTTTTATCAAGCTCCAAACTTTATTTCCTACCCGAGGATACTCCCCAGGGACGCACGGTCAGCCACGGAGAGGTAGGAACATAAAATGACTGAATTATTGTGTCGCTTAAACGCTTTATTTATTAGCCTATCGCTTCCTCAAACAGGATCAGTTTGTTGTTGTTGTGCTCTTGCATGTCCATGCATGCATGCATGCGCGCTTGATTGAATAACCTCTTTATTGCGTTAAGTGTTGCCAGTCCCCTGTCAGTGTTTGACATAGAGCAGTGGTTCTCAACCAGTGGTCCGGGGCAGTGGTGCAGTGGTGATTCAATGTTTGGGGGGTCGCGAACGTCGCTCGACACCTACTACACAGGTCTATTGATATGCAAATAGGCTAGTTTCTTTGTTAAACGGTTGTCCCGGGGACCACCAGTGGTCCAGGTGGTCCCCAGCTAAATGATGGAGAGTTGGTAACCAAATGGACCCCTACAGATCTTTAACTCCTGAGAGTGTACAGAGTTACATCATCGTTAAACATCTACATCTGCATTACCTTTACAAGAAGTCTACACAATTAGAGAATGTAGAATAATTTTGGTCAACGTTTGCCTGTCATTTCGCCCATATGGAACACGTCAATCAATACAGCATGGAATTGTGGACAAAATCTTATCCAACGATAACAAAATGTTTTGGGTCTGAGAGGCTAAATAAATCTCATCAAATGGTGGTCCGCGGCTCAAATGCCCAATAAATAATGGGCCTTTGATGATGTGGAAAAGGGTTGAAAATCACTGAGGTAGAGCAGAGGGCATTCTGATTAATAGGCTGCCCACGCACTGATGCACCGACATTGATGCATTTTAGACTTAAAGGGGGTTTGACCTGCAGAGAATGTGTTCTTGCTATAAGTCTACTTTCAGCCTGTTTGTTCATTGTAGTGTCAACTGCTGAATGTGCACTTGTCCAGCTGCGCTCAATAAGGCTGCCGCTGCGCTCTATGGGGTTAATTGTATTAAAGAGAGGGGGAAAATCCGCAAGAATCCAGCACGTAGGCACTGTGATTTCATTTCTTCATGATGCATGTCAAATGCTGACATATGGGCGGAAATTGCAAAATGACAACGAATATATATGGGACCAGACCGCCCTAGATTGATCAGTATTAAATATGTTGTAACGCTGCCTGCGCTGATGATGGGAGAGTCGCTTCTTAAAAAGCACAGCGAAGCAGAGACAGTGCTGCTGACAAGTCTAAACACTCTGTGATTTGCATATTATTCTGGACATTTTCCTCCATGATTTAATAGATGTGATGTCGTCGTCGCCTCACATTTACTGAACCACTTAAAATCTCAGTGTTACATGTGGCTGTTGGCATACATAGAGGCAGTAGTTATGATTGACTGTCTGTAGCCAAATGTAGCGCCTGTCATCCAGCCCACCGCTCCACTGAACGGCATTACTTTGATAAGTTGGTGGGAATGCTTTTCTCACTGGCCATAAAACAAATAATCTGCTCTTATATGCCATCATTACTCCGCATTGACATTCCTCATCGACCGACAACAAGGCTTTCATTTCGACCCCTCTCCTTTGAATCACTTGTGGTTGGATGAAAATTATTCTCTGCTGTTGTTGGAGCGGTGAAAGCGCTCCCAATGAACAGGTATGTCTGTGGGTGGGTGGGTGGGTGGCTGGCTGGCCATGTCCGTAGCATGGCAATACCTTGAGTGGCCACACACAAAACACTAGTTAAAGGAGGGGCGCTGTTTTGTGCAGGCCAGGCACACTCACCACTCACTCACAGGCACAGTTTACACTCACTCACTCACTCACATATATTCACCGCTCCACTTCGAACCGAGGTTTGATTTTTATATTGTTTATGGGGAAGGACAAAGCCGGGGTTTGTACTTGACTGTTCCGCTGATGGTTTACTTACATTCTTTCCTCTTGAGTAATAGAGCGGCTATCACATTTCCTTTTCATGAGAAAGGTGGCTATTTATGGCCTGCTGCTTAGACAAGCAATCATGTATGATGGCAGAATAATTCTTCTACCAACGGGCATAACCTACTAGACTATAGCCCTCTCGTTTTAGCCTCTAACACGCTGTAATTATTAAGTAATTACTTTGAGTGCATGCATGCATCGCCGATTCAGAGGCCATGCTTGCGCAATAAAGACTTGTCAGCTCCGCCCCTTTCCCTAATACTCATTTGCATTGCAAAGTGCTTACATTCCAGTTAATTGGGTATATGAAAAAAATATATAATATTAACCAATTCCCCAATCAAAAGGGCATGGTAGCTTAGGCAAATGTAAGGCGTTTAGGTGTAAGGAGAAATTAATATACTATAACACCGAAAATGATTTAAGGACAGCAGTGTAAGCTGTAGCATTCTCTAATAGAGTTTCAGATCTAATGAGAAGCAGAGGCTGAATAATGTAACAGCTTGCACCGCCAGAGGACACATTCCCGGTATATGCTGATACGTTTATCAAACAGAGCTGAATTGGAGACACATTTTTATTTAGAATAAACTGTAAAATACTATCATTTGATAATGATATGTTTAAGTGCTGTGTGCATGCCTGCAGATTGCCCTCAATGAAAGGGTTTGTCAAACCTTATGCCCTCAGCAAATAGGCCTACTTATATTACACAGTGGAAATTACCCTGACAACTCTAAGTCAGTTTATGACCTTCACTGAGCCCATTCACATTCTCGCTGACTTTGCCCCATAACACTAATCTGCACTGCATGAGTCAGCTAGCAGTGCTTAAAGTTGCAATCCATAATCCAAAAACAAGAAAAGAAGAAGCCTGTCTCAAAGACCAATGATACCATGATAATATTGGACTTGGGTCACCGTTGAAATCATAGACATGGTCCTCTAAGTGGCAGGTACTGATGACTAATTTGAAATGAGCATCTACAGTATGTGTGTAAAATGTTTATTTCTGTGTTCAGTGGTTGTAAACACTGAAAGAAGAAAGAAAATATGAGTTGGTTGCAAAGGGATGTGAAAATCATGATTACATAATCCACCTGAATGTTATTGCTGGTTGCTGGTGATATATTTTAATCTCCAACTGATTAATTCAATATCAGGATCTCAACATTGGTCTGCTGACAGTGATCATTGGGACCCATTTGACCTATGGCTTTGCAGAAGTAGGCCTATACCATACTGTATTTATAGGATTTATGTGGCAGCTTTTTTTCATGAGCTCAATAGCATTTGTGTTAATGTCATGGATTCCCGGATCATGTTCTCTTAATTAGATTTGAGTATTTTTACACCACATGTACTGTAGCTGAGCCTGACATTCAGTGTTTGGCCACTCGGGTAATTTCTTTCTGTAAAATTAAGAAGTACATGCATGCAGCTGTGATGTATTTCGAGATAGCAATTATTTGAAGCCTGGAGCCAATATACCCCAAAATACCAAAGGGATGCTTACCCCCCCTCAAGGCATAAACATCAAAACAACCTTTATTGAACTGGCTGTCCAGAATCACATTACTGATTCACTTGTGTTCTCAGCATTGTGGTATGATGTAATTTCCTGGGTATTTCTCAGGTATTTGTTTGCTCTGCCCCTCCCGAGCAGTGCTTTACTGTGCCGTGCTGCGGAAGGCAGTGACGAGAGGATTCAACCCATGACCTACTGTGCTTGTTTTTCTGCTGTCGCAGGAACTTGAGGTCAAGTCCCCTTTCAACATTGTCAGCTCTGAAGAGAATAAAAAAAGTGATTGAAATTGTGATTTTGTAAATAAGATATATATGAATGGATCATAACACATTATTCTCAGGCATCATTGAATCGTAGTTGTCCTTGTTATTAATCCATCATTTTTAAACCAGACATATTCCGAGTTAATGATTAAGTCCATATGTGCTGGAGGATCTATTTTTCATTGTGTCTCCATCTGACAGGCAGTGTTTACCCCAACCAGTTGAGCTCTGCTTGCTCTTTAAACAGGCTTTGTGTTGTGCTGCTCAGCCATTATGACAAACCCTCTATTGGGGCCTCTGCACTATTTGTCCTCCTGCAAAATGCCACCAACCAAACAGGCACATGTGTTTAAAACGCATTATTGAGTGACACATTATTCTATTTTGCACCAAATGGCCTTCTTCTCCTTCCGGCACTGCTTGCTGGCTGCAATGCTTTCTGTTGTTGGAACAGATTTTCCAGGAGAGAGCTGTTTTAGATAACAGTTAACTGCACAACACCCACTTATTGTAAACTCTGCTTCAGGGAGTTAAGTGTGTGTGTGTGTGTGTGTGTGTGTGTGTGTGTGTGTGTGTGTGTGTGTGTGTGTGTGTGTGTGTGTGTGTGTGTGTGTGTGTGTGTGTGTGTGTGTGTGTGTGTGTGTAACCTCTGCTTTATTGCAAATATGGCAAGTCGGTCTTATTGGAAATTCACAACCACGCAGAGTATTTCTGGATCTTGTTATATTAATGTGCTATTATCATCACCTCTGATTTCATCTGACCTCACTTCTCCTCCATTCCGTCCCCCTAGCTGACAAGGCTTTGGCACACATGCACAAACACACATGCACACACTGACAGGCTGGGGACTGCAGCAGTAGGCCAGTATTGATTGCTGTGGAAAACACTTTGGCACAGCTCCAGAGCCATCTCTTCAGTACATGGCAGTAGTCCATGCATGTGTTCCAGCGCTCGGAAAGCCAGCTTGTAGGGAAATTAGATTGTATTCATTTGCTGCTTCTTTGATTTGTCCTAAGGGAAAAAGCCTGAATGGGTAATTCAGGCATCTGGGATGCTAGTTGAGTTAAGTCTTAAGTGGCCCAAATATGTGACTGCTATTGCAGTGGATGGGGTCATCCTGCTGAATGACTTGAGTGTAAATGTGATATGGCACATTTCATATTGTGTCCCTTTTACTCACTCATACTGGGCACTTGTCTTGGCCAGTATGTGCATTATACCAGCTCTCCACATTCGCACAACAATGGCAGGAATTTGAGCGGTGGGGGCTAGTGTGTGTGTGTGTGCGTGCGTGTGCAATGGCGCATGCATGTGTGTCCCTGCTGCAGAACAAGTCATTAACTCTGAACACTGCCCTCCAGTGAATTCCTCACCATCACTGAAATAGCATGTAAATTATTGCCAGCTTTTTAGGATAGTGTAATTTAAAACCTTTTTAAATAGAATACGCTGGACATCAAAGGCTATAAAAAGCCCCACTAACATTTCCCATTGGTTTTTAAGGAGTTGTCATTCCTAGCCCTCATAATCTTTTGATTCCCTCGACCAAACTATTTTGTGACTCTGCAGACTAAGTAATGATATGTTGCAGGCAGTGCCTGGTTTGTCAACACATGAGAGACTTCTGGTGCTCTCTCTAGATTGGTTTTTCCACTTTGTCATTGACAAACCACTTGAACAGGCAAACATTTGCCTTGATGCATGATTCCAGTGCCCCCAGCTACAGCCGATCGTTATTATAACCTTTGAGGAAAACTGAGCCACAGACAAGCTGCACTTACTGATGCTCTCCAGCCAATATTTTTCATTCTTCTTCATAGGCGGAATGATTTCAGTAAGAAACAATAATGCAGTATTTCCGTTTTCACCAATATCTTTTGTGTGCATTTTATAGAAATAAATCAGTACAAAGCAGCAGTGATCCAAGCAAGCTGACGCAGCTGTTTTGGGGTGTTATCTTACATGATGGATGCCTCGACGACTTTAAGAAAGGCTTCGAGAATGCCTATTATTGAGCTATTTTTCACCATCTTCATGTCTGTAAACTACTGCTGAGTTCACAGGGATCACCATAGCTCATGTAAAAGTAATCGCTTAATGGAAATCGGTGAATAAAAGATAAGCTCACTACCCTGCAGATATTAAAGCGGCTTTGTGCATATGAATAAACCGCATATGCTTAAGTAGCCGAACACTTCGTACAATCTCGTTCACCTTTTAAATATTGCATGGTGAACTCTATCCAGTCTTAATGTGGGCTCAAAGGAACATTTCATAATTCAATTGTCCCCCTGCTTCCTCCCTAGAGCTCCTTTTTAATTCCCAGATAAGTTTGTTTTGGGACACCAAAGCCAAGGTCAGTCATGTGGAGGAGAGATAGATAATGAACTCATATTGCATTTCATTCTCAATCTCTCTCTCTCTCTCTCTTTCTCTCTCTCTCTCTCTCTCTGTCTCGCGCTCTCTCTTGCTGTCTCTCGCTCTCTCTCTCTCCCTCTCTCTCCCTCTCTCCTCATTGTTCATGTCACCATGTCCATTACTCAATTACTAATCTCCTTTGGCCTCAGGAATTCCTGGGCTGACCCCTTTGAGGCAGCAGCCTGAAACCTTCCCAGCATGGAGCTGTGTGTGTGTGTGTGTGTGTGTGTGTGTGTGTGTGTGTGTGTGTGTGTGTGTGTGTGTGTGCGTGTGTGCGTGTGTGCGTGTGCGTGTGTGTTCATTGCCTGTGTCTATGTGCACTTGTGTCCACAGGATAGAAAAACACCCACCCACTGGGATTTCTCCCCTGATTCCCAAGCTGAAAGCCCTGTCCTTGCGATGTGACGCTATGCCTTAGCACAGTGACATTCAACAATGTCTCCCTTACCGTTCACCCAGGATGCACCACTGTGTGGGTGCCCAATGGGAATTGTTCAGAGCAATATGGGATATCTCCGAGAGCATTCTTTATAACGGAATCACAGAATACGTATAGAATTGTGAATGGCAGGCCATCTCGCCATTTCTCATCAGCACATCATGCACTGTTGTGTCCATTGATAAATAGAATGATTTGTTATGAGGTTGCTGATGTTGTTGACACATCGTTTTCCAAGCTGTGGAGTCAATTATGTACAGTCATTACATATAAAGCAACAATATACTGCAGTTTAGATGTAATATTTCTTTTTTTATTAAACATTTGTACAATAAAATATTATTGCACTGACATTCAATATCATAAATTATGTCCATATAGTATAGCATCTTGGATATGGAGTGCACAGTAAAATCCTGAGTCTGTCCTAAAAGGACACATAAGGGACTTAAATTAACGCTGAGAATTTTACAGTGTATTTATTTAAGTGCTAAAATGCATTGTGTTGGCTGATGTCACCACACCACATTGGTGTGATCTAGCTGATGTGGAGTGTCATCTCTTGGCTTTGGGCTTGCAGTACTCTGACCCATATTATCAAGTGTCCTGCTGGCTCCATCTGCCCGGCCGCTAAGCTAGCAGCCTAACTCATAGTGACAGCACCGCATGGCGCGCCTGGGCTGTGCCTACAAAGTCAAGGCCCTCGTGTTTCCCAAATCACATCTCTGAAATTGAGTCTAAAGTCGTTGGTTTGAGGCAGGGTTTTTCTTGCAAGGAGGAATTTTTGGTGTCCCCAAAGAGGATTTTGGTACCCCCAAATGAAAATCAGAAGAAGAATGATTAGTATAAAGTATCCCTTGATGCCCAAGTAAGAGGATCTCCCCCATTCCAATCCTATATGAAAATTGCCTATAGGGTGGGCTGATCGAGCGTGGGCCATGGATGTCACAAACATCACATCCGGACTTACAAGATGCACCGTTGCTCTGAACTGCAATGAACTTGGCACTTTTCAGGGGACTGCCATGAGTATAGTCTAACCTCCTGGGGCCATGTGGGCGCACCATTGCTCCAATCCGAATGCAACTGGCCTCAAACACTGCTAAGGGGTCTGTCATGCCAAAAGTCACACCAGGAGTCATTTGGTGTCATACCTCATAGCTATCTCATCTCAAAGACGACCATCATAGGCTGGTCACATGAAGTCCAAAATGTTGAGCCATGCCATTCCCATGTGGATCCTGAGATCTACATGATTCGATTTTTGTTTATCAAATGGCCAGAAGTATAACAGGAAAATGCATAGATTTCTGTCAAATAAAGAATTTGACAGACATGGCAGCATGCATTCTTCTTTCAAAGCTGGCATATTAGGTTGGTACGGTCCAATGGTGTTGAGAGGTCTTATGTACACTACAGTAAGTGAAAGGTTTTCTCAGCAAGACACTGTATGGTTCTCAGAAAGGGTCACATAGTTGCTCTCACTATTTCTTAAACGTATTTGCTGAAAAGATTTCCTCATTAGAGAGTGTTTTAATAGATACTTAGCTTTCTCCAGTTGAGCTTGAGTTGAATGTTCTCAACTCAGTTTTTTTTGTTCTTGAACTAATCACAAACAAATTAGTTTGTTTGTTTTAGTTATTTCTAATAACATAAACTGACTGAGTTTTTAGAAAAGCGCTAATTAATATTATATTATCGTGTCTTTAGCTAACTTCTTATACAAGCCTGCCTGTTCAATCAGGAACATTCAGCAGTGTTAATTTATCCATTTGTGACTCGGAGTCAACAAATGGAAACAGGTCCATTTAGTTACACTCTTAACAGTAAAACTACCACTCAGGATTTTACAGTGTGATGAGCTCAAACAGCTTATGGCAGAGCTAATGGATATAGCCTGTTTGTAGATCTGTTGCCCTGTTCATAGACTGATTAAACTCTCCACTGAGTTGACAGCTGCAGAATTGCTCTCACCTGTTGTGCTTAGCTTTCAAACAGTGTTGCCATGTCCGCTTATCATAAGCGACGTTTGGCTTCTTTTTCTGTGTTTTCAGTGATTCGCTGAAGTGAACCCAGGACTACAGATCCCAGATTAACACAGGAAATGACGATTCCCAAATATTTTCGCTCCGCCCGGCTCAATGATGATATAGAAAAATCTCGGATTCTTCTCCCATATTGCTTTTTTTTCCCTACGGACCCTAACTTAAAGTTGTACCATGTAACTTTTTTTATAAAACAAATCTTAAAATTGTCCTAACTGTTAAATCGCTAAAGTTTTAGAACACCCACTCCGTGAATTTCAGCCTGTAAAGCCTTCTCTATATATGTAAACTGCAATCCTTTATTTTCCAGGTGAAAGAAAACATGATAGTCCGCCCGGCCATGTGCTTTTTGTTTACATCCTTGCCACATGGTGCGTTTATGTTGCGGACGAAAATAAGGTAAAAACACTGAAAACCCGGTGGATGAAATAATTGCGACCGAAGGTCGCACTTACTACAGAAAGCTGCTCGAGGTGTCCGTCTGTCCGTCCGTCCGTCCGTCCGTCCGTCACACACGTCACACGTCACACTTTTGCCCTGCTCATATCTCCGCAACCGTTGCCCCCATCCATGCCAGATTTTGCACACACACTCCTTACCTGCCAAACTACAACCTCCAAGGACCCCCGGAGCTCCAGGGACCCCCAGCTCCCTCGGGGACCCCCAAGTGTAAAAAATGAGCACATGTGCAAAAATTACCAAATGACCACCCCAACGGGGCTGCTCACGGGGCATTCCCGGGGACCACCCACTCCTGGTGCTCCAGAACGGATGCAAAAGTGGTGGCGCCCCCAGTGGAGGACCCCCTGCCACTGCAGCTCACATAAAATGCCGTAACTCGGGCTAGGAGCGACCGGGAGAGCCGGGGCCGGTACCTATTCGTCCGCCTTGGCGGCGCGGAGACCCCACCCCTCATTTCTCACATGGCCCTCTAGCGCCACCATGAGGCCGATTCAGATTTTGCCCTAAAATCACGAAAATCACTACACAGTATGTCTACACTCATGTCATCAACATGCTCAGGAAGATTTTGGAAAAACACATTTTTGCTCTATTTGTGGAGATAAGTGACCTACGGTCGCTTATCTCCCGATTAGGGAGTCTTACTGGTTAATTAATACCTGGTGGTAGTTGTGTTACTATCTATTTGTCAGCAGACATCTCCATCTGAAATTATTCGTTTCAGAAATGTTCAAAAATTACCTTTCTCTTTTTTTTTATATCGATGCGACGCGCTGTGAGCTTGTACATCGGCTATTTTCAAACAGCCGTAGCCCTAACCTAGTCACTACTTTTGGGCTTGTTATTATAGGCCTGGTTGCTTATTTCTCAGCAAAATCAGGCAACACTCCTCTCAAACAGAACAAGTCCCCAAACAGTATCCGGTGACACTCTCTCACACAATGCACTCAAGTGATTGATATAGAGGGAAAATGGTTGTGCTGCTGTTCTGTTTTTTATATAGCTTTTTCACTTGGTTGGGAAAGCTTTAGTGTACCATTGTGGGACCAATTCAACATGACAATATTCCATGCATTTGTATTTGGATTGCACTCAGTAGTCCAAGGAGATATGTTGATATTGTTTATCTGTGTTCCGGCGGCAGATTGCATCAAAGTACAGTTATAGAAATAGTTATTTCAGAGGAGATACAATGTCAAGGGTTTTTCTTTTTGGCGGCGGGGTGAACGCTATTTGCAGTTGCTCTGCATTATTCAAATGGCCTCGGGTTTTTTTTTCTGAAGGGAGAAGCGGGAGGGAGTCAGTTTTTCATTGCATAGAAAGCCGGCTACAATCACCCACCACCACCACCACTTGACAGCAGAAGACAGCTCATTATAAAACAACCAAAAACCCATGTTTGATGTTGCTACTTAGTGAAGGAGGCACAGCTACATCAAGCTATCTCTCGCTGGACTCCTTTATAAGGACATACTGTCTCCCAACTGGTGGAGATTTGATATGCCTGTAGTACTGTACCAGATGATGAGGGAGATGGATCTTTGTTGAATGTATCAATACCATATACAGCATACATGCAAAGGATATGAAAAGGTTATTGTGTGTGTCTAATTTCGTTTGTTTACATTTTGAGCTGTGTAGAGTATTATGTGTTGATGCAAGCACACATCAACAAAGTATTAAAGAAACATTAATCTACAACAATGAATAGGTATATTGATCTAATATATTGTATTTGTACGTCAGACTCCTTTCACGTGATCTGACCCTGTGTGGGTGTGGGTGTGGGTGTGGGTGTGTGGGTGTGTGTGTGTGTGTGTGTGCAATGCACCAAGTCAAATTCCTGAAAACTGTTGGCAATAAACAGATTCGGTTTGTGATACCTGTATATACAGTACATCTGTATAAATACATATTCAGAGGGGGGAGAGTGTTTGCAAGATGCTAGCTTACAGCAGGCTTCTTGGCCTGCAGAAAGACACACACAGATGTTTGGTAAATGGTATATTGAACCAAAGGGAGACTGCAGTCCCTCTAAATGTCTGCATTTTGCCTCATAGCCACATCTGTCCTCCAGATTTCTCTGCTTATGTTATAGCCTGCTCCCAGCACTCCACTCCACTAGGTAAAATTAAACCATTAGTCCTTCAAATGGAAACACTTTTCAAACATCTCTGCTTTGCTCTCTTTCCACAGAAAGAGAGCAAAGTTCCTCAGATATGTTATTTCCAAATCATGCTTTAAGGGGATTCAATCGAGCCTAAGAAAGAGAATACAAAAAATGGGAGTGGTGGAGCTAGCCCTAGAATGTCTGTGATCTTACATACCCCTAAGCGACCTCGCCCTAAAGCTAGGTTGCACAATATGGGGTTAATATTGATGGCATAAAACGGATTCTATTGTATGGGAATTCCCAGACATGGGCTTGATATTGATGGACATAAAAGGGATTATATTAGTGTGGTTTCCCTAACAGAGCATGTGGGAATCAGATGTAGAAGTCAGCTCCATATATGGAGATCTAGGTGATGATCCAATCATCTCCATGTATGGATATCCAGGGTTTGATCTTTGATGAGGTGATGTCACAACAATGTGATGTCACAATGTCAACAAACAGGTCAGCAGCTATAGACATTGAGGCGTTACTCAAGTACGGACAAGATGTGACGTTTCATAGTTAACATCTTACTAACACTTTATGTAATATTCCAAATACACAGCCATGGATCGGTCCCATCCACTTGCGGTTAGCAGACTGATCTCCGCGGCACTTTAAGCATCTGCGCTAGACTGGTATTGTTACACAATTTCTATAGGCTCCGAATCTGAATTATCTAAGTCACACAATCTCATTGGTAGATTCTTACCTTGATCTTAACCACACCAAATCCATACAGTACCTTAAACTTGCAGAGTACTTGTGTACTCACCCAATAATTAACTGCGAACGAAGGGCGCAGTTATTTATGAGAAACGGCACCTCATGTCTCTGTCCGTCCGTCCGTGTACGCTTATTTGACGGTCTATGGGTTTGCCGCTCTGACATCATGCTCTGACATCACTGTGATGTCAGAGGAACCAACAGAATCCCTTTTATGCCCATATATGGAGATCCCTCATCAATATTAAGCCACAGGGCTTCATATGGGAATGCCCATATATGGAGGAAGACGGCCCATATCTGTGCGGCTGGTTCTCCAGCAGGGAAAGGTCAAAGGTCGTCCGGATCGGGAATCGAACCGGCGATGCCCCCAGGCATCCATGCCTATGTGGCACAAGTGGTAGGACCAGTAGGCCAGCGGGCGCCCCTGTCCTCTAGTTTCATATCCTTTTGAGCGTTCTGGCAGAGTTAGTGTGTTTAGTCAAATATCTCCACTTTTCCATGAGCTTCATGGAATATCAAAACTTCCTTTGGGAAGCACAAACGTGTGGTGCACACAATTGGCAGTGTGGTATGATGAATTACTGCACACCAATCGCAAAGCACCTGTCTATTGTGTGCCCCAAACGTTTGTGCTTCCCAAACACACGTGTGTTCTCAAAGGAAGTTTTCATATGTTCAGTCCGAGTCATTTCAGGTCCGGCCCCATCGCTGACAGAGAATGTCGTCCGTGTGAAGCTCGTGGAAAAGCGGAGATATTTGACCAAACGCGTGTTTTCTGCCAGAACTTTCAAACTAAAGGACAATATCTGACTCCAAGTCTTTGGAATTAATTATTGGGTGTGTACACAAGTAGCGAGGGTGCTTAAAGTGCCTGTCTGCTAACCACAAGTGGATGGGACCGATCTATGGCTGTGTATTTGGACTATGGCTGTGTATTTGGAATATTACACAAAGTGTTATATGTAGGCTCCGAATCTGTGAATGATTTAAGTCACACAATTGGTAGATTCTTACCTTGACCTCAACGACACTAAATCCATACCTTAAACTTAACCCGCTGTAACACATAGTCTAAACACAACAATTCTACTCCAATCCTACTGTACTACTGTACTATTCTTACTGTAGCTCTGCTTTGATACCGCCGGTTCAAGAGCCACTACCATGTAAACAATAATTGTGTTGATTATATCAAGGGCTTGTTCACTGACTCACTTGCTATTATGAATGTATTTTATATACACTACAGTACCAAGGCAATTTAGTGAAGAGGGTATTAGAAATGCTCAGTAGGCATCCCACAATTCCTTTTGCATTTTAAGTAGAAAGTGTAATCTTATGTGACTGGGATCACATTAAATCAATGGAAGCCAATGAATTAGCCTGACATTTGAAATCAGAATGTGAACATATCATGATCATTGGTGATGAAGATCACTTTGCTGGATGCAATGTAATTCTTTTTGCCACTATTTTTATGATTAAGATGGTTCAAAGACCCACAGCCACTGTCACACTTGATTAATCTCCTGCTAGTTTCCCATGAAATAATCTCCCATATCAGAGGGCTCCCACCAGCCCCAAGTGTTTATTTGCATTTGAGTGGATCTGGTTTTACAATGCTGCTTGACCGTATTTCGTACTGTAACTAACAGTCTCCAGGCCAGTGGTTTTCAACCAGTGGTCTGGGGACCACCAGTGGTCCTTGAGGGGGTTCCAGGTGGTCCCCAGCTAAATGATGGAGAGTTGGTAACCAAATGGATATAGATCTTTAACGCTTTGAGAGCGATGGACCCTTACGGGTCCATTTGGTTTCATTTTACGCTCATAAGAGTTACCTTTTGGTCATCGTTTGCCTGTTATCTCTCCTATGGTACCAACATCAATACAGAATGGAATTGTGGACAAAATCGTGTCGAACGACAACAAAATATTCTAAGTTTTGGGTCTGAGAGGCTAAATGTCATCAAATGGTGGTCCGTGGCTCAAATGTCCAATAAACCTTGATATGAAAAGGGTTGAAAACCACTGCTCTATGCACATGCAGCACCACTTTAATAGGCCATTACCTCTATGTTACTACTAGTTCTGATTTTCATAAATATTCTGATTATTAAAAGTCCATACAGTACATCATTCTTATACCAACCTTTTATTTATTCACATTATTATGATGTGTGTATGAATTGCATTGTATTTCTCCTGGTCTCTCTCGCAGCACGAGGTGATAGCGGTGTCGGAGAAGGTGATCGTGCGGTTGGGGGACCTGGTGAAGTGGACGGTACAGGACTTATCAGGATGGGCCCACGGGCTGCGGGCAGAGCCCCTCAAGCCCTCCGTGTTGCGGGAACTAGGGACCAATGGCAGGAGAGAGGCCCTGCATCGGTACCGCGAGAGCACCCTCACCAGCGGGCTGAACTTCAGGGACATTCAGAAGGAGAGGGCGCAACTAGGTGAGGACCAATTAAATAAGGCCACGGGTCCGATATACATCACTGTCCGGGGGGGTCCGGGACCCTTAGGGGGTCCTCAGAGTTGCTACAGGGGATTCTCCAAATCGTTGTGTGATAGAAACTTGTTTTCTTCCCTTTTTCATATTAACCACTTGAACCCTAGCGTCCATATTCTGAGAACTTTACTGCGAGGTGTTGTGAGCTTGTAGACTATTTTTGGCAAAGAGCTTTGGTGTAGAGGGGAAAAAGAGCTCCAAGTACAGAGTGAAAGGTCAAGTTTATTAAGTATTGACGGTTCAAGTGGTTAAATATCTGAAAACACACATTAACATGAATCCAAAATACACTGCTGTCAAAAAATGAAACTATATGGAAAAGGTTGTGGGGGCCCTGCTTCATCTCTCTCTCAACTAAGGGGTCCTTGGCCTAAAAATGTTGATGACCCCTGTACTAGGCTATGTTCACAGTCACACTCCAAAAAAGCAACCACAACCAGAGAACAACTCTCTATCAGACCATGTTTAATAGCCCAGCAGCAGTCCATATTCCTCTGTCTCTCCTTTTGTCTTTTTTGCTGTGGTTGACATATTTTTCAAGGATGTTCTACTTTATATACCGTATAAATACACACTACAAGAAGAGCATTTACTGGTTTTGTATGGTTAAGATAGTGTGTTAAAATAATTATATACTCATGTCTACTCATGTCTTCTTCGTTTAAAAAGCATTGTGTTGACTGGAGTAATACATTAATTTGTGTTTGGGATTCTTCCGGGTATAATGAGCCGAGAGTGACACCAATAAGACAAAAAAGCAGCCTGGAGTTAATGCAAGCTCAACTGACAACACATGATACCACTACAGAATATTACCGCTCGTGCGTGTGCGAGTGCATGACACGACCAAGACGCTGCACTCAAAATCTTATAATTCAGCTGGCACTGACTTTGTTGCATTTAAATAATTGACTCATAACAAACAACAGGCCACTATAATCCAGTGTCTCCTCATATTCATCGATTCTGATCGTAATTGGGGGTGTATCTCGATGGGATTCGGCATCATTATAATGTGCATGTGAATGGCTCCCTTGGCAAGCGGCTGTATCCATCATGTGAATGGTCCCATTAGGTGTCAGTGAGGTGTTTGACTCTCAAGTGGGGGTTTAGGGTTTCAGTGCTGCATTAACTATGAATCAGCTTCAACATAAAGCCCAAATGCCTCTTGGGATGACTCATAGCCAATATGAAAAATAACATCCAATATTTCAGCTGAAGTGTGGGGGAAAGAACATAATGTTCCCTTTGAAGCTGTTTTCCAATTATTATCCCCTCCCTTTCAGATAGCTGTGATGTAACGTCTAATGCTGATTACAGTGGGCATAACGTAGCTAAGCAAGCATCCCCTGCTAAAAATACAGCCACGGTTACAGGATATACATAAGTATGCCAAAATGATTTGGGGTAAAAAAAAAAAAAGAAGAAAAAAGAAGAAGATTCTATTCCCTGTAGGATTGAGCAGTGTATGAATGTTCTGAAATTGTCTGCTGCTTGGATCTTCAAGGAAGAGGAGGCTCTGGATGCTATATTGCCCTTGAATACACCATGGACACTGTTAGAATCTCATACACAAAGAGGACACAGGAATCAATAATGGACGCTTTGTCGTTCCACTACTCCACAAATCAATAGAATTTGATTGTGCTTGTGCGCGTGTGTGAGATCGCTTGCCTGCATAAATGTGTGTGTCAGCTCGCCTCTTAAGTGATGTGTCTGTTATGTTCCATATTGTAACTATCTATCCATGAATATGCTCTATAGTAGAGTTTATAGACTGATCTGTGGTCAGTGTAATGACCTCACGATGATGCCATTGTTCTGAGGCGTGTGTGTGTGTTTGTGTGGGTCTGTGTGTGAGTGTATTGCTAACGAGCGGAGCTGCCGTTAATGACTCCATCAGGCTGTTTCTAAATGCACTTGTCACTCTGATGGGACACTCTGCTGAGAATGTGCCTGCTCAGCAGAATGAGCTGTGGTTCTGGCAGGGCACCAGATGCACACACACACACACACACACACACACACACACACACACACACACGGATGCAGGCTGAAATTCACACTATACACTTGACAGTCTGTGGTGTGCGTTCACTCATTTTTACGTTGTTCGCCAGCTCTTTGGCTTGTGGCAAGCGTTGGTAATCTAACAACGGGAAAGAGATACTGCTAGACACAGAGACAGAGTTACAGAGCAAAGGATATAGTGTTGGAGAGACAGGAGAGGCAGAGAGATAACTCATTTATCAAGGGTATGCATGCTACTCTGAGCGAGGGTTTGCATAGAAATATGAAATATGGCACTGCACTGCTGACTGTTGAAATGAAATATTAATATTGTAGGAGCAGATATCCAAAGTGCCCTTCAAGTGTTCTCGGGCTCAATGTCCATAATTCTGTCGTAGCTGTTTCGGACAGGTTTTTTTAGCCTGACTTTTTCTGATTTATGTTGAAATTAATGTCTAATTTATGATGATACTGTTGCTATGGTGGCTTGCATTTGTAAAGTGTAGACCCTGCCTGCAGCACCAGCTGAACCATCTATCCGCTGATTGTTATTCCCAGGCTAATGTGTAACTATGTCAGAGGAATTGGATTGTTCCCCATAACAGGATACTGCAGCAATCCCACAGGCTGCACAGAAAACCATTGTGAGCTAAAGAGCAATAAAGTGTGCCATTGTTATTGAGGGGAACTTAACTTTTTTATTCTGTGTGCGTATCCTAACATTTCCTGGCGCACTGCCAAAGTGAATAAAGTGCACTGTTTTTGATCAGTCTCAGACACTAAATGAAAAAAAAAAAAAAAAAGGAAAAGAGGTCAAATTTGTGTTGAATAGCAGGATCAGAGTGGCATTGTTCTTGGTCTAAATTATGTGGGGCAACTTATTTGTTTTTTGAGCTTAGAAAACACAAGGACAGAAACCAATGGCCCCTGCTAAACACAAAGTAATTCGTTTCTGAAACATGTGACCGTGTCTGTTGTCCTGCTGCATTGACCAGTGTTACTCTTTTTCTTTTTCTTCTTATACTGTAAGCGCAAGGTAGAGAGAAGATTGGTTGATAATTCAAGTACCATCCTGGGAGAAGTAATGCAGTGTTTCAGAGGCAGGTTGATTTGGCTGAGGCATTCCGTGTCACTGAGAATGATGCTGTCACACACATTATGGTCTGTACAGTAGTTTTTGGAGCCCATGCTGCAAAAGTAAAAACCTGACGTCAGCAGAAATTCTGGTATCACTCCAAAACTCCAACTGCAATAAGTTGCATCAGATCTTGCATGTTTGCAATGTAATATAGTTTGACATAATATACTCACTTCATTATATATTCTGTTCTGTGTAGTTAATATCAAATTTATAGTGCGAATGCAGGATATTCACTTGAATTTTTCTTTTTTTCCATTGAAGTGAGCATTAGCAGCTCTTTCTACAGTGTAGCCCACCAGGGATGGCTTGCCAGTGAAGTTTACATTCTGTCCCTCTATCTCTCCCTCGAGGACTGGCCTGATTTTCTTTCCTTTTTTTCCCTCACTTCCTTACGAAATTGGTTTCTGGTTGTATTCTACCAGGCTGGGTATGGGAGAGCTGTATCTGCAGATAGCATGGTGGATTGTACCGGCAGAATCAGAGAGAGCTTTGGGGACAAAAGAAAACAAAGGGATGGTGCTCCTCTCACAGAAATAACTCAATAGGCTTACTCGCTTGTCTTCCTTCAATCTAAGGCCTCAGTCAGCGAGCCGGTGATCGTATTCTGACTTGAGATGATGTGGAAGATTATGCCAGGTCATAGCCTGCGACTCCTGCCTTCAAAGAACAGCGCTGCTGCCTGAGTCCTGTTCTCACCTATCATCTGAAATGCTTCACTTCCCAGCATTCTCATTATTGATGGGGTTATGTGGTCGTAAAACAAAAACAAAACTATGTTCAGGCAACAGAGCAAATAACCACTACAGCTACTGTAAAAGAATGTGGATTATATTCTTTATGACGCAAAAAGCTCATGCAAGCATTCCCATATAAAATGCAGAGTTACCTGATATTGCCCTATTCTGTACTTGTACTGTAAGTGAACATCAGAGCTGCAATTACATTGATTTGACCTGACGATGCAGTAAGACTCTTTGTAGTTACAGTTTCAGCACTGTCACAAGATTCTTTCCAGTTGGATATGGGAGCACTGCGTTTCCCCCTGATGCAACATCTGATCTCTGTGCCAACCCAGCCACATACATATACCACAAGTTGATATCCAGACAATTCTTCAGTTTAGAACGTGTCATATTGATGTAGTTGAGAGATTCGGTCACCCTTTCCATGGCTCATTCAGAATGTTCCGGAATGTTTATACGGATACAGGCCGGCGATAAAGAAACAGACAGATGTCATCTCCTCATGGCTGATTTGTCTTGGTGACAATACGGAACGATATTTGAGACTTGCACTTGCACTATCGCGCGCCACAAAAATGCTTTATGTTTCAGCTGCAACATGGTCGGGCAGTATGGCGTGCTTTTTCTGAGGAGATAAAGAGAACACAGCATGGCGACGGACGAATAACTCTTGTGACCCTGAAAGAGAAAGAATGCCTATTACAGATTGTTTTTTTGTGTACAATGTGCACACCGTACTGTACTCCCTATTCAAGAACGTGGCAGATTGTATCGTTTGTACTTGATTTGCTTTCCGCCCCTCAGACATATTCGCCTCCCCCTCTGTGATTTCCACAGAACTAATTCTAGAAACTGTCCAAAATCCCTTCGAAGAAATTTAATGGAGTGTTTGTATTGATTATGTGCCTCTGTGCCTCTCTGCTCTCCTGCTCTCCCAGTCTCTGGTGGTGGGGAGGGCGGGGGGGTACTACAGCAATGTCTTCTTCATAATGCTTAGACCTGTACGAGAGAGAATCACAAGCTGTTTTTTTTCTCCCTCTACTGATCTGCTCATATCATTAATTCCCTTCTGACTGAGGTCTGGCTGGAAGCCAGAGAATTCTAAATCTGTAAGCAGTAAATTGTGTGGCAGGGTGGAAAAATCTATTAGATGTTTGAGCATGCCTCGAATTTGAATGTGTGCGCGAGAGAGAGAGCTCCTGTACTGCCTTACATTGAAATCAAATGCCACTATCCTGGATTGCTACTGTATATTCATTATCAATTTGTGGTATTTTATTTCCTGAATGTCAAATTTATGTGTTTTGGGGCTTGGCGTGGGAGGGGTTGAGCGCTGGGGAGCGAGGGGGGTTGACTGGTGGACAGTTAAACAATGAGAGTTGCCCTAGAGGAAATGAAGAGCTCTGTCTCTCCATTAGCCTGGTCTGAAACAACAGCTCTGTCTCTCTTTTCTCCATTAGTCAGGTCTAGAAAAACAGAGTAGCTATTGATGTGACCTCTGCTAAAGTAGTGAGAGAGAGAGAGGGAGAGGGAGAGAGAAAGAGAGGGATTCTTTCATAATAGCTTATCTGTCTCTTGCAAACATTTCCTAATCTATTTATTCTTTATTCAATCTTTTTTTTTTACGAAAGGCACTGAAATATGCAATGCACATCACAAGATCATAAGCTCTTATCTGACAGAAATTGAGAGAATCGCAGAGGACTAGGAAAAGGCAGCATGCCTTTAATTAAATGGATTGCCTGCCAGTTCCACTTATTCTATGACTAATACTTAAATATTACCCCACCACCACCAGCCTTTGCATAGAGATTTATATTCATCTCTGTCAAAGTGATGAGGTTGTAAGTGGGGAATTTGTAAAGCCTGTAAGTCTGATGCTCATTTTTATGTTTTACAGCACCATAGATGTTTTTCAGTGCCAAAAAGTAGTTTTCGTACTTGTCACCCTGCATCTGATATGTCTGAAATGGTAGCACATTGTTACACTTGAGCCTGATTTATGCTAAGGCGTGACATATCGCTAAACAAACACACTTAAAAAGTTATTTTCAACTGAAAACATGTTCGACACTATTAAAATAAATAAATAACAGTTTAAAATACACAATTCTTCTCGAGCAACAAGCCACGTGGCAATTTGTCACTTCAGACACATAGTTCTGCAGAATCCCATTCTGCTCTCGGATATCTAGAGAGACAATTACCTTGATGTGATGAGAAGATTAAACACACAGTCAAAGCTCCAAAATTGTATTGCTGGCACACAAAAGTGAATGAGGCAATGTCACCAAATGAAAAATAATAAGTGTACCCAATTGTTGGTTCTGTTTTGAAATACAGTAGTATATCATGTGCAGTACTATTGCGACTGTAGGTCGCAGTTAACTATGAAAACCGGCACATCTTGTCCGTCAGAGGGTGGGTGGGTGGGTGGGTGAGTCAATAACGCTTCAATGTCTATAGACCGATTTCCTGAGCGCTCCCCTGTAGAGAGCGGAGACGACATTTCTGTGGTGTAAACCGCAGCCAGTGGTGGAGATAAAAGTATTGAAAATGGGAAATACTCAAGTAAAGTACAAATACTCAAAATTGTTATTACACACTGTTTACACCGCAGAAATGGCGGGCGGCGCCCTATGCAGGGTGTCACTCAGGAAATCGGTTTATAGCTGACCTGTTGTGACATCACATTGTCAAGGCAGCCTGTTCTGCCAATCGTATATGGAGATCCCTGATGTCATCAATATTAAGCCCATATTTGGCAACAATGCCCATATATGGATGCTCCATATGGCCTAGACAGAATTCATTTGCAAGTCAAGACTGCTGACTATCATCACCTGGATATCCATATATGAAGATCATAACGCTGACCTCATCAAAGATCAAACCTTGGATATCCATACATGGAGACGACAAGATCATCACCTAAATCTCCATATATAGAGCTGACCTCTACATCTGATTCCCAAATGATGCCCTGTTAGGGCAACCACACTAATAGAATTCCTTTTATGCCCATAAACATTAAGCCCATATCTGGGAATGCCCATCCAATAGAATCCCTTTTATGCCATCAATATTAAGCCCATATCTGGGAATGCCCATATATATTGTGACAGTTTAACCCTTGTATGCCCATATATGGAGGTGCCTGATAACCAACCGCAACTCGAATCACACTTGCAAATGAATTCCCTCCTGCGCGACCTCGCCCTTTGCTTTTCGCCCTCAGGGTGTCTGTCTTGTATACCATATAATTAAGTTGTCCACCTGCTGCCTTGGCGTTTGATGGAATTCCTGTGCCACATCAATAGGGCATATTTGAATTTAATTAAATTGGATTATTGAATCAAGTTTAAAAGTGTTGTGCGGCTCACTAGGCATCTTGGACATCTCAGACTCAACATTTAATATGTCTGCGTATGAGCTCACCAGTCCATATGCTTTATAAATAAATACTACATGTAAATCTGTCCTTTTCTGGGGGTCTGTTGGCTGGTGGTTGGACCTTATCAAAAACAACAAGAATTGCACTGTTGACTGAAAACTTTAACCATATATTAGTGTCACTGCCACACTAAAAACATTTTGCGGAGAAATACAGACCTAGAGTATCTTTTTCCACACTAGTTTATGGAGCTCCTTACATCAGAACATTGAGATTTAGGTTGAAATTCCCCCTTTAATACTTTGCCAGCCTGCCCAGAAACCGTTGAACACAAGTACTGCCGATCAATCTTCTATTTATTTTTAAACATGTTTAAAAAAAAAACAATGGCCCAAATGATAACAACACTGGAGCGCGCCCGCTACGTGTATATAGTTACACTAGTAGAGGACCGGCGTTACCTACTTTCACGACGTTGCAGGGCGATCCCTCCATTCATTTGCGTGGGGCGAAACAGGGAAAACAGCGATAAAAACCAGCGCCCGAAAGTGCTTTACGTCCACGATCCACGCACAGCGATCTAAACGCATTTAATCCAGTCATTATGAAGCCTTGATTTCAACTTTCGTCTCATCGAAAAAGACACAGAGAAATGCTAAGCTAACAGCTCATCCTGTAATGAAAGTGGATGGGACGATGGCTATGCTAGCGGAAGCCACGAGAGGCACTTCCTGTTTACATGATCGAAAGAAAAAAAAACTTTAGATGGACCCCTAAAGACACAGAGAAGAACGGGCGATCGTTTTCTTTTTTTTTATATAATTATCATTAATTTCAATGACCTAGTCCGGAAAATTCCGGTTGGCTAATTCGAGGACAGATGTACGGTTGAGTACGGCCCGGCTGAGGAAGTTAAGAGATTGTAGTATATATTTTTGACACAAAGTTTGAAACAAACATCACATGTGACCAGCATGCATCTTCTGTTCATTGTTGATCCACTGTGTCTTTGACAGCGCCTTGGTTCTGGGATTTTAGCCTTGGAAGAGAGCTATAATATGTACATTATTAAGTGCTGTTCACAACAATGGTGGTTACACAGAATCCTTTGTGTTTCCTGGAATGAATTGTACATGGTGGTCCCACATGACTTAACAGAGTTGTCTCTGCATTATTTGATGACTTCCACTACAACCCAATACAACAAAAACAATTGCAGTACAAAATGTACTGTTACAGAACAAAATGTACTGTAGGAAGTAGATTATATTCAATAAATATCAGGACCTCTTTCCTTTTATCTCATTTTCCCAGTGTGGTAATAACTAATGCGTAAATAGGAGCACATCAACTTTTACATCATGTACTAGACCTAATTATAATGTAGCGTGATGGTACCGTTGGGTGATAAAATGCACTCAGTCCAACCTGTACCAGTGCAAACCCAGCACTCGTGCTCATCCTGGCTGCACTTCTCTTGATTCTCGACATCCATTTAACATCCATCATAATGTATAAGACTCAACTGATCCCAGTGTGCCCCTTGCCCAGACTGTAGCTCATACGCACTATGAAAGATAGACTTTAGAAGGTAGCTTCATAGAACTAACACTGTGTTCATTTCACTGCACAGAGGTAATGTATTTGCCCCCACAGAGAACAGTAATTGCAATGCAGCTGTGATAGATTCCAGACCTTTGTGGGAGCAGTGAATATGCAGTACGTTATGTGCATGTGTGTAGTGTATGCACACGTGGGCTGGTATAAAATGTATAACAAACACATGATAGTTTTATTCAAAATAACAACATATGATGTAATGTGTGTGATTTTTTTTTAAATATCTCACTTCAGAGTTTGCAGTGTGGCATTGGCTGCATTGATTTATTGAGTGCCAGGCCGGGTCGAGGGAAACCTACGGCTGAAAACAATAGATCATAGATGCCTCTCTGCCCTGTGTTCCCAACCTGTCAGTACATTTCCTTGTTATGTGCTGGGCTGAGCAACAGAATGAACTGCATTCACCCTGTCCTGTTGTTTCCCCTGATTTTCACCCTAGCACGTCATTGGAGCTATTTTTCTCGGGCTGTCCCTTTTTTATATACCGTGTATGACATTTTTGTTGCAAACAATTGGATTTCTAATCACAGCCAATTTCACAGCCAATTCATTATATGGCATTTAAAATATATATGTTTTCAGTATGCTTTATGTCCATGACATCACAGTCCGGAGGATTGTAAACAGATGGAGCTGGTTTTTAATGACATATTGCTATCTTAACCATAAGCCATAGACTATAAGCGTCTATTCTTAGGGTGGGGTGGGGTGCGTGGGTGAGGTGTTCATCATCACACGGGGATAATGTCACTCCTGTCTTTCGCATACACTGTAGACTGTCATGTCCCACGGCCAAACAAATCCCATGTAGA
>NC_137833.1:34148969-34236469 GCF_963921795.1 Nannobrachium achirus
TGCTTCACACAGCTCCAAAAAAAGGAATGGTCTTGGACATACAAGATTTTCCCCCCGGCAGCGGCGATTTATTTTCTCCTGGAGCCGCCTTGTTAGAAATTCAGCACTATCGATGATGTTTCATCTGACATTGCGGCGGTTATTCATCTAGCTCTAGTTACAGCCCAGCTGCTGCTACAACTGTAGCTAATGAGTTTCGTGTCGCATGCGGCATTTCTGAGATTTCCTTTATGAGTTGTGTAATATATTATATGGGTAAGGCGTGGGATTACAACAGACGTTATCCCCTCAGTGTAATGGGACAAAATCCCCTTTCATTTCACCCGGTATAAGGGTTCACACTATAACCCTCACGTCTCCTTTAACCCCACTACACAAGCTATATAACCACTTCTGCTTCCACATTTTCCTCTTGAGGAATTATTTAGCTGTGGTTGTTGAGGAATATATGATTTGGGCATACTGTATGTACAGCATTGGATTAGATTTAGAACTCATTGTTTACTTTAAACAAAAGGCTTCTGTGCCACCACACTGTATAATGTAGCCATATGCCCTACTGTGTTAAAAAGAAAGCGTTAGCGAGGGGTGGGCAACCTCTCCTCGCACATGATCGCTTGGCCGTTTTCCAAGGCTGGCGTGATCACCCAGTGCCAGACAGTGAAAACAAGGATTGCTTATACCTCTTATTATAGCTGCTAATGAGAATAACACAAGCATAATAAGTCAATCATTGAATAATAGTAACTAAGAATGAGTCAATAATTTAACACAAATAATAAAGGTAAGATCATCAAATCTGACTATCAAGGTTTTATGCGCACATGAAACGATAATGGTTAATAATGGTTGCAACTCAATATTGATTGCCTCAATAGCCCAATCTGATCATCTGGTTGATCAAAAAGAGGTGATTGGCCACCTCTGGGTTAAGAGTACTTAGGGCAATTAGCTTTATATTTTTTATCTTCTATTTGATAATTATGAAATACTTTACACCACCTGCCTGGTATTATACTACTATTGAATGGGAGCCAGCCAACAAGCGCTAATATAAGTGTTCCCTTCATCAGTATTACTACATTGTTCATTGCTATTCCCAGTTGTAAGAAAGAATATTGATTAAAGCTGGAGGAAGGAATAATATTGGTCCTCTTGAGCCAAGGAGCTTTGCATGTTTTTTTATCTCTTAAGTCAATCAACAGATACGGTCCTTGCCAAGTGCAACAGCGTGAACATTTGCATCTGTGCTGCTGTGTCCCACGGGTTGTGTTTCATAACAAAACACAATCCTACACTGCAGAGTTAAATTAACACTTAACAAAATGCACCACTCAGGCTTCATTGTCACTTCTGTATAATTAATTTCAAGCAAACATTGATCAAAATAATATTTGTATCCCTTTATCTGAAACCAGATCACACATTTAAATAGAAGCTTGACAATTACATGCAATAGTCTTTTATTATTCGCATTATTCTGGTGGCCTATAATTGCTCACTGACTCCTACACCGACCCAGTGGCTTAAAACGTCAGCACTGGAGGAGAGTGTTATTAGATGAGTAGAGTACATTACGGTGTGATATTCTTCTTATGTGTTACAGTATATTGAGGAGCATTGATTGAGTGGTTATACCATCAGCTGTCCTGTAGAGCATTTATGACCCTGACACTATTGCAGTTTATGAGGTCAGGAGCTTTACGACATCACCTTCTGAAAATAATCTGCTGCAAGGCAGCTGTGTGATCCAGACACGTCAGTACTGCCCCTAGACTCTAGGGGCTAGAGGAGAGGGAGAGGGAGCGGGGGAGAGAGAGAGAGAGAGAATGGGAGCGAGAGAGAGAATGGGAGCGACAAAGAAAATAACCAAGGCAAAGTAGACAGAAAGCGAAATTGATAGATGGAGAGAGAAATAAAAATGCATAATAATATTTACATTCTCTCTGTGTGTCTTCCAGCTCTCTTGTGATACAGCCAGGGCCCCAACCAATTACAATGTTTGCGTAAAGAGAAGGACATCCTTTATTTGTAAAGGTCGGCTTTTATGAACAAAAGGAATTGAAAGTGTACACACTGTGTACATTAAACACACACTCACACACTCGCACACACACACACACACACACACACACACACACACACACACACACACACACACACACACACACACACACACACACACACACACACACACACACACACACAGTACAGTACAGTACAAATACACATCCATTACAGTAGATGTACATGTATGCACAAAGCAAACTGTATTTTAAGACAGGTAACTTTACCTGTGTGTATACCGGTATGCATGTAGGATACCTGCCACATGCAAGTGTCAACGCCGGCACAAACAGGACTCCACTATGAAGAGTGAAGACACACACAGACTACACGTATTTCAAGAATCAAGCAGGTTTATTTGTTGTACTCATAAAGGAGGAGGAGGCAGTGTCTCAGGAGGTAGATCAGACGCTTGGAATCGTAAGGTTTCCTCCTGGCTGCGTGGCCTAGTGTCCTTCAGCCAGTGGTGTTAACCCATTTAGGCTTAGGATTATTGACCGCTTTAACTGTTGAAAAATAGCAGATATACAAGCTCACAGCGTGGCAATTCTTTTCAAGTCTTTGAATATATCTATTTAAAAGCGAACATTTGTAACTCAAATATTTGCCTCTGGGGGGTCCCTGGAACAACATATTTTGAGATGGGGGTCCGTGGCCAAATACATGTAATTTTGGGGTTCCTTGACATGAAAAAGTTTGAGAACAACATGGTTTAGAAGAAGGATTTAGAAGTCGGGTCAAAGATATTCAAAGACTTGCACACATTTTCATGATTTTTCAAAAATAGCAGATCTACAAGCTTTTACTTCTACTCCACTACATCTCAGATCCAAATATTGTACTTTTACTCCACTACAATTATTTACTTACTAGTTACTTTGCAGATATAAATGATTATATTATAAAACATACATTAATCCACTTTAGCCCTATTTTATTCCTAGGCTATTTGAAAATAGACGATCTACAATATCACAACGTGTCGCATCGCGACAAGAGAGAGGGGGAGAGAGAGGATGGGAGCGAGAAAGAAAACTAGAAGCGGTGCTCTTCCGAGCACAGGTCTCCACCAGGCCAGGCGTCCTGGTGGTGCTATAATCTTAGACCTTTCATGGCAGTCGGACTGCATGCATGATTTGAGGCATTGTGTTCCAAAAATGTGTTTTGCTAAAGTCTACCTGCTGGTAGCGCTATAACAGGCCAATGTGAAAAGGTTAGCATTTGTTCCTTGGCGTAGTGGGAATATGTGTGGCAAATTTCACGGTAATCTCAAGCTGTGTTGATGATTTGAGGCATTTTGTTCAAAAACGGAGCAATCCTGCAAACTTTGGAAGCCAATATTAGCCAATTAGGATGGAATATGAAATATCAGACGGATCGGACTTGATCACATGACTATAGAGATACTGTGTACTGATTTGCATGATTGTTGGAGAAAGTCTGATGGAGTAATAGCAAAGAATGTGTTTTGTCCTCCTGGTGGCGCTATAAAAGTCAAATTTTAAAAATGCAGGGCAAAGGTTTATCCTTAGCCTCTAAGCCTTAGAGGGGCAGGGGCTGACATTTGTAAAAGGGCCTTTTGGTGCGATGCGTTGTGAGCTTGGAGGTCGGCTATTTTCGATGCTTGATTTCTACACAGAGAGGGTCATTCTTTTTGGACAAGGCAATTCTCTTGAATGCTGCCTTCAGGTATGGCATGGAAAAAGGGCATTTTCATGTCTTTCACCATAGTAAAAAAAACTGCATTCATGGTCTGGATAGGGCACTTTTTTCAGACAGATAAAAGGCAGGGGCTCAAGCCCCCTTTGATGTCTATGTGTGCACGTGCCTGCCCCTACAGTAACTGCTCTAGATGAGCAGGTTGGTGCCCTGCATGGTTTCCTCCCGCCATGGGTGAATGTGATGTACATTTGAGAAAAGTGATATCAAAATGCAGTACATTTAGTCATTTACCAAGTGTGTGAGGTCCGCAAAATACTGTGCAACAATACTAAGGCCTGTGTGTACATTTATTATGTCCCCTGCCTCTCTTACCAAATGGAATCTTATCAAGTGAAATGTTGTTGGACGTTGGGAGAAGGAACGGGTCCCGCATTGAGCACTTACAATAAAGTCCTTGACATTTGGAAGAAAAACCTCCGCTACCTCTAAGCTATAATTGCATACAACTGCAGCAATATCAAATTAAACTGTGCTGAAGGTGTGTGCGTGTTGTTGCGCACGTGTTCTGACTTTTACATGTATGAAATGTGTGTGTTTCTGTGTGCGCGTGCGTGCATGCATGCATACGCACATGCTTGTGTTTGCTATACATTGGATCACTTTGGCTGAATGGTTTTAATCTTTCTCTTTTGAAGTGGAGTCATTGGAGTGTAGCAGCGCTAATTACACTGATCGTACCGCGTACAGCTGCTGTAAATATGTTCTGAATGCTGACCTTGTCCTGTTCCGTCTTTCTGCTCATTTCACTAATGATGCCTCTGGTGCTTAGGATGGAAGTGACACCAAAAGGTAGAAATAACTTCAAATAGACATGTGACGACAGTTGTTCTTCCAGCAAGGAAGCCTCGGATGCTATATCTAAGCGGTAACAATGGTAGCATAAGCATTGGATTGCCAACTGAGACTGGGTGTGAAGTAAGCTTAGTAGACTATGCAATAAATAATACATTTCTTTTTCCCTTTCTCTTCAAAACCACAAGACTTTTCTTCATCATCAAAACATGTTCAGTTGAATGCCTTTGAAGCCTTTAGAAAAACAATACTGTAAATTAGAATGGCTGCCCATGAGAATTACAATGCAAGTTACTTTGACTTCAGCTTTTGTGTGTGTACTGTATCCATTGCTGCTCAATTATTGTTACAGAATGATCTAAAATACACTAAAATATTGCATCTTGAAGTTTAGTTTTGATAGTTTAGTTACATTGCATACGGTATCTCATCACCGATCACACCATTAACTAGAAAGATGCAATTGGGAATTGCAAGTGTGCTTGCCTCGAGGCGAGTCACACTTGCAAATATTTCTGTATCTGTGAGTCCTTGTCCCTATTCGAGCGGTGCTAACCTTTCCATCCTTGTCCCTTTTGTGCCCATACATGGAGATCCCTGATGTCATCAAATATTAAGCCCATATCTTGGAATGCCCATATATGGATATACTGTGTCATATCAGACATCTCCGTATTTGGGAAAAGTAAAATGTTTAATTAAAGTCAATGGAGAAAATGATTTCACAAATAAAATTACATTATATTTAATTAAACTAAATAACGCATCTCTTAGCAAAATGCAAGGATTCCAGATGGGGACCCAATTTACTATAGCCCTGATCACATTTTTGTCTTAGGAATGTGACAAATACAAAATATTATTGAACTCAAGTCTCCATGGCGTGAGTAATTTTCAGGGTGAACTACTCCTTTAAGGAAGAAAACATGTACATTCCCCAACATTGCAAACTTCCATTCGTTATGGCTGATCCACTTTCATGAAGGATTTGATAAGTGATTTGTGCAGATGAGTGTGATGTGATAAAATAGATTTTGACAGACTGTGAAGCAAGGCCAGCACACTGGTATATCTCTCTCCCTCTTTCACAAACCAGAGGGAGGAATTATATTGCATTTACTTAGCTAAAGTAAAGGCATCCAATGGAGAAATGGCTCCAAGGATTTCTTTCACCTCACCTCGAACTTGCTGCTTGTTAAACCTTGTCAGCCTGAACAGCAAGGAACTAGAATTTTCCATTACATTTTACTTCACCAAACACCAGACTGGTAGCAGCATTGCATGTAATACATTCTGAAACATTGCATGTAATGCTTTCTGAAACATTGTGTAATGCATTCTGAAACAATGCATGTAATGCATTCTGAAACATTATGTGTAATGCATTCTGAATCATTACGTGCAATTCATTCTGAAACAATGCATGTAATGCATTCTGAAACATTGCAAGTAACACATTCTGAATTGTTGCATATAATCTGATCATACTATACAGACTGACAGCCTTATTTGCTCTGGAGGTGTTTATAGATATTTATATTTATTTATTTATAGTTTTCTGTTTGATTTTGCATTTTAGACACATATTTGTCTCTTTTAGACAGAATTAGCTATGGAACCCCGTCAAGGAACCCTGTTGGTCCCCAGACCCTACTTTGAGAACCACTGCCTTAGGTCCTCAGCAGCATACCCACCAAGTGTGAAGTCGATCGGATGAACGGTTCTCGGGATATATGCAAAGGATATTCAGACAGACAGAGATTGTATGAATTTATGGATGGATGACTTACAAGGAGTGCAGCAGTAAAATAAGCTTCTGTTCCTATGCAACATCATAACAAGCAACCAGTAATAAGTCAAGTGAAATTCACACTATGAATTTATCAAAACATTAATTGAACGTAGAACCCTAATCTAACCGCACTTGGTAAAGAATCAACGTAATCAGTAGTAGAAAAGGCCAGAAGGGTTTTCTTCTCGCTTGTTTGTTTCACACTCACAAACAAGCTATTAAAAAAACAGGCCAGCACTTGCCAAATCAGCCTAACTCCAAATATTCTGCATTTCGAAAAAGTATGCTACATCAACTTTTCCATTCTCACCATGAGTCTATTAAATTGTCAAAGTGTTTGCCTATAGCATTGTGGGTCTTCCTGACTGTCTTCCACTGTTGTTCCCCAGGCCAGGAGGAGGACGGACGCAGGGTGTTGGTGCTGAGCTACCCCCAGTACTGCCGCTGCCGCTCCATCCTGGCCCGGCTCAGGGACCAGCCATCCTGTCTGCTCACGGACCACACAGTGCTGGCACTGGGCGGTATCGCCTCGCTGAGCGGGAACGCCAGGATCCTGTACTGCCGGGACACCTTTGAACACCCGGCGCTGCTGCAGAACGAGAGCATCTGTGACGAGTTTGGTGAGTTCGGCTGCGGTTGGCACCTTCCAGCCCAGCCTGCATTAAAAGGCGTCTTTGGAAGCCTTCACTGCAAAATCCAGAGTGTTCATTTAACTCTGTGCATGTGCAAATGGAACATACTCTGAGTTACAAATGGATGAGGATTTTACTGTTTTCAGAGGAGTAACCACATGACTGCTCGTGTGAAACTTCAGCAGCCAATATGGTTGCGGTTTGCGAAGCCGAGCCAAAGCGTCAGTCCTACTTTGCAACTGCGACTATTTTGCAGTCGTCTGCTTTGAAGCAATGTGAAATGTCACTTCAAAGTAGACGACCCTCCGTGGCACTTGAACATATGGCATTGAGATAATGAGTGAATATTACACTTTGGGAAATACGTTCACACACTGATTCTTCACCTGAGTGATTGACTCATGTTCTTTACAAATTGTAAACATGTTGTCTTCGTTGGCAGCTCCAGTGTGTACATTCTGCCAGATAATATGAATAATCCCAGAATAGTGCTTGAATCCAATCAATTACCTTTAATATTCAAAGTCGGTAAGAAGTTCCAATTTAGATTAGTTCCTAGGATAAATGTGAGTTCTGAAATGGTAGGGTTTTGTCACTGCTAGACCATGTGTCCTCATTGTCTTACAGTACAGTATGTGTAAGTATCGTTTTCTAATGGCAAGACTAAAGTATATACTATGTATCTATCAGGACACTCGTGCATATCCAGACCCTAGCGCAGGAGCTCTGGGTCAATGCAAGAAGCTTTACATACAACAACGAAAGAAGGGTTTATTGCACAGCGCATTTTGCCCTATGCTTCATCAGATGCTGTACAGACAGGTGTGAGTGATCACCATTTATAAAGTGAGCAGAAAAATTTGGAACTGGAACATTTATTGAATTAAAGCCGATTAAGGTGTGCTTTCTCCTGATTGGATGAAATTGGTGACCCACCTGAAAAGTAGTTTCTGTTTATTACTGAGCAAAAACACTCTTTAACTTCTATAAGGAGTTCTGTGTCTAAATTACATTTGGTTTGATTTCCAACATCATAATGGCTAATATAGCTTTAGCCATTGGTTTTGATTTGATGTGATTTGATAGCAATGCAAAGGATTTTGCCAGAGGAGTATTTAAGTCTTTCTAGACTTTCTATAGCAGTTGTACTGCTTTGTCTGTGTGCGGTAACCCTTGATGGCTCGAGTAAATCAAAGCTATCTAAAGAAACGAGAATAGACTTTCGAATCAATGCTTTTAATTTAGTTCATTAAGGCTTGAATTGGGATTCAGTACAATGCTTGATAATTAATTGGCTATCATTCCCTATTACGAATTTTCGATATGCTAATTGAATTCAATTTTGCCTCACTGGGCTCGGCCCAAAGGGGGTGAGTCGGTTTATGAGCTCAAGTAGCCAGAATTCAAATACCTGGGGCGGTCATGCCTATGACAAGCATTTTCCCCATTCATGTGAAGCATTATGTAGCACTGCAACATCTCCCATCTGCCACTCACAGCGCTTTCACTGTACTCTACCTCATGAACCCACACATTTTATTAACCCTGAGCGGGGACAAAACAATGGAATAATGTGATTCATCTGTCTTTATATTTCCTTTACTCTCCGGCTTACAGCGAGTTGGCATTCACATTAATGGCTGCTCTGGTCAGAAGTCATTGTTTTTCTTTTCCTGTGAATATGCCAGTTGGCAATTGCACATTTTTGTAGGGGAGCAGCAGAGGTGAGAAGGGAAGATTGTTGTAGGCGTAGGAAAATAGGTTATGAATAGTAACGCTAACATCCTGTGGCAGCTGTTGCTCATTCACTTGGCTCAATAATGCCATTCCTCTGTGAGCCACATTGAAGCTAAACGTTTGTTTAGAGAGCCTAAGGGAGTTCTAGGTTGACTAAGGCTTTCTATGCCATTCACTTGAAGGTTTAGCAGATCCGAAGCACTGTTTCTGTATGAATTGTTGGCGATATGTCTGGAAACCACAGGAGAGGTCAGTGACTGCCATTATGGTGTAAGCTCAGCGTCTTTATTTGCACGCATGCACCAACACACACACGTGTGTTCTACCATGCACTGAATGGCTCCTGAATACATTCATATTTCCCTTGAAATAAATTCTAAAACGGCACTCATTAAATCCACCTTTATTAGGATAGTACGGTGGATGAACAAGACAGAAACATAATCAGCTGTTAAATGAGAGAAGTTAGAAATTGACTGGGGTACCAATTTTACTGTCTTTTTTTGTATTCTTCCCTCAATGCTAATTCTGACCTTTGGATTCAGCTAAATCTGCTGTGGCAGCTCTAATAGCTGTCCTCTTGTCTGGGCTAATTCATGAAAGTGTGTCAACCTACCTCAGGGGGTCGAGGAGACGAGGGAACTAGGGAAGGAGAAGCAAAATGAAAATTCTGCAGCCTGTTAGCGTTTCTGTTGTGTAGAGTGTGGTTTTCAGTGCAGTTTTGTTTTCAGCATATTGCCAGATTAGGTCCCACAAAGCTGTCTTATCTGTTTACCATATGCATGTGTATTGTGTACTGATCTCTGCCTCTCAGGGTTTTTTTCCCCCAGTGTGCCCAGTATGCCATCATACTGGTTTTACTTCGAGGCTATAGGTGTGTCCTTTGGATATATTATTACAGATACCTGTAATGCCAATATGATATTCTGTGTGAAAGTATATAGGGCGGTAGCAATAATAAGGTGAACAGCACTTTCTGACAATTGTCATTGAGAAGTTCAATATTTGTGCAGACCTGCTTGCGAGGCTGCAGCTTGATGTAAGGTCACCCCTAATGTGATCGCTGCATGGGTAATGTGAATGTCACCGTTGTATGGCCAGTGTGCTTTATCTGACTTGATCCATATTCATGTTTTGCATTAGCGTCATCATAGTCCGTGGCCCTGTTCTTTCTGTGAAGGGACTGGTTGCGTATGGAGCCCAACTGCTCCATATTCATGTTCAGCACATCAGCGTCATCCCAGCCTCATTCATGACATTCATGCCATTTTCTTTACTCATTATGGCCACAACCTCTGCCAGCACGGCTTGATTTTTAAACTGTACCATTTTACTCTGATTGATGAAAACTTAGCAATTACCCCTAGGGACACTGAATGTGCTAATGCTATGGTACTTGGCCGCAGATGGGTGAAAATAATGTAGAATGTACTGTAGGTATAATTATAGGGCACGACACGCAGTAAAAATCCTTCATATAATTGTTCCTCACTCATGTTCATTGTAAAAGGCACCATTTCTGTCTTTGTTCTCGCTCTGTGTCTCAGAGGTGGGCTGAGGATAATTTCTGAATTAGCCTATTAATGACAAGCTAATGAAAACTACAGCCTTTTTCTTCCTGGAAAGTTTCGCATATACTGAAATAGAATCTACTGTTGTTGCATCAATAAAACAACAAAAACCTTTGAAATCTTGTTTGAAATGACCACCGATCACATCATCGGGAGGGTCATCAGCAGGCAAATGTTCTAACTATCCACAGTCCACCTTTGAGAAAAGGTGCTTAGACAGAAATGGTATAGTCCTATAGTGAGCATTAGTGATCATGACAAAAAATTATGAATTGTTCCTTTAACTGAACTCTGGGGATTTTACTGTGCAGTTGTGTGAAGCCAGCATGTCCCAGTCCATGTTTGTTTATTCAGTGTCATACACTTCTGATACACATCTGTTGTTGTGTTAAGAGATGTACATACAGATAGCCAGATACACAGTTTAGGAAGTGACTTATTACGTAACAGATAACCAGAGACAAGCTGGGGAGTTTATAGTTTATACTACAATTTTCGGTTTTACGGTTAGTCCTTTTATAGTCAGAAAGAGAGAGAGTGTGTGTGTGTGTGTGTGTGTGTGTGTGTGTGTGTGTGTGTGTGTGTGTGTGTGTGTGTGTGTGTGTGTGTGTGTGTGTGTGTGTGTGTGTGTGTGTGTGTGTGTGTGTGTGTGTGTGTGTGTGTGTGTGTGTGAGAGAGAGAGAGGGATAAGGTGAAATGTTGAGTGACAGACGATAGTATCTTCTGATTCATTGCCATGATGGCATTAACATTACTCACATTACTTTGGCAGGAATATACACTGTGAAGCACAAGAACACTGATGTTTTACCGTGCAGTGTTTGTCCATCATATATCATATTCATTTGTAACTCTGGGAGTGTGCAAATGGAACCAGATGGAACCTTCTGGGTCCATTTAGTCACATTTGTACCCTCTCTGAGCTAAATTGACACTGGATTTTATTGTGTGAAAAGGTGTATATCATTCTTCATGCCTGCTTGACAGCCTTTCGTTTTGGGCTTGTATTGAAGAGAATATTATAGACACAATTTTCCTTTTGTTCTCCTCTTCTGGAGTAATGCTCACAAATTACTGACCTCCCCCCCAACCCCTTTGGAAACCTAACACCCCTGTGTGTGCACATTGCTTGAATCAACAGTATTTTGAAAGTTGGTGAGGCAATCATGTTCGGGGTGAAGAGGCTCTCTCTTTCTTCCTCCCTCTCTCTCCCTCTCTCCGTACTCACTCACTCTCGTTTGCCCTCTATTCCCCACGTTTCCTTGGCATGGAAACCATATATTTCATGTGCGGTTAAGTGTTTTCTGTTTGAAATAGCTCTTGCTCTGTGGCCGTTTGATGTTTATTAAAAAGGAACATTTTCAGTGGAATCCTTTTGGAATCCTTTTCTTTTTTGGGTAATCCCCCAGGGTGGCAGGAGAAGAAACATACTTTCATACAGCATTTTAATGTTGTCCAGATACCCTAAACCTAAACGGTATTTGTGTGTGTGCGTGCGTGTGCGCGCACGTCTGTGTAAATGTGTTAATGTTGGGAGGGCCGCCCTAGTAATGCCGCGATAAGAACAGAATGTAAACAGTGATAGAAGAAAGATTTCTTTGTCTTCATTTGTCACTCCTCTTCCTACTGTAACCGATATCCTGAGAGAGAGAGGGAGCGAGAGAGAGAGAACAAAGGGAAGTTATTTTAAATCTTGCTCTATCATGTCAGGTATGTCATAGCTTTAAAATGATACGACATACTGTAGCTAGCTTTAGTGGGTGGTATATCACTTGCATGAATAATGCATGATGTCATTTTTTCCTAAACTTGAGCCCACTCTCCCTCTATCCAAACATAAAATCACATTATATGAAATATGCACTGGCCAGTCAGTATATTATCCCAGTGTCAGTCCCACCTGTTCATGTAACTGGGTAATTGCTCACTAAGCTCCCTTATTCTTATCTCCTTCACAGAATTGTGTTAACCATCAGTTGATGCATTTTATTGACCATATGTCATGGTACAGAGAGGTCATTAAAAGTGAGATTCAGAAAGGAGAAAGATAATACGCTGCAACCCTAGAATCAGATTTCATAACTAGGGCACGGGTTTGTGTTATATCAAAGGCAAGCTGAACATGTGCTTGAAGGTTACATTATGTGAGGTATGATCAAAAAGTTGTATGACTTAGCCTTCATTTCAAAGAACCCTGTGCATAGAACATTATACTGTACAAGCTGTCAGCTTCAGCGTAATCTCTCCTCCAGATGACATGCAGTTGTCTCAGCGTTCCTGGCATTTTCTGAAACCCTGTTGGAAACCTTGACGTTGAGGTGAATGATTGAGTTTTGTTTTCCCATTATTATGCATGGTTGGAATGGCATTAGATCGTCTTCCTTTCAACTTCATTTAGTTATTTCTTGAATGGAGACACAACTGTGCGGGGTCTGGTGTGATGTCACGGTGCAAAAAACCATCCCTTTCTCCCACATCCACCCTCCAGTCCAATAAAAACATCTGCACATGAGCACTCTGAAGGAGACAGCTTGTAATGATAAGCATGCACGTTGTTCTTTGAACAAATGATCAGTTTACATCATGTCCCTTGCTGGCCGAACAAGATTAGTCTAACGGCAATGATATGTGACGTATGACATCAAATTTGGCTTTAGCTCGGATCTAACCCCCATTGACTTCCATTATAATAAAGTCAAATATGCATAAGGTAGCAGAGTTATTTTCTTGGTCTACTGACAGAGTGCACAAGAAATGTATCACTTATTGGCCCAGTGATTTGTGAGATTAGCCCAGACAACTACAGACACATACATACAGACAGACAGGCCCTCTTGTATTCGGTTCACCTCCAACAGAGACAGACCGTAAAAATATTTTTTCTTATTGTATATTTATACTATCAAGAGTCACTCCTCTGCTTTGCATTATACTCTCAGCAGGGTGATAAAATGTGACTAGCCTTGATAAATTCATGCATGGTCTGTTTTATTCATTCTTCTAATAGTAGAGCAGCACAAATAACATAGAACACACTAGTGGTGCTACACTATTGCTTTTTACAAAAAGAAAACATCAGCCTAACTTATCCATATTATGTAATCAGCAACGCACATGCTGATAATCTATTTTCTAGCAAATAGTTACAATAGTTACAGTTACATATAGATAAGTAAGCATCTGGCCACAGGCGAGAAGTTCTCCAGAAGCCCAGACCTGTTATTAACAGTACAACGTTTTCTCACATGCATACAGTAATACTGATCTAGGATAATAAAGAGAGGGGAGTGCTAACGTAACGAAAGGGTAAGCCTCTGTATCTGAGGCAAGTTACTTGATTTGGAGATCTAAAGGACAACTTAACAATAAATGCATATCATTCTACAAAAAAATGTCTCCTCCAAAAGAACTTTCAGTTCAAAGTTCGGGAAATCTTGTATTGGTTATATATTTTGAAGTTGGAGTCCAGAGTGCCTTAATAAAAGTGTGAGTATGTACTTGTGTGAGTATATAAAAATATACACCATAAAAGTACATACCTTTTACCATTTTTATACAAAGAAGCTGAATGACTTAAAAACCTGTGCATTAAATAGAATACTAGAGTATCCTATTTGTTCTACCTCAATTGGTCTGCTGTCTGGGCCTGCAGGTCAGCATCGCATTATACTAAAGTTGATGAACACCAGGTTCATCAACTTTTGGAAATCAAATAGTTATTCACTGATTATCAACTGTTATCTAATCTGGTTACAATAATTCGATTAGAAAAACATGTTACCATAAACAGTTTTCCTTTTTAAGTAATTTCAATCTATCCTGAGCCCATTTAGCGTCAGATCAAGGTGACTGAGGGGCATATTAAGCACACTTTTAACCGCCCAGATTCGGCCACGATTTCTGTCCAGAAGTATCGGCTGCCGACAGGCTGCCGACAGGGAGTTATTGGGAGCTTGTCGGCAAGAAACGCTTGCCGTTGATAAAGCCAGCGGGACCCGTCGTTGGAAAACCGAGCCTGCTCAGTCTTTTGCAAGAGTCGGTATAATTGAGGCGACTTGATACTCCTGTAGAGTGGACATTTAGTTTGGTGCTGCTGCAGAAACCAAGCCTAAATAAGCCAGAGACATTTTCCCCTGGCACATTTTAACTAAATACCATATTCTCGATCTCAACTCTCAAAATTCCTATACCAATCGAGTCCAAAGCAAAATAGTAATAGCGCTGCTGTGCTTTGTTTTGATGTGAGAAGAGAAATGCTGCTGCTGCGGTTGCCAAACTCTGAGTGAAACAAGCGACCAGGTCTATGAAAACAAGCCCAACAGTTTCACCACTTGAGCTCTATTACATTAGATATGTTCTAGAAGAATGTTGAAAGCAAGGCCAAATAAGCAACTACACTTAAGAAACAACCCCAAAAAAAGCAACCAGCAACTAGATACTTTACAGGAAAAAAAGACCAAAGTCCCTTTTAATGAGCTAACCTGGCAACACACCAGCTTAAAAGGATCCCTGGCTAATACGACAAATATGCCTTAATACAATGTAAGTGTCCTCTATAACTACAATGTAAAATTAAAAACACCTTAAATATTTTATTTCTGCTAGAAATAGCTAATCTTTCACTCAATAGGGGATATACCTGTTGCAAGTTGATGATGTCATAAAACCATGTGTGGTCTATCCCTATGGAATTTATGGCATGCATGTGCAAAAAAAAAGACACACATTTGAAATATTGTTTTTATGCTCACACAGTGCCAGGCGACTTTTAGAGCAACTTTCTCACTATGGAGTTCCCTGCCAAGCGACTTTGGGTGACTTTTACTTAGATTTTTTTTTTTTTTTTTTTTTTGGACCCAATTAAATCTAGTAAACATGATTTCAATCGCGATTTTGCATGTTCCACCCCCCATACAACCCCATCTTTCAAACATGGCAGCCATTTTTGTTTACATCTGAAGAAAACATTATGGCTGATAAATCATGAATGCCTGAACGGATTTCCAATCTTTTTTTTTTGTTTGAAAGCTGTGAACAGCCTGCACAAACATGGTGCATGATCTGTGCATGGGCGTGCATGATCTGTGCACTATAAATTACATGGGAGTCTATGGAGGCTTCTGGCACTAGTGCCACTCGAGGGGCATTTTAAATTGGCAGTAAGTGAGTTAACCATAGGAAGTATTAAGTTTGTTTTTATTTTCACATTTTCACATTCATGCCATAAATTCCATAGATCACACCTGGTTTTATGACATCATCAACTTGCGACAAGCATTTCCCCTATTGAGTGAAAGATTAGCTATTTCAAGAAGAAATACAATATTTAAGGTGTTTTTAATTTTACATTGCAGTTATAGAGGACAATTATAATGTATTAAGGCATATTTGTCGTATTAGCCAGGGATCCCTTTAAGTACCATGCATAGTAATACATAAGGAGTGCAGGTCTACACTAGAAATGGAGGGGGAGAGAGATTTCTTCCGTTTGGTCCGTTTGGTGTCCGTTCTTTCTTCCTGTCCGTAGGCTAGCGGACAACACCCAACCCGACGTATTAAAACCGATTAAAACGTACGTACGCCTGAACTACCCGTGGCGAACATTTGTCAACTGTGGGGGCAGTAGTGAGGGAGAAATGTTTCGTCTGCAAAAAAAGTGAAAAGATGTTGTTCTTATACCTCTATGATACCAACATGGAAAGCTCCGTGGCTTGAACGCCATTCTCTTATTGATTAACCATCAGATTCGAGAGATGTGGGCTACCCGAAAAAAACTCCTTATCCTTTGACTGGTTGGTGATATAATGTTAACTGACACAAAGTATTTATAAAAAGACTTGTGTGGATGACAGAGACATTAGAGTGAAATCCCGGTCGGGCTGAAAATTGTGTGTGCTTTAATTGCTCTGTTCTGCTCTTGTGTGCTCTGGGCTTCGAGGCGCAAATGTGGCACGCGGCCCCAATGGGAGCAGAATTGGAGCGGAGAGCGGGTCGGCAGACTCGGCATGCACAAAACGTAGATGCAATTACTGCACGTCCTCTCTCACCCAAAACGTACACAAAATCAAAGCAGGCTACGGATGTCTCGTCTGAATGCAATCTTCGTCGCCCGACTTTTAAATGCCAAGTTTGCCTCTAAATACCACAGACTGCCAGTCTGCCAGGAGTTGGAAAGAGTTTCTTGTAGTCTCTTTGGTGTGGAGTCACCTTTAGAATCTGGAGTTATCACCCCTGACTCATCAAGGGTTTACAAGCCTTGAAGTGTGGCTCTGCTGGCCAAGCGGGGTGGGGGAGAGATCTTGAAAGCAGCCCTTTGATTAGCATCTAGCATCTCGCTTATCGTCTGCAGGTACAGGCTTGTTATCACTTCTAGTTTCCAAACAGCTTCAGCAAATCACAAGGCTTCAACCGGCAGGTGATATTCTGTAGGAAAATAGTAAACGGAGGACTGTATAATGAGCATTCTCTAAAATATCCAATTTTCTTCAAGGCACTTACTGAAAAATGTTACATTCTTCATTTGCTCGGGGATGGAACTCGAAGATGTTAAACAAACATTTAGCTATGTTGAGAATGTGTAAATATTGCAGCAACATTCTGAAGATTTTTGTAATAGCATTGAGATCATCCTTAATTAACTGAATTCATCGTACTGTACAGTATATTTAAACGAAAGCCTTCGGGGTCCTTAAAATCACATGGGCCTGTAAACAGGAAATATAAAGCAAGAGGAAAGTATTGTCTGGCCTGTATTTTGAAGGGAATGATTATCATTTATAATCACCATGGTTTTAATGCAGCATAGATTTTTGGAATTACAAAATCCTCATGACTAGGTTAGGGTCTATCCCATCAAATGTAACTAGAGCGTGATCTATTAGAATACATATGTTTTATTGATGTACGAGCACTGTGTTTATCCAGCCATTCGTATATTTATAGGTCGATGCTATGATTTTCTGCTATTTTTTTACCCCCTGGAGTAATGAATAGGATAAGCCTTGAAGCGTATCCACTCCCTCTCTCTCTTTTTCTCTCCCTCTATCCCTCCAACCAGATTGAAATACGGTGATTTATCTTGAGTTCTCACCGCAGTCTGTCAATATCAATAATCTGGAAGTAGTCACTCCCTTTTCCTTTCTCTTTATCTTTTTTTTTAAAGTCCTCTATATTATGTAACGTTGAGTCTGCACAGTAAAATCCTCAGTGTTGATTTAACTGTGTAATAATGTCACCCGTAAGGGTCCATTAAATCAAACACTAAGGATTTTACTGTGTGATATATTCACTACACATGGTACGAGGGGGCTTGTACTTGGAACAGTTCTTGGCTTGTACTTGGAACAGTTCTTAAGTGCCTCTACTGTACTTATTTTTCATCACTAAAAAGGAATACTGCAGCAATAGTCATTACACAGTACAAATTTCAGTATTACTTTATCCACTGTGTAGCTGCTACTTGCCAACACTTAAAGTACAGTTTTGCAGCAAAAACGTTTTAAGTGGCATACATCACTTCAAATACTTACAGTTTGCCTTTTTAGGCTGGAGCTCTGTGTAATCCATGTGTATTTTAACCTTTCTCATTTTGACAGCATAACGTCACTGTGCGTATCGGCAGATGAAATTCAGCCGGGAGACAATGGTTGTATGTTGTTGGAACAGGGCGACACAAAAGCGTTTTGTACATTGTAATTACAGTGTGCAGCTGTGTGCACCCGCATCCGTGCGTGACTTGTGTGTGTCTGTCTTGATCTAATGTTATCAAGTTCTTCCAGGGTCAAAGGCCACTGCATTCCTCAGTGTGTGTGTCAGTCAGCGGGTCTGGGCTCAGATTAAAAGCTACCCCAGTCTGGTGTTTGATGTGGGTTAATAGGTCCTTATGGCACAATGCTTCTGTTATGAGGCTACTCCACAGGATGAGGAAGGAAAGGGAATATATAGATGGATAGATATAGATAGTGTGTGTGCACTTATACAGTAAGTTCCTATTTAGCTTACAAATGGGAGGCTTGCGTATACAGGCTTTATGAGTTTACACAGTGATAAAGTACACACATTCACACCCCTGTTGAAACATACACCCAAATGAATCCGATCAGAATGATTTCATAATCCTCTGCAATAATAAACTTCTTTGAACAATTTAATTGGCTCTTCCTGGAATGGTTCAGCCTCGCTTCATTTAATCTGATGAAAGACTAATGTTGCTGCTCCCCAGGGTGAGCATGCACAACGGCACACAAATAATACATTAAGAACACTCTGCTCCCTCCTTTTTTTCCCCTCTAAAACAACAGGCATAATAAAGTAGGGAAATTCATGGCTCACTTTTGCCAATTTCAAGCTCCCAGAATTGCTTTCATATTTACATGCTAATCGTATTTAACAATTCAAGGTCACTTCTAAGCGAGAATCCTTCTGATTCCTGGTAAACAGAGGAGTGGGATTGTGGATGATCAGGTAGATAATTCTGTGCTTCATACGTCCAGTAAGACGTCGGTCATCTATGACGGGGGTTTTCAAAATGGGTGACGGGGCAACCTGGGGTGCCGTGACGGCAGTCCAGGGGTACCGCGAGATAATTCTATGATATATGGAATTTATTTGGACACTATTTAATATTTAGTGTCCTTTTAAACTTGAAGTACAAAGTTATTTTCTGTCAGTTCTAACCAAAATGGCTATTATCTCAACGTTTTCCTCGCAACATAATCACTAAAATATCGTCACTGTCGGGCAGAAACCTCGTATCTCCAAGTTTCAAATGTGTACGTCTTTTGGTTAAGCAAAGCCCTGCTTCATCATACAAGACTGTCTCACAAAACGAGTGAAAACAGCCGATCTACAAGCACGTGTGCTTGTAGATCTGTTTTCACTAGTTTAGTACAGTTTTTAGATGATAAATACAAAACGAACGGTTTTGGACATACAAGGTTTCCACCTGACAACGACGATATGCTATAAATATAAGGTGCTGGGAGTGAAAATTGTAGGGGTGCCTCGGATTAAAAAAAATATTTATGGGGTGCCCTGAGACAAAAAAGTTTGGGAACCACTGATCTATATGCATATTTCGGAACGTTTTAGCCCAATCTGCCCCCCTTTGACCTCATCATAAAAAGTTAACTATTTCAAAAAGGATAAAACAGGTGAAAAATATTCAGGAATTTCATTGGCTTGCAGCATGCACAGACAACCTGGTGCTGAACTTCTTATAGATGCCACTACAGTGCCACGCCCTATAAAGCATAACATTATCAATGTTCGCCTTTGGAAATGCCACGAAACATACTCTGTGAAGACAAATTTCCTGTTCCTTGTGTGACGTTGACTACACAGTAAAGTCCTCAGTGTTATTTTATCTCTGATTGTGTTTGGTTTTGTTATCTATGGTTCAGCACTAACCCGAATGTTGAACTGTCTGTATGGCAATATAGTAACCTCGCCTCACCAGGCTTTCTGGGAGAAAGCCTGGTATTCGTTTACTAAACAGGTTGGTCGATCCGGTCTAGACCGGATGACATCCTACGTCATTTTGTATTCAAAACGGACTACACTTTGGCCGGAACTACCAACCGAAATCAGTTTTAACCCAGTTAGCGCATGTGCAAAACTGGGTTAAAACTGATTCCGGTTGGTAGTTCCGGCCAAAGTGTAGTCCGTTTTGAATACAAAATGACGTAGGACGTCATCCGCTCCCGACCGGATCAAAAGCCCGAAATTGAAAGCGATCCCAGGCTAGCAATATAGCAGAGAAATAGAGGTGGGCTATGCAAAACAGGAGGGAAATATATAAGATTGAAACCGACAAAGCCATCATGATGGTTGAGGAAAATGTCCTCTTTTTCTCGCAGAGGGATATTGACGATGACAGTTTGAATGGAAAGCTTGTGTACCACTCTAGTGTGGACACAGAAATGAGCTCATTACTGGAGCATATGCATACATGTGCATTCAAACACACACAGACAGATACACACACACATACAGTACTGTACAGTGCATGCACACACACACACACACACACACACACACACACACACACACACACACACACACACACACACACACACACACACACACACACACACACACACACACACACACACACTTGCATTACTATGGAGAGGAAACCCCATTTACTTCATTCATTTGGCAACTAGTGCCTTCGCTAACTACAGCTACAACACAAGCATAACCCCAAGGGCAAGTGTAAGCCAATTAAAACGTTGACCTCAACCCTAAATCTAACACCCACTTACCCTTCAAACTCACCCTTACCCTGACGACATGTCGCAAGAGGGACCCCACATCGACATGAGACTGTACGCTTGTTAAAAGAACTACCTGAGAAAGATGAATGTGGGAGGAAGTTTAGAAGTGTGAGCTAAAAATATGTCAGAGTATTTATAATGTTTCTGCTAAACACACACACATGCGCTAGCTGGGATCTGGGCTTGTCTCCATGGCGACACGAGGCGGAGTGTGCCGGGCCTAGTCGGTGTTCCTGACAAGCTCTCCTGATGATGATTGATAATTACTAACTGACTTGTTGTCCCCTTCCCTGCAAACATATGGCGGGAGCTGCCCTCCGCCATGGATCTGCCAAATTGTTCCCTTTTCTGATAATAGCTTTTTAATGTCGCGTTTTGTCGCGTGTGCATTGCAATAATTCCACATCCCACCCCACCGCATACCCCCCACCCCCCCTCCCCGTCCGCCTTTGTAATTACATTTGCTGCCTGCTCACACAATTTTTACAGAAAAGGAAGAGAAATGGATGGGAGACGCACAGGAGTGACAGGTAGTCAGGCAGTCGGTGGGTGGGATGGCAACGATTTCACAGCCAAATCGATGTGTGTCCCCTCCACACGCTCCGGCGGTGGAATTTAATTTGACAAATTGTCGGGACAAACGAGGAGGAGCACCATTTTTTGCAGAGTAGTCGCATATTAGAATTTAAGCACCTGATAATGGCCGGGGCACGGGCCCGTATTTCAAAATGGCGAGCCTGTTCATTCCATATCTGTGTGAGGGGGAATTATATTACCCTGCGTGTTTGCATGCATAACAGCCCTTATTTAGAGGCAAATGGAGGCAATCTCATTGTGTTCACTCACAGAGCCCACAGATGAGGATATCAATCTATAAACATGAATAATCTACAGCGCAGCGATTTGCATCGCTGCTATACCATGGTCTTATTACCACACTGTAAAATGGCACCTCATTTTGCATCACCCTAATCTCCCACAATTAAACTAAATTGACTGGCATACCCCTTTTAAATTCAGTGATTTTTTTTTCTGTTCATACCAATGTGATATTGGAATTGAAATTATGTGTGGCCGACTAAAAATAGGAAAAGAAAATAATAAAATATGCACAATACTGTATGTGAGGAGGAGCCTTTATTAATACTTCTAATTACAAGCATTTCTGCTGCAAACCCTGCACCTAAGATGTTGCATATGCATGCCTAGCATTTCAATGGTTTTCGGTGCTTCCACAGTTCTGTGGACGACTTAATAACACGCGAACGACCTCCATTCCCTGCAGAATCAGGTCATCGAGATGCTTCTGCATCTCCTCTTCCTACGCAGTCTACCCTTAAGGGCACGTTTGTTTTCCACTCTCCCGGAATCCCAAAACGGGCAGGAGCAGCAGTTTACCTATATATATATTTCCTGATTTTCCTCATACTGGTTCACTTTATGTTTTGTGCACCTGCTGCAGCGTGCAAAAGAAAAGGGCTGTTCTCGCTGGAAAAGCACAGTTATTTCTAATACGAGTTAAACTGAGGTGTGCCACAGGCTCCGGCGACAGGCAGGGCTCCGTGAGGGAGATAATGACGGGTGCACACACTGCTGTCAGTCAGCCAGTGGAGGGTGCACAGGGCCATGGTGGAGATGTAGTACAGTATTTGTATAAGGAGATGACGGGCTGGGAGACAACAAGAGCAGAGTGGGACCCCAGAAACCAGTTAACGGAGACGGGACACTGAACGTCATGGAGAAAAGACAAAAGTTTAGTCAACCTCATATGATTTCCTGTCTTTCTCTGGTATGACATTTTATTGACTGTGTGTGTGTCTGTGCGTGTGCGTGTGCGTGTGCGCGTGCGTGTGCGTGCGTGCGTTAAATATGGTGCTTCTATCAAGGGCAGGACCAAATATCCTCACAAATGGGGACATTTTCATCAGTCCCTACTTTTCAAGAGGCTTTTTTAGGCCGGTTTAGTAAAGGAAAAGCGGTGAGGGGAAGTCGATGACAGGTCCTCTACGAACACTTGTGCATGTAAGATTGTGTTCACATGTATATTGTTGTACCGTTGCACAGATAAGTACAATACTGTACATCAGTGGTTCTCAATGTGGGGTCTGACTCCACATGGGATTCCAGGGGACTGCAAACCCTTCCAAAATGTGGTTCCATTTTGTGTATATTGGGTTCCAGAGATACAAAATCAAATGGGAGTCCGTGGCCTAAGACATATCAAACTGGGGGTCCAATTAAAAAGATGCTGTACGCCAACATCAGCCCACGAGCGATAGAACGGGAGTGTGAGAAAAGAGACGGGTAGAGACGGAGCAGAGACTGATCTTCTCCGGCTCGAGACTTATTGAGTTGAGGACCTGCGGCTAAGTGGGTGGCTGTTGTTAGCTCGTTTAGTAAAAAGCCTGCCTAATCCTTCCCTTGTACTCCAGTGTTCACTCTCACAGCCTTGTACTACACTGCCTTCAGTGTGTCAGGAGCCTCTGATGCAGGTGCTCTCCAAACACGGCACTGCTCATCGACTGTGAACGCCAGTGGGAAATTGAAATGGTTTGCTCTCTTCTACCCCCACCCTCTTTTTTTGGCGATAAATGCACAGTCCCCTCCATCTGTTTCTTTGTCTCTCTTCCTGTGGGTCTTTCTTTCTTTCTCTCTGTCTGGGTATCTCTCTCTCTGTCTGGTTACCTCTGACGTGCCTTTAATAAAGTATAAAACCGTAGAGTCTTGAGAGAGTTTGCAAACTGGTGTGCACTCTTAAAAGAAATATATGCACATAAAAGGGACTCAGATAGACAAATAGAAACAGACATCTCCATATATGGGCACAAAAGGGACACTGGATCCCCTTTGATAATTCCCTGACACTATGACTCAGACTAATTGGTCGAATCGGTGGAGTGACGTAGGTGTCGGGCCGCCCGAAATTCTAGTGTGTGTGTGTGTGTGTGTGTGTGTGTGTGTGTGTGTGTAGTGTACGTACTATAAAAACACACACACACACACACACACACACACACACACACATACATGTTATATGGTGTGTATGTACAGTGTGTATATACTAGGGCATTCACCAAATATTCGAATATCAAAGTCACTATTCGACGTTGTTCACCGAAGTCGAATATTTGCTTTTTTTTGTTGCTTTTTTTCTCTCTATACCAGGGGTTCTCAAACCTTTTTAGGCTGTGACCCCCAAAATAAACATATTTGAACTGGGGACCCCCACCCTGACAAGCACTTGTAATTTTAGGTATTACTAATGTGACTCGGTTCTTCAGATAAATATTGTGAAAATAGCAGATCTACATGCTCACAACGCCTCGCAGTGCGAGGCGTTGTGAGCATGTAGATCGGTTATTTTCACAATGTTCGCCTCTTGCTTACTTAATATTTGACAGTTTGGCCAGTCCTGTCGAATTTTCGACTATTCGAATACTTTGAGGTCGAATAATTCGAATACTAAAAATCACTATTCGTGAATGCCCTAGTATATACTGTACACAGTATATACAGTATAATATGAAGGTTCTCACATGGGTGCAACAAGCACAGAGCCACAACTCTGCGGAGCTTCCAGATGGGCAATTACTTGTGACAGACTTGAGTCCCTCACTGCCAAAGGGCCATAAGGGGATGGCAAAGTAGTGTTATTTTAAGCCTAGCTGGAGTGGTGCTACAAATATTCTGTAAGGAATTGTAACGCTTCTGTGTGTGTGATCAGAGTAATTCAGCAAAATACTGGTTCACTTCATAGCTACACCTTCAATTACGTCTCTCTCAGTCTCTCTCGCTTTCTTGTTCTCTCGGTCTGTATCTACAGTAGGAGGGTGTTGTTGCCAAATGCCAGGCATAATTTGGGTGTGTAGCAGTAACCAGTATCCGCCGCCTCGGAATGAGTCGACCACATTCCTCATTAAACTCGCCATGGGTTTCAGGCTTGCAATGGAATATTCCTCCTCTTGTGTTCATAGGCGAGAGGTAACCAATAACAATGGCAATTATGAAAAAGGTTCAATAAGCTTAATGTACAGTATTATCTAGCGGGTTTCGTTATTGGCACTGTGAGGTATTTTGCAATTTATTGTTTATATTCCGCTTTGGCTTAATTATATGAATTATTAATGGCAATTGGCAAATCCTCTGACATTGCATGGAGAATTTGATGATTAATAATCCATGTACCCTGTCCACCCACACACTCTGTGAGCGAGCTCTGGATCACATTGTTTGATCAATTCCATGATGTTTGAAGTGTTACATATTGCTTTTATTGTTTAAAAATTTCCCCATTAGCGTGACGCAAATTACTTTGCAAAGAAACGTGCTCCGGGGTGGAGGAGCTGCTGAATAAATCAGATGTGGCAAAGAGAGTTATGGGAATTTCAGGCATGCCAGATATTAGATGCTTGCCATTGCCTATGTTCCCCAAGTTAAAGTTGTACTCAGGCATGTGGCACCATTCCTGAATCCTGACTGCAGCCAAATACTCACTTGGTGAAGTGTATAGTAGGCCTAATGGAATAGCCTGTTGGTACAAGTAAAGGTCCACCATGTAAATATTTAATTAATTTGACACCCTAACCCTAACCCTTTTAATAGAGTTGGATATTGGAAGCCTGTCTGAGTATTTGAATGTATTTAATTAACAAAAGTGAAGACTTTCTCATGTCTAACATGTCAACGGTATAGTTGTGCTCGCTCAAATTGTTTTCCCTTAAGAGTTAAGTTGTTCTGGTAGTAGGTAATGTCTCATGAAAGTCACAAAGTCAAAATTAAATTGGAGTAACGAGCATGACATTCAATACCACCAATTGAAGTACCTAAAAGTACTTGAAATTCCTTTGGACTACACTTCACTATAAACGCCAAGTCATCCATGCAACCTTGCAGAAATACCATCACATCTTTATGCCTTATATTGTGGAGGTGTGTGGGCTATACAGTGAACGTCCTATCAAGGTGAAAAGTGACTTTAATGAGCTGGCATTCACAGTAAGACTCACCTCAGCTTCAGAGTAGTTGAAGGACAGTAATGACGCACAGGCGTCATTACATTTTTGCTCACCTTTTTGTTTATCTGTTTGCAGTGTGGATTGAGCTTATTGTTACTCACTACCTAATCGATTACCTTTCTACTCTATTCTCCTAATATTGCAGAATCAATGTTAAACCATTAAGCCCTATTTAATACTTCGCCATACACTGGTGCCGTGCTGCTTTTTATTTTTTATTTTAGCCTATGACATACTGTAGGCACACCAGGTTAAAAGTGGTTAATTATTAGTGATGCCTCACTCATCTGTCTATTCCCTCATCCCTCTTTTGAGCTTTGAAAAGGCACCAACTTTGTGTTTGTTCTCTTGACCTACTGAACATTTTATACAGTCAAATTCTGGTTTTACTCAGTTATGCTAAAATCAAGGGGATGACAACCTTGAAAAATATGTCTGTTTCAAAGACGAGGACCAAAAGTAGCAGTGCCTTGCTTTAACGTTCCTTCAGTAAAGAGGGCAACAGCTAATTGGTACAGTTGAGAGGTAATGTTTTAGTGCCTCACCTCAATTGAGTTCACTGCTATTGTGAGTCAGTGTGGTGTTGAATTTCTGAAGTCTTGCGTGAATTATTCAGCTACTGTACAAGGCCTTTTCATTTAGATAAATCCTTAGACAAACAAAACTTAACGTCACCTATTTTCACCCCTCAGATTTTAAAGAATTGGTTTTATAATGGCACAATCGCTACAACAGAAATCATTAAGGGAGCGCTCGTATTGAGATTTTCGGTTTTAGACTTTGTATGAGAGGTGTTGTCGAAGCATCAATCATCTGTATTCCCATGGCTTGCTTGATGTTGCCCTCCCTACATCAACCAGAGTCAATCAGCTCTTTTTCTTCTGGTTCCCTGTGGCTCCACTGTGTTGTGTTGAGCCATCAGAAGCCATCCAGAGTAGTCTCTAATGACTTTTTCATTATCTGTGACACCAGCTGAATCATAATGAAATGGAGTAGAGGAAGCAGGCCTGTGTTTAATTGAATCAGAATTGGAAGTAAAATAAATAAACACAATTCTGATAATGGTATGCTATATATAATTTAGTTTTTTTTACAAATATGCCCGCGCACGCACGCACGCACGCACGCACGCACGCACGCACGCACGCACGCACGCACGCACACACACACACACACACACACACACACACACACACACACACACACACACACACACACACACAGTATAACTGCATATATACTGTATGTACATATCAAACACAGTGCTGTCACAAAGCCTGTAAGACCTGAGTGTTCAACTGGATCCAAAGATCAAGTTGTCAGGCTGCACATCTTACTGCTGACTTCCATGCCTCTGGGGGTGTACTCTGTGACAAGGCATGATGAATTCACACCCCAGGGAATGGCCCTTGTGTGCGTGTGCGTGTGCACGTGTCGTGTGTGTGTGTGTGTGTGTGTGTGTGTGTGTGTGTGTGTGTGTGTGTGTGTGTGTGTGTGTGTGTGTGTGTGTGTGTGTGTGTGTGTGTGTGTGTGTGTGTGTGTGTGTGTGTGAAGCCTAATCATACACCTTTGCAGTTCCACTGCTGCATTGTGCTGTAAGACAGTGGTTCTCAAACTGTGGGTCGGGACCCCAAGGTGGGGTCCCCAAATTATTTTTAGGGGGGGTCCCCAGATGATTAACTTAATGTTCAATATTGTTTTCTCACTCAAAGGTAAACAAACCAACTTAAAATGTAAGTGTATAGAGGGTATCTGCACATTTCTAAAGTGACAATTTAAGCCTTTAATACCTCTGAAATGAAATGACAAATGAAACATTGGACAAGTATTAGAGGCTGAAATTGTGAAAATAGCCGATCTACACGCGAGGCGTTGTGAGCATGTACCGGTAGACAGAACCGTCTTATACAAATTGTAATGCCTCAACTTGTGTAGTGCTCATCAGGGTGGGAGGTCTCCAGTTAAAATATCATTATTTGGGAGGTCGCGGCCTGAAAAGGTTGAGAACCACTGCTGTATGAGTATGTGACTGCACTGCATGCATACTATCTATTCTGTATGAGGATGCATGTGTGTGTGTCTCTGCACTAACGTACAGTACTGTATGTCTCCAGGGTCTTGAGAAGGCGAGAACCCTCTGGTCACTTCAAGTGGTGTGAGCAACCCAGTTAAGCACCCAGCACAGAGGCACAGACCTGCAAATAAATAGAACTAATTTGGGGCAGATGGGAACTGGGTGACTTGATAAACAACTATATTTCATTTTGGCACAGCATAGTCTTAAGAGATCACTTTGAAGGATTTCAGTTCGTCTGTAAATTAGAATATCGTTGTCGTCGGGTGGAAACCTTGTATGTCCAAAACGGTTGGGTTTATATTTGTCATTTTAAAATTGTAAGCAGTCTGTGTGCTTGTAGATCTGCTGTTTTCACTAGTTTTGTGCGACAGTCTCGTATGATGATACTCACTCAGTGCCAATGACGTCTCATGACGTCTTTTTTCAATGGGCCCTGTGTGCCAATGACGTCTTTGACGTCTTTTGATCAAAGGCTATACATTTTTATTTTATTTTTTTTAAGATGTCAAAATGACCTGAGATCAGAGAGATGCTTTTCTCTGTTTGTGTGTTGGCTCCCTCGTTTAGCTGATTGAGAAAATGTGTGTTCATTCTAGTGGATGGACACCTTTTTTGATTCAAACAGCTCTATCTCTGGAACCATTTGTCTGATTGACAAAATTATTTTTGCCATGAATCACAACAACCTTTGTTGCTGTGATTCAGTTTTATAAAACAATTAAAAAAAAAAATCTTTTTTTTTTCATTGCATAGTAAAGAAAAACATACAAAATCCTGGCACAAATACCTTGGGGCCATTTTGGCCCTTGGCACAGAAAGAAAAATGAAAAAAAAAAAAAAAAAAATTCTAGGCTTGAAGACGTTTTCTGCCCAACAGTGACGATATGAAACATATTGTTGCTGTCGGGTGTCCAAAAGTGACGCTTTTCAGGAAATGGAATAAAGAACTTGCCAATGTAAGTATTATTTAGTTGCAAGTTCTTTTTAATACTTTTCATTGGTTAATTGCGACCGAAGGTCGCATATACTCTTCTTTCGTGTATCATCGTCCTTGATGATTGGTTGACAACATTTTATTTCACAAGATTTCTGAAGAACCGTGTCACTTGAGTGTCCTTCCTTCCTTCCGTATCCTCGTGACCGTCCGTATCCTCTGTGATGTCAGTGTGATGTCAGCGAGTTGTGACATCACTTCCTGTACAGGGCGGCTACACGAAATGTGGATAACACTATATATGGAGATAGTCCAGTCCATCATGTCATATGGGACTACCGTCATAGAAAGTAGCCATTGTTAGGCCGGAGTCATTGGCTGTCTAAACATGGAGATGTGGATAACACTATATATGGAGATAGTCTAGTCCAATATGTCATATGGGACTACCGTCATAGACAGTAGCCATTGTTAATCCGGAGTCAATGGCTGACTGTCTGTACAGGAAGTGATGTCACATGACATACTTTTTATGCCCATATATGAGTCCTAACATGGAGATGTGGATAACACTATATATGGAGATAGTCTAGTCCAATATGTCATATGGAACTACCGTCATAGACAGTAGCTATTGTTAGGTCGGAGTCAATGGCTGTCTGTCTGTCTGACTGTCTGTACAGGAAGTGATGTCACATGACATACTTTTTATGCCCATATATGAGTCCTTCTGTACCACATCTCCATGTTTAGGCAAACTCCACACAGAAAGGCCCTATCGCCAACCCAACCTAGGGTGTGAGTGATAGGGCCTTTCTGTGTGGAGTTTGCATGTTCTCCCCGTGTCTCCTAGGGTTGATACCCTCACAAAAAAATGAACAAACTCCAGAATGACAACAACTAGAATCGTCAGAGAAACGCTGTGGTTGGCCAGATGGTCAAGAATTGGCGCGACCTCGCCCTTTAGGGCGAGGTCATTTGGACCTATACATGGAGAAATGGAGCAAACCTGTTTGGCCTAAACATGGAGATGTGGTACAGAATGACTCATATATGGGCATAAAAAGTATGTCATGTGACATCACTTCCTGTACAGACAGTCAGACAGACAGCCATTGACTCCGGCCTAACAATGGCTACTGTCTATGACGGTAGTCCCATATGACATGATGGACTGGACTATCTTCATATATAGTGTTCTCCACATCTCCATGTTTAGGCCCTATCGCTCACACCCTAGGTGGGGTTGGCGATAGGGCCTTTCTGTGTGGAGTTTGCATGTTCTCCCCGTGTCTCCTAGGGTTAATACCCTCACAAAAACATGAACAAACTCCCCCCAGAATGATAACAACTAGAATCGTCAGAGAAACGCTGTGGTTGGCCAGATAGTCAAGAATTATAAAACCCACTTTCAGCCACTACAAGTTCCACGTTGTGAGCTTTGCACGACACTATAAAATAGGGCCTTCATTTATGACAAAGTATAAAAAGATGAAATATGTCTTTTTTTCTGACAGTGACAATATTCTCTTGTATTTGGGCTGCCACATTGTAATCCTCTCATCACTATATCTGCTACAGTACATACTGTATGTAGGTTCAGAAATCCTGTCCATTCCTGATTCTCTAGTGTGCTCATTTTAGGATGACTTTTCTCTTATACAATGATGTCATAAGGAGGCAACATCAGCAATTCTCAACACCCGTTCAGCTGCATAGAGATTTTTGGCTTTTCCCCATTTGACCTTGTCTGTGCAGCACTCTGTATACTATTTATGTGTATTTGTATGTGTGTTTCGTATTTCCTCATATGCTCATTGCCCACATTAATTAGGCAGTGAATGGTTTCTCTTAATGGAGAAGCGTCAGGCTTTGTGCAACAGCATTTTGCTGTAAATTCCACATTTGTCCGATGCGGTGGAATGTGATTCTGATGAAATATGTAAACAGAGCCAGGCCAAGTTATGTAACTATTACTGTGTTCTATGTGCAGTGCATGGTGTGAGGAAGCAACAGATAGGTCCCTGGATATAAATATCAATAAATAAATAGCAACCACACTGAGGGCATGAACTCAATGATGCCCACTGCTGAGCTCTGGTTTGGATACGGACAGTGGTGGACAGTAACTAATTGAGTATTTGAATTTTTGGATATGTATGACTTTCACTCCACAGACAGAGCAACTTTCACTTGTAGTTGAGTAATATTTGACCAGGAGTATCTATACTTGGATTCAAGTACTGTAGTTGAGTACTTTCTTGTCCACCAGTGGATACAGGGTGCGCTTGTCTAAACGGATGCCACATGCTGGAATGGAAACAAGATCGCGTCAGGGCTGTTCATATTGGGTTGATGTAATATCTTAAAGAGAGAGAGAGAGAGAGAGAGAGAGAGAGAGAGAGAGAGAGAGTGTGAGTGAGAGAGAGAGAAAACTTTGAACAAAATGAAAACACACCCTGCGCTGCACTGTTCTGTAAATGATGATCACTATGTTGAAAATGTGTTTTTTATTCAATACTAAAGGGATGACAACCGCATAGCAAATGACAAATGTCCTTGTAATTTTCCCTTCTCTGCCGTAGCTGTTATGGAAATAATAACACAATATGAGAGGCTGCTGAGTCGCAATCACTTTTACCCTTTCTAATGACTACCTCTTAGCTCCATTCAGCTGCGGTGTTATTCTAACATTTTCTTGATGGGAATTTGATCTGAAAAAAATAATCACAGAGGCCCCTTGGCGGGGAACAACCTTGGATAGGATTTAATTGTCATCGCAGATGGAAAGGAGGAATGTCGAGGCTGTGAAATACATGACTGAACTTGGCTCATTTGAAGTTTCTCTTTCTCACTTCCTTTGCTTTCTCTCTTTCTCCCTCTCTCCCCCTCTCTCTTTCCTTTGTGCTTATCTCATGTTTGTGTTGCCGCGTCAAGGCAAGGCAGTCTGCCAAGAAGTTACATTACAGTCACTAGTTGACATTAGCGTGGGTGTACAAAAAGGACTTGGAGGGTTTAAATACTTTATTGTGTGTGTAATGTGAACTGAGCAATTATATCTGCCTGCCTTTTCAAACAAAGAGCCCCTATCTAGGCAGGTTCATGTGGTTCTAATTAACAACGGTAAGCTCTCCGATGCGAACGGGGGGAGGGGGGTGGGGGGGAGCCAGAGGGAGTGCGATGATATCTGCGGTGCCATAATAAAACACTGCTTGGAAAACACCTTATTTTACAATGACCTTTATTCCACTTGTATTCAGCCGAGTGTTAACCAATGAGGTATTTTAAGTGTACGGTAGTCATAACATGCAAATATTGCACTTGAGAATGAGATTTGATGATATTGTGGGCCAGTAAACAACTGCATAGTACTGAAGTGGGTGAACACAGTATTATCTTGTGCTTTTCCAGTACCTCCATTGGTTGATACACAAATAAGTGCATGTGTAAATGAGGCTGGTGTAAAGTGTTGCCTTTATGGCTCGTTGGCTACGCTGATTTGATTTGAGCTGCCAAATGTGTGTGTTTTTTTTATGTCAGTAGGAACTACCCAGTTCAAATACAAAAAAGGGACATACTGTATGGATGTGTTGTTAGAGATATATGTAATTAAGAAAAAACAAGACTTGAATTGGTATCATTATATTATACCTTATACCTATTATACCTATAAATAATTATAACTAGCCCTTACCCGTTCAAAGATATGAGCTCCAAAATGATGTGCAGTGTGTGGGTTATGGGACACAGTATATGAGGGATGGAAAGTAACTTTAACTGGTGCTTGCATGATGTAGGAGCATCAATGTAAGAAACCCGTTTCTTTTAATGGCTACAGAGATACTGTTCCCCCCCCCCCCCAGCCCGCCCGCCCACCCGCCTGCACACACACCCGCCTGCCTGCACACACACACACACACACACACACACACACACACACACACACACACACACACACACACACACACACACACACAGAGCTGGTTAAACATTTTGCCTCAAGCTAGATGCAGAATAGATGTGCCTCATGCTAGATGCAGAATAGATAGTAGATACACCATAAAAATGCTAATATACAGCATACGATTTGTGAAAGTGACAAACGGGCTTCACAGTTATGTCAGGTGTGTTCATATGCTTATGGTGATGCGATTTCAGATCAATTGCTCCAGCCACCGAGGAGAAACGCTGGGACAGACAGACAGACAGACAGACAGACAGACAGACAGACAGACAGACAGACAGACAGACAGACAGACAGACAGACAGACAGACAGACAGACAGACAGACAGACAGACAGACATTTGCAAAATTATAGTATAGATAGGTTTTTATTCCTTTGAGTGAGCTGGCCAGAATGCCACTCTTGCTGCTCTGCAAAATTCCCTCCCCTCCCTCTTAACCACTTAAACCCTACACTTCGTTGACAGGGGTCCCTCATGGGATGTATATCTGGTGACCGATTATATTGTAACATGTCCATAATTGGGACACTAGGGTTCATGTGGTTAAAAGTATGTGTCAGATTTTGATGTAGTGTTTGTTATGAAAAGAAAGACAGCTTTTGGATCACAGAGCAGTTACATCATGGCAGTCGACTTATCCATTTGGGGCAATTTTCCCCCTTTAAAATCTATTAGACACTGGCTAAAAGGCTTGTAAAACGTTGTGCACAACATTGATTGTCAACGATCCTCTCCAACTTGGGAATTCAAGATATGTTGTTGACTGTAAATTTCATAATGCACTTCCCTCCTGCTTTTAGCAATTACAGTTCATTCCATTTCTTATTACAGTTCTATGTGCTGTCTTTTGTGACAAACAAAAATTAACTTGCCATTCCACTAAAGCATGAATGAAGGCGTTGCCAAGTAGAGCACGCTGCCAAGAGGCTGTTTCCAAAGGATGCTCATTGAAAAGCTGCCAAATACAATGACAATAAATAAGAAACACAGGACAGTGGGTGTTTCAGTGTAAATGATTATCAGCAGTGTTTTTCTATGTAAATGACTATCATCATTGTGTTTCAGTGTAATGTTGCTGTTGGGTGGAAACCTTTATGTCCAAACCCTTTGCTTTGTTTTATTATTATTTCGAATGAAAATAGCAGATCTACAAGCTCGAAGATGTGTCATTTTCACTAGTTTTGTGTGACACTCTTGTTTGATAAAGTACCGGTAGGGCATGAAGGAAAATACTAATGTTAAATATGGAGGTACGATAAATGACTGAGCAGTGTTTCTGTGTAAATGATTATCAGCAATGTGTTTCAGTGTAAATGATTATCAGCAATGTGTTTCAGTGTAAATGATTATCAGCAATGTGTTTCAGTGTAAATGATTATCAGCAATGTGTTTCAGTGTAAATGATTATCAGCAATGTGTTTCAGTGTAAATGATTATCAGCAATGTGTTTCAGTGTAAATGATTATCAGCAATGTGTTTCAGTGTAAATGATTATCAGCAATGTGTTTCAGTGTAAATGATTATCAGCAATGTGTTTCAGTGTAAATGATTATCAGCAATGAGTTTCAGTGTAAATGATTATCAGCAATGTGTTTCAGTGTAAATGATTATCAGCAATGTGTTTCAGTGTAAATGATTATCAGCAATGAGTTTCAGTGTAAATGATTATCAGCAATGTGTTTCAGTGTAAATGATTATCAGCAATGTGTTTCAGTGTAAATGATTATCAGCAATGAGTTTCAGTGTAAATGATTATCAGCAATGTGTTTCAGTGTAAATGATTATCAGCAATGTGTTTCAGTGTAAATGATTATCAGCAATGAGTTTCAGTGTAAATGATTATCAGCAATGTGTTTCAGTGTAAATGATTATCAGCAATGAGTTTCAGTGTAAATGACTATCAGCCGTGTTCTCCGCACTGGCATCACATCTTACCTGCTCTTCAGCACCAAACTCACATCTTACCTGCTCTTCCTTCCTTTCAGCACCAAACTTGAAGGGACGACCACGTAAAAAGAAGCTGTCAATCTCCCAGAGGAGGGACTCCCAGGGTCAGGCTCAGTGTCTAGGTCAGATGTTGTCGGGGTCAACAACGCTGGCGACACAGGCCCCCTGCAGCCCAGAGGGCAAAACCCCTACCAAGGTAAGTTCCACACACACACACAAACAAACCACAAACGTAATACCACATTGTAGCACAGGGGTGGTGAGAGGTCACATTACCGCACATTTATCCTGCACAGTCACAGCAGAGGTCACTGTAAAGTATTCTTTCGATTTTTCTTTAAAATTGGGAAGAAAACACATGTGCTAATAATCTCTGCTTACTGCTTAACAGAACACTCATTGTGTCCTCTGTTAAAAGGCCAACAGGAATGAATATTCTGGAAAATTGAGAGGGGCATAATGGCATTTTGGCTGTACTTCACATATATGGCATTACAGATAATGGGATTTGTAAGGTGGCTACATCTGTAAGCTCTTAAAGGGAAAACAAAGATGTATGTGTGTTTTGGGGAGTTTGGATACTACTTCTCATGAAAGTTTTAACAGAATTATTTTAAAACATGTATTCGTAATGCCAATAAATCATTACAAAGTTTTTTCCTATGATTACAAGCGCACCAACTGCTTTGGTGCATAATATAATGTGTTTTTGTTTTTTGATTGAACACAAGCTAGCAATTGTCATTTTTGTGGCCTGACATTTGGAAAATCTGTTTATTGAATATAGCTCAGGGATATCAAATAATACAGGAGAGCATTCTCTTTTAGTAACGTGCATGTAATTCTCTCTTCTCTAGGCTGAATGAGATACAGGGTATACATGAAAGAACATGTCCAATGTAAGGATTAGATTATCTCAGATAGCCATCATCTAATATTGATAGAAATTCAACTGAAGGGAGAATCCAGCCTATGTTCACGTCACTGCTGTGTGCAGTTACATCAGGGTCTGTAAACATCTCTGGGAGCAGAGCAAACTTATATCTTATCTCTGATGACATGAGCAGGCCTGGTAGCTCGTGGTGAGAATTACTATGTGGACTTTGAAATAATGTCAATCTTGTCCTTGTCTGTACCCAAATGAACTCCACATCACAAATCATATGTGTCCAAGTAAACAAGACACATTTAAAGGTGCCGTAAGGGATTTTCTCTTGTTTAAATAAGTGTTACAGCTCTATATTCTGATTGTAATCATTGCCTTAGAACCCTGTCGGTTCACTAACAGGGATGTCCCCATCTCTGCAGCTTTTTAGTAAACAGAAAATACACTTTCAGGTCGGGATACAAATTATATCCAATCAGGATAAGAAACTCATGCAGGATAAACTAGTGAAATTGGATGAGAAGACACAAAGAAATGAGCAGCCCACATTGGAACTGGAACACTAATGAGGACTAGCAGTGGCAACCCACCTGAAAATGTATTTTCTGTTTATTAAAGACCTAGAGAGACTGGGAGACCCTGTTATTGAACAAGCACTATCAGAATATAGAACTTAAACCTTTGTTCAAAAAAACGTACTCTACCTTTAATGATCTTTTCAGTGTACAGTAAGTGTACACTCTCACTGACTCTTTCACTTTCTTTCTACTCGCAGGTCAAACCCAACTGTAAAGCAGCTGCAACCAATGGCAAAATGACCCCGGTGGCCAAACTCAGAGCCAGCGGCCTCAGCAAGAACCCACCAGCGGAGGAGAAGGAGCGAGGCAAGGAGAAGGACATCAGGGAGGAAAGGAAAGAGGGGAAGGAGGAGAAGAAAGAAGAAGAAGAAACATCGGAAGAGAGCAGAGCGGAAGAGCAGGCTTTCTTGGTAGAACTCTACAAGTACATGAAAGAGAGAGACACACCCATAGAGAGGATCCCCTTCCTGGGCTTCAAGCAGAGTGAGTACAGTAGGACAACTGGTTTTCTCTGATTCACACTGCTTTGGGCTATGTGGAGCGTGGGGCGTGATTCTTTTATCAAATAGTAACATTAGCTCTGTTTTATGTGGCCTGGGTTTTGTACTGGCCTTTACACAATAAAATACTCGATTATTTAACTCATAGTGTACAAATTGACAAATGAACACTGAGGCTTTTACTGTGTAGAAATATAATTTAGCTTTGGGCATTGACCATAGGAGCGCATTTTGTGTTGAAAGGGGAATCTCTCCAAAATGCCAAGAACCCCACAGAAAAGCTGGCAGAAGCCACTACAACTCTTTCTTGCTTTTTGCTAAAAGAAAAGGGAAAATAATCTACTTCATAGTTTCCATGAGGGAAACATCAGTGTGGATTTAGTAACCCAACAGGACAATCCTTGGTGTTGATTTATAAATGTTCTGAGTGTACAATTGTAACCAAAATGGACCCATAGTTGTTCAAGTTAGATACATTTATTTATAGGAGGATGGTCATATTTGGTTACATTTATACACAGGAGTAGTTCACAGTCAATAGTTCGTAGGAGTTCACGGTCGAGTCCTTAGGAGACTCGAGTCTCTCTTTGGGTCTCCTACCAGAGACTCTGCCGATGTCCTGAGCCAATCAAATGATTGTCTCAGGAATGCATCGACAACTAAAACATCTCCATAAATTGAAGGCTTAATGGGGTAAATAAGTCATTTTTGAGGGTGCAGTCAAACCAAACTGGAATACCTAGGCAGGCAGATTCTGCTAATGCTTTTCAAGGGGAACAGAGCTGTCTGTTGCCATTTGTGGATTGCAAAAAAAAACTGAAAAAGCTCTCTTCCCATTGAAAAGCATTGGCAGAATATGCCCTTTTGGTGGGCATAGGATTTTGTCACGTATGCTTTTTCACGTGGCTGTTGGTCAGAGTAACCCTGCCTACTCTTCAAGGCAAGACATTGCCAGAAAATCAAGGCAAAGGCCAGATTTCTTTGCCTCACCACCACCAGCCTGCATGTGAATGAATGGCTTGAGGAGATGGAATATAGATGGCAGCCAAGTACTGGCAGTGGGCCCAAAGCCCCTACGTTACACACTCTCCAAATTAAACTGTACCGCGGAGAAAAATGTACAATCTGTGGCGATAATAAACTATAAAGGAGCCATTGTCAACAATTGAGTAAATCACGTCCTGCCCTTTGGGAAAAATACGAACGGTGCTTGCATCAGCGTACATTGGGTTAGCTTTGAAGAGACGGATGAATGTGTGTGCTCACACTTGTCAGAAGGATTTTCGTTCCCAGAATGTCCTCCAACAGTGTCAGAGGAACATCGCATGAATGGGAACCACGTCTGGACGAGATCAAGAGTGCTTCACTTCACAACACTTTGGGAAAATGTGTCATATGACACCAGACAGTTTGTTCACTTGATTGATTCCATCCAGTTGACATAGAGCAGAAAATCACCATTCAATGCACTGAGTCCGTCTCAGTAATTGTTGTCTCCACCAGCCGAAGGCATGGGGGAGAGTATGTTTTCCCCTCCGTCCGTCCGTGTGTCCGTCCGTCCGTCTGTCCGTGCGTCCGTGCGTGCGTGCGTCCTCGCAGTTTGTGTGCACCTAATCTCAGTCGCCGTTGGCCCGGTCGCTGCCAAAGTGAGCACACACATTCCCTGGATGCCAATCTAGAACCTCTGCCCTAAATTCTTCAAATGGGCCTTTTCTAGCGCCACCTAGTGGCCGATGTTCGCAAAACACATTTCTGTGCACTGCTCTTACAGATTTTATCCAAAAATCCTACAAATCGGTAGGCAGTATCTCGACAGTCATGTGATCGACACGGATCTGTCCGATTTTGCATATTCCATCCTGATTGGCTAAGATTGGCTTCCAAAGTTTGTAGGATTGAGCCGTTTTGAACAAAATGCCTCAAATCCCAAACGCAAAGTGCAATTATCATGAAATCGTTCCCACTAGGTCGAGGAAGAAATGCCACTTCAAATTTTTGAAATCAGCCTCATGGTGGCGCTATAACAGGCCGATTTGTGGTTTTACCTATAACTCCACCGATCAGTTTCAAACTTTGTAAGCGCACTCCCTAGAGGCCAAGGAAAAACCCTTTCCCTGCATTTTTCACATCAGTCTTTTATAGCGCCACCAGGAGGCCAACTTATGTAAAACACATTTTTTCCTATTATTCCTTGAGATTTTATCCAAAAATCATGCAAATCAGTACACTTGATCACATCTCTATAGTCATGTGATCAAGTCCGATCCGTCTGATATTTCATATTCCATCCTAACTGGCTAATATTGGCCGTTTTTGAACAAAATGCCCCAAATCATCAACACAGCTTGCGATTAGTGTGAAATGTGCCACAAATATTCCCACTAGGTCAAGGAACAAATGCTACCTTTTTCACATTGGGCTGTTATAGCACCACCAGAAGGTAAACTTTAGCAAAACACATTTTTGGAACACAATGCCTCAAATCATGCATGCAGTGTCCGAATGCCATGAAAGATCTAAGGTGAAGAACATATGCCACCCTTTTTACATTGGCCTATTATACAGTAGCACCACCAGGACGCCTGGCCTGGTGGAGACCTGTGCTCGGAAGAGCACTGCTTCTAGTTTGAATTGTGGTTTTGAATTCGCTCTTTGAACGAGTCATTTTGGCCTCCCCCCTCAATTCAGCCAAAATAAATTGCAATTGGAGATGTTACCCTTTACGTGTCCATTTGTTTCAAGTGAGCCCGAACAGGGCTGTAATCGGCCAGAGAATTACACAAGGTTAATGGATCAAAACACAGGACATGACACATAAATGAACCAGAGAAGAGAGGAAGCAGAGAATTAGACGGAGAAGGGGGGGGGGGGGGGGGGGTTGATGTCTGCTGTAGTTAACGATGACAGTTTATAGCACAGTAAAACTCATTATTCTAAATTCTCAACATGAGCTGTAAGCTGTGGTCTCACTGACTTGGCTAACCTCACAGAGGTATTTTGACAATCCTGTCATCTTGACTGCTAAAATGTTGCTGCTTAAGTAGGTCATTGTGGTTGAGGGAGAGAGAGAGAGAGAGAGAGAGCATAATACTCTCAGTACGCTTTAGTTTTATTTGCTGTATCAAGCCTGAATTATTCTTTGTCGTAAGACGGTGTTGTGCACTGAAAATAGCCTAAATACAAGCTCACAACGCATCGCATCCGCGACGCGTTGTGAGCTTTTATATCAGCTATTTTCGGCGCACAACACCATTGGATGACGGAGCATAATGTAGACATGGGTTTGAGCGAGTGGTACAGTCTAGTTCCACGCGCCAACTGTTTTACATACAGTACATGCTTTGAATCTCTAAACTGGAAACATCATAAGCAAGGCCTCATTAAGTGGTGAAATCATGCTGTTTAAACTTCGTCCTTGGCAGCGAGTGCCCATCAGCACAAAGAGGACTGGGGGGGGGGGGGGGGGGGGAGAGAGAAAAGAAAACACATCATAATTAATACAACAAATCCTCAGATGTAATCAGCAGCAGCATTATTTTCTTCCACAGGATTCCTTTAAAAAGGCTCTGCATTAAAAGATCAAAGCGAAGCATTTTCCCCGTAATGGAAATTGAAATTATCTTATTTTGGTTCGCGTTTGAGCGCTAATCTTTAATGTAGTTCTCTGGAGTTGAGCAAACCAAACCAACAGATGGTTGAAGGAACTTAGTAGATCTTTGTTGGATGAAGCTCAGCTGCATTTAAGACTAAATATAAAATCCTTTCTGATACAAAGCATGGATTGAATTTAATATAGGCTTTTAAAAGAGTGTTGATTGTGTGTATACTGTAAGTGTACACACACACACACACACACACACACACACACACACACACACACACTCTGTACGTATACATTAATTACTATTAATGATCGTATAAATGACCTGGCCAATCAATCCTACCCTTCCTTTATGTGAATGTCCCATGAGTTTTAAACCTCTTTATTCTTTTGGCCTGATGTGTGCAGCACGTCTTTGTTCTGTAGCCTGGTGCTCATGTTGAATTTATATTTAACTCCCGCTCCCAAAATGCATAAAACATCTTAAGAGCAGAGGTGCTGAGGTGCTGATCTGAGACCAATTGTCATCTTAACTCACAGTAATAAGTCATTCATAGTCAGCTGATTCTTAAAGGGATGTGTCATCATACTATTTCACATCCCTTCGCAGTATTACTCTGACCTTCAAAATAACACGGCGCACACTGGTAACAGCATCCACATCTTGCCTGCTCCACAAACCACTTGGAAAGCTAATTAACCTCTATAAAGCAATGGTGAGGTAACGCCTGACACTGTGGTTCCCCTGACAAATCACTGTGACATCACAGGTGACATCACAGTGATGTCAGATACTCAAAGCAGGGATCTCCATATATGGGCATAAAAGGGATTCTGTTAGGGATCTCCATATATGGGCATAAAAGGGATTGTATCCCAGATGATGCCCTGTTAGGAGAACCACACTAACAGAATCCATATATGGCCAAGACAGCTTTTCGCCCTTAGGCGTCTTACTGGTAGCTTCTACTCACAAGCTTTACGACTGCCTCCTCCGTCAGTTGGCTGGCCGCAGAAAAAAAAAAACAAGCAACAAGGCTGCCGCATACAAAACTGCATGATTATCTAAATCCTCCAACCGTTCCATAACACTGAGCAAAACCTTTTCGGAGGGAACATTCAGAAGTACGTGGAGCTCGTTTTCCAGTGATTCGTTGAAAATACACAATTTTGCAGAGAATAAAACGGCGTTTAGTCGACATTGAGTTTGCTTAACAGCTGCTCCCGTTGAAATTGCATGGGCAGAGTAGCATAGACTGAGACAGAGAAATGGATAGAGAGGCAGAGGGAGGAGGTAATGGAGGAGTGAATTAAAGGAGGTAGAGTTGGAGTAGAGAGGGTTAGCAGTGCTTGAAATGTACATTTTGAATGGCCTTGACAAAATAAAGTGTGTGTGTGTGTGTGTGTGTGTGTGTGTGTGTGTGTGTGTGTGTGTGTGTGTGTGTGTGTGTGTGTGTATGTGTGTGCGTGCGTGTGTGCGTGTGTGTGTGTGTGTGTGTGTGTGTGTTACTGCTTTGGCTTGTGTATGGTTTTCTGAAGAACCGTTTCCAATGTGTCTACTGCTTTTAGCCCCATTGGTTAATTGGCATTCAACCACGCGTCAGCGAGGGTGCATTGTGTTTGCTGTTTTGTTGTCCTTATCTCAGTGATAATTTGCCTCTGCCGAACAGAGGGAATTAAGAAAAGAACTCAGAAATGACAAGGCTTCTAAGGGAAAGGCACATTCTCTAATTTCCTTTATCGGCAACGTTTCTCCCAGTCCTGCTCTCTATTGTGGTAATTACGGTCGACGCATAACAAGCTAGTTAAATAGACCATCTCTGTGCAGTTAGAAGGCACAATACACCAGAGCTCTGGGTTCAAATAGAAAAATCTACCCCTGCTCCTTTTGTTATTCTACCCGTGCATTGACAACAGTCGCACAGAGGAGGGAAGAGGAAAAAAAATCAATGCTGTCAAATGTGGAGATAGGAAAATGTCATTTAGACAAATGCAAGGCTTTGTGTACGCACAGATTGAATTTTGATGGATTTCTCCCCAGGCGAGGCCTCCTTTCCTTATTTATAGGCCTTCATATAACAAATGTTAAACAATGATGTTACAGAAAGCAGATACAAATGTCATCGGCACAAATAAACCCAGAGTCCATTGTTTGCGGTGAATACATGTTTTCAAAGAGAGACAGACATTTGAAGCCTTTAACCGGAGCTTCATCTGCGGGGTTATTGGGGAGATTTTGATTACCAGCCTGTTTACAGCACAATCAAACGTGTTAAACAAGATTCACGTCCATTATGATATTGCCTGCCAAAGCCTATTTGCGTGGGTAAATCTGTTCAAAAAGGCATTTGCATTCATTCAGACGTCAGTTTCGACACGTCACTGAGCCCTCTCCACTCAGCATGGTTTTCCTTCATACCTGTGGGCTAGAGCTGAATGTTAACACATCTAATCTGTCAGCACCAAGCATATGGTGTGCTTTCCATCACACGGTGCTTATTTTACAAGTATTCTATATTCATTTGCATCTTTTCAATTTTGGCGACAGGCGGCTTTATCTGCAGCTAATGATTTCCTGTTTTCCTTGTGTCGGTGCTGCCGATTTTAACTCTACATAGCCACAAAGCACAGAATATTTGAAAGATAACATAATGTTATCATCACAGACATACAGTGCCTCTGTTTGTCTGTCTAAATATCTACTCATGTCCATCTCATCTAGCTGTCTGGTGTGACAGTGTATATGACATAACGTATGGTGTGTTGTCATCACAGACCTTGATTGACTTGTTTGTCCCGTTTCCCACAGTCAACCTTTGGACCATGTTCCAGGCTGCTCAGAAACTGGGAGGATACGAGTTGGTAAGTATTCACACATGTGGCATTATATGTTCTTCAGGGTCCTTCCCTCCCCCTCTCTCTCTCTCTCTCTCTCTCTCTCTCTCTCTCTCTCTCTCTCCGTATTCACTTTCTTTTTCAGTCTACCTTTTCCTGTCCTTTCTCTCTTTTTATTAATTCTCTACTCTCGTTCCCCCTCTCGCTCTCTCAGTCACCGTTTTCCCAAGGAGAACATTTTTGTTCAGGACCACATTTAGCAAAACGATGCCGTTGTTTCGAAACCCCCTCGGAGTGGAAAACACATGTTCCTGTGCTCTCCACTGGTCAAAGAGGAAATTGGTCAAATCGGTCATATTTTCCCACATTGGAGTCTGTAAAAATGGACCGCACATTCACGGGTGCCCACGGGTGTGCGCGACACACACACACACACACACACACACACACACACACACACACACACACACACACACACACACACACACACACACACACACACACAGATCTGTGAGAGGTGAGGCGAGTGATAGAGAAAGGGAAACAGAGAAAGGGAAAGGAAAGAGAGCTGAATGAGAGACGACATTTGACTTGGCAGCACTATCTGTTACTTGTTCACCCACTATTCATGTTTTCAAGCGCAGGAGGACAACGTTTGATGTTGTGGAGCAAAAACACATTGCAGGTCCCTGTTCTTTCATTAGCTTAGCTGGTAAAAAGTCATGCAAACAGACAGCCCAGCCAAGCCATAAACAGGATACAGCTCATGTAATTGGCACTTGTATCCCTTTAAAGCCATTCTATCTGCTGCTGATTAGGGTACGCTTCATGACGAGGCTGTGTTAGCTTGGCAGCGCCCACCGTGGGTTTATGTGTTTGCTGATGCAACTCGTCATTCTTCCAGCAAACTAGCCAGTGCGATGCTGGCACGGAAAAGGTCTTAAGCAGTGTTATGGAAGAGTAGGCTACGGGATATGGCAGTAACAGCTGACTAATGTTAACGGGGTTGTTTATGTTTATGTTGGAGCAGGGTGTTCGATTATGATCCCCACTGAAGTAACGGGAACATTGTGACTCAGTAACTCCGTGAAACCAGGGAAGGAATATGCTTCTGATTAGACCACCACAAAACAGTCACTCAACATTTGTGTTGTCATCTTTCTTTCTTCTTCCTCCATCCCTCTAGATCACGGTGCGCAGACAGTGGAAGCATGTGTATGATGAATTGGGAGGGAACCCCAGCAGCACAAGTGCTGCCACATGTACACGCAGACATTACGAGAGGTGAGTTATCATAAATATACAGGGGTTAAAGTTCTCAGTCCTGGCGATTGATTTCAATCTTGAGGATTCCATACTAAGGGGCTTCTTCTGAGATCAGTGCAGATCCGCAAAAAAATAAAATAAAAATAAGGGGGAGGTGTAGTGATGGCCGCGGCGCGAATGACAAAGTCGTCAAAACGCTAGTCAAGTGATCTCCAAACTAAAAAGCTGTTATAATTTCAAGATATGAGTATTTGAATTGGCCAGACTAGCATAGCATACAACAGAACTTCAGAAGATACTTCTATAAAATGAAGCATGGATTGGCACACACACACACACCCACACACACACACACACACACACATTCAGTGAACGCGTTGTTCGCGATGTTTTTAAAATGGCATTTTAGGAATCAATCTTCTTGTGCGCAGTAAATATTTTTGTTTAATATACTATGTATTTATAAATACTGTATATGCGCAGTGTGCGCACACAACACAGTTCACACAGCCTGTGGTAGATTAGAGGCTGCCCACAGCTGTGTGCTGAATGAGCGTTCACACCATTTTATTCAACTTTTAATCAACTTTGATTCAAGGTCTGCGTTGAGACGCATTGATCTCCTGCAGAGATTGCGCACGAAGGATGGTGGTAGTTATCAAATCATCTCTCACAGAGGCCCTGGCTCTTATTAAGGTGTGAGAGTCGATGCTGTACAAGTGTTAAAAACGTATTGGAACATGCACAGACCCAGCTCCAATAACATTTGAAAGGGATTCAATTGTATCTCTGAGGATTGATTGATTCTGTCTCGCCCAATAGCACCGATTGTACCGCCTGAACCGTATATGAACTCCCTCAAATTGGAGAGTTTTTATATTAAATATTCATTGACCTAGATGTGGTAGAAAAGAACAGCGGCTGCATTCTTCCATTTAAGCCTGATTTATACTGATTTAGACCAGTGGTTCTCAACCTGTGGGTCGGGACCCCAGGGGGGTCCCCAAATTATTTTGGGGGGTCCCCAGATGTTTAACTTAATGTGCAACATTGTTTTCTCACTCAACAGTAAACAAACCAAAATGAAATGAAATGTAAGTGTATAGAGGGTATATGCACATTTCTAAAGTGACAATTTAAGGACTTTTTAATACCTCTAGAAGCAGAAATTGTGAAAATAGCAGATCTACATGCTCACAACGCCTCGCAACGCAAGGCGTTATGAGCATGTAGATCTGCTATTTTTATTTTTCACTGGTTAAAGTATTCAATAATTTTAGTCCTAAATGGGTTAAGGTGTGAGAGTCGATGCTGTACAAGTGTTAAAAACGTATTGGAACATGCACAGACCCAGCTCCAATAACATTTGAAAGGGATTCAATTGTATCTCTGAGGATTGATTGATTCTGTCTCGCCCAATAGCACCGATTGTACCGCCTGAACCGTATATGAACTCCCTCAAATTGGAGAGTTTTTATATTAAATATTCATTGACCTAGATGTGGTAGAAAAGAACAGCGGCTGCATTCTTCCATTTAAGCCTGATTTATACTGATTTAGACCAGTGGTTCTCAACCTGTGGGTCGGGACCCCAGGGGGGTCCCCAAATTATTTTGGGGGGTCCCCAGATGTTTAACTTAATGTGCAACATTGTTTTCTCACTCAACAGTAAACAAACCAAAATGAAATGAAATGTAAGTGTATAGAGGGTATATGCACATTTCTAAAGTGACAATTTAAGGACTTTTTAATACCTCTAGAAGCAGAAATTGTGAAAATAGCAGATCTACATGCTCACAACGCCTCGCAACGCAAGGCGTTATGAGCATGTAGATCTGCTATTTTCACAATAGAACCGTGTTATACAAAATGTAATGCCTCAACTCTTAGTGCTCGTCAGGGTGGGGGGTCCCCAGTTAAAATAGGATTATTTTGAGGGTCACATCCTGAAAAGGTTGAGAACCACTGATTTAGACGTGTCGCTTGCCAAAAATTGCATCTGTGACGCGCTGTGGGCCTGTGTATGTGTTATTTTTGTCGCATGACGCCATCGTACGATGGGTTATAAACCGAGCATTACCGTATATGTACACACAGCTCTGTTGCGTGGTGGGACCACGAGGTGAAACGTTCACATAATTGCATCCTAATGTATTCATCTAATCAGGCAGTCAGACGCTGTGCTGCAGCATTTTGAACCGCCGCATTGTAATCATCACTCAGAGGGTATTACTGAACCAAAGCAAACATATGGATATGATCCTGAGGGAAGCTGTGAAGAGATGTATTCATGCAAGCCTGCGCTCAGAAACACACACACACACACACACACACACACACACACACACACACACACACACACACACACACACACACACACACACACACACACACACACACACACCTTTCCCAAGGTTAAACAAATGCCAAATGCGATCTCGCAGTCAAGCAGGAGATAACCAGCCGCTCATAAAGCAAGTCGTCCCTGCAGGCTGCCGACCCTCTCCAAAGCCCCTTGGGCTGCTGTGTGTGTGTGTGTGTGTGTGTGTGTGTGTGTGTGTGTGTGTGTGTGTGTGTGTGTGTGTGTGTGTGTGTGTGTGTGTGTGTGTGTGTGTGTGTGTGTGTGTGTGTGTGTGTGTGTGTGTGTGTGTGTGTGTGTGTGCGTGCTCACATGTGAGCGTGCCTCAGCCACAGACGTACCTGGGAGAGCAATATCCTGCCAATACCGTATGAGGGAACAGGGGCGACTTTTATATCGTATGGAGATTAGGTTGGTGTAAGCAACCTGCACTAGTGCTATACTGTACAGTAGCAGCGGCTTTTCACACTTTTGTATCTCTTCCATTGTTGTCTTTATTTTTATTTATATATATATATATATATATAATTTTTATCCCACGATTTTGTAACCCATTTTTTTCACCCAGTGCCAATTTGCCTATGTAATCCTGGTTTCTGCTCTCCCTCTGCCGCGCCTGGGGGGAGAACGGACTGACCTCATGCTTCCTTCTATGCATGAGTAGTCCAAGTTGCTTCTTATCACCTAACAGGGGGGATTTCTCCGGTTTGGACGTAGCGCATGGAAGGAACACGTTATTCCAACCAGTTCCTTTCCCCTCCATCAGGTGCCCCGGCTGGCCAGGGGGAGGCATTATAGAGACCAGGATTACTGCATGTTTTTGTGAGGGTATCTACACTTTTTTGTTTTCTAAGGGATTTGTTGAAGCACTGCATGTATAAGCACTATATGCAAATAGGATTCAGCATCTTTAGGATCTGATTTGGTAATGTGAACCAAGCGGCTATATTAGGTAGATACAGCACACTCTACAGACAGTGTCCACCGACATACTGGTTCAAAGTACCAGGATGTTAATTTATGATCCATAACAGTGTGATAGGTCAGGTTTCTATGTGCATGCAATGTTTGAGCCACAATCCGCAAGTCTACCTCCCTGTTCTGGAAAGGAAGGACATGGAATATTGAGGGCAGCAGGGGTCTTTGGCCTCAGCTTACTGCTTACCCCCATTTACTGGTCATTTTCCCCCTCCTGCACCTGTCCTCCAAGATGACTCTGGCCCAAGGGACAAATATTGTGTCCCTGCTGCAAAGAGCAGAAACCTTGCATTGAAGTCGCGATTATGGGGTCCCACTCGAGGTGGGGAGCCCAAATGGGATTTTTGAAATGAGATTCTCAAAGAAAGCAGTTTGTTTTTGCTTCTTTTGCTGTTGATCGTAGAGACATGAAAAACTGAGAGCAGAGAACGTAAGGCCGACGCACTATCCGGTCAACTACAGACACACTGCGAGATTTGCCATTTTAAACAATGAAATCTCTCTTTGGATAGATATTGGCCACAGTTGAGAAAATATGTACTGCTGGCGGCTGTAAATGGGGGGGGGGGGGGGTAAAAGGCAGGCGGGGGGCAGCATCAGAGCTGCTGAGGTGTGACTGCTGCTGCGCTGGCCTTTCTCTCTCCAGCCACTGAGAAGCAGCTGAGAGAAAATAATGCTGAATCAATAGAAAGCAATAATATCCACACACTGCAGTGAATATCAGAGAGAGAGAGAGAGAGAGAGAGAGAGAGAATGGGAGATTGGAGGTGAGAGTATAAGGAAAAGGGTTGGGGGCATGTGAGAGAGAAGGTGAGGTCTATAAGACGGAGGAGTTGAGAGAGGGAGAGAGAGAGAGAGATTGGGGTGTAAGGGAAAGGGTAGGGGGCATGTGAGAGAGAGAGGTCTACACGAGGGGGGGATAGAGAGAGAGAGAGAGAGAGAGAGAGCGCAGCTGAGCTGTAGCCAAGCATGAAGCACTTGCAGGTTTCCTTTCGGGGGAATAATTTTAGCTGAGCCTCCATGTTTGGGTCTGCTCGGAGGGCAATTAGCTTCATTGTATTAACTCAGCAAACACGGCCATTCTTTCTGCGTGATGAATGAGGCTGTTTGTGGGTCCGCTGAAGTGTGTGTTTGTTCCCCAGAGGCGTCTTTGTGACCGCCCCCCTTTAATCATTAGTCAACGCGCCACAAAAATATAATTCACAGAGAAAGGAATGTGCGGTGTACAAAGTAGAACAGCACTGTCGTTTCCCTCCGCCTCTCAAAAGGGTCCCTTCTGATTTGCCCCCAGCAGGCCAACATATAGGGGGAAGAGAGAAGAGAGTCTCAGGCTGGCAGCGGGTTGGGAGGGAAGCAATATTTTAGGTGCATAATTGCCTCAGATGAAGTGGACATTCTTGGCTCTCCCACTTTGATTTGGAGGCCCACGAGTGCCCGGCCCTCATTTTGAATTACACGCATCATCCTCTAACTGCCCCTAATGGTAAAATCATCTGGAATGGTTGCCTAGGAGATGTTATTGTGAAAGATAGAGCCAGGGACATAATCACTGTATTTATGCTGTCTGTGAACGAGGCACTAGCAGTCGCTCGCCGCTTATGCGCGTGGTTCAGATTGAATGGGAGTTAACCTCGGTTCATTGTCAATTTTCAAAGTTAGTGGTTTTAAGTTGCAAGACCCCCCCCTTTCCCCCCGGTCCCGCCTCTCTCCCTCACTCACCCGTTCATTCATTATCGCACTGAGTAAGAAGAAAAAAAAAATCAATGTAGAAATGTCCAAGCCAAGGTTCTGGCTCTCCAGCACTAAGAGAAGCTTTAATGATATTTATTTAAACCGTTTCCCCAGATTAGCTGTCAGGCCCTAGCGCTCTGAATTAAAAATGAGGTCATGAAAGAGATGGCATCAATAACCTTGAAATAGACTGCCGTTTGCTTCTGTGCTACGTCTCTCTCTCTCTCTCTCCTGCTTCATCCCCCTCTTTCTGCCCTTGTTCTTTCTCTCTCTTTCTCTCCCTCTATCTGTCCCTGTGTTTCTCCCTCTCTCCCTTCTCTCTTGTTCTGTCTCTCCCTCCCTCCCTCCCTCCCTCCCTGCCTGCCTGCCTGCCTGCTTGGTACTTCATGCTGTTTCTTTCATTATACAGGTCAGCGCCTTTTAACAGCTCCTACATATTTAATCTCCTCCTGGTTTCCTACGCGATCTCCCGTTACAGAAACATCGCACTTCTCCATCGCTCCTCATTCCTGCCCAGTTACATATTTCTCAATACCATGCCATGCCCTGGCATCCAAATATTGCGCGAGGGGGGGTTGGCAGGGAGGTTGGAAAGGGGTGGGGGGCTGGTATATCCATGGCAACAGTGAAGCAATTTAGAATAATTTGCTATTTAAAAAGTAAAACGAGAGAGAATGCAAAGGAGAGAAACAGAGAATGCGAGGGAGCCTGTTTTGGGGGGCATCAAATATTTTAATCTCCAGTACTAAAGGTGTGCCATATGTATGTTGGAGAAGAGTGCACATCGGGTCTAAAAGTACCATGAAATGTGCTTCAGTTAAGATGGCGGAGATACTGTACTGCAGTGGTCTCAAGTATTTTCATTTCAAGGACCCCCAAGTAATTGGCCGTGGACCCCCATTTAAAAAATGTTTGGGCCAGGGAGAGCTATGGACCCCTTGGAACGCCCACAAGGACACCTGGAGGTCCCTGGACCCCACTTTGAGAACCAGTAATGTACTGTATGTTGTTTCTTTACAGACAGGCGCGTGCCAGTTCCAATTTTAGTTTGTTAGTTGCTTCATTGATCCAGCTGCTATTCTGTCCTTGTCGTGGTATCAGTGTAGCTCCGTGTCCACTGAGGCCGCTCCCCAGACAGCGCATATATTTCACTGTCCATACATATTAGGAAACCTGAAGCCGGTCACCATGCTTAAGGATCATAGTGGGAAGAGAGCCTGGAGAGGGAAAGAGAGAAGGGAGGGGAAGATTGTTTTCTAATTCTATTCTGTTAGATGTATATTGCACCAGTCAGCATCCCGCTGCATACCCTTTGCTGTATTGCAGATACATCAAGCATAAGACCGGTATAGCCCACTGTAACACGCCCCTGTCAAAGACGTTAGCTCTAACACTGTTTTCGGATCAATATGGTTTCTTGTTCTAAAGCCGGGGATATCAGTGGATTACACTGGCCGCTGCTGGAGAACTAATATCACCTTGATGCCCTCTGCTTTTGTATTCAGAAATTAGGGGGGCGGATGGCAATTATGAATACTTATTATAAGCAATAAATCCTATATTATAGTAAAAATAGCTTATCTACAAGCTCACACAAAAAAAGAAAATAAATATTCCAAAAATAATTAATTTTGACATAATGACATGTCGAACATTGGGATGCCAGTGAATGAACAAATATGACTAAAAACTAAAAAGGAATAGTCCACCCATTTTCAACCATTTCTTCATATAACTGGTCCCCACTAACTTTAATGTCTCATTGGTGGGCTAAGGACATAATTACATCATTGATGGGGATTCCAAGCTAATAGAAACTGCAGCATTTGTGTTGCTGCCATACTGAAATAGAAGCCATTGTTCTTCAAAATAAAACATTTAAAGTTTGAAATGGTCAAACCTGCCTACCATTCATGTCACTGGTAGGCAGGTTTCTGAACTGTCCACAGCCTTCCTCTGAGACACAGTGAATAGATGGAAATGGTGATCTTATAATCTTATAATGAGCATTATTGAGGACCACTTATATGAAGATTAGGTAGAAAAGGTGTGAAGTGCTCCTTTAGAATGAAGTGACATGAGGAGGGAGAGGAAAATAAACTGTAGACAGAGGAACATTGTATAGCGATAATTGATTCTCATTTTCGCCAATTCTTTTGACGCTAAAAGAAGCTTCATGCGACTGCTCTGCGTATCAAAACCTGCAAAGGTCTTAAAATGGCAAGCAGCTATTTAAACTGCTGAAATGCTAGTTGGTTTCCACAAGACAAAGTGCTCCATTGAACATTTTGTCATAAAAACACGTGTATAGCAGTTGCACTTATCACAATATTGGGCGATTTCTGTTTGTGCAGAATTGAATGTGGCGAAGACAAACTCTCAAATTACAGTCCTGCCGTGCGATAGGCAATCGGCTGAACGAATATCTATTCAAGTTCGCAGGAATTAATAATGTGCTCAGTGCAGCAAATTAAATGAATGCTCAATTTTGCGAGAGACGAGAGTCTCACTGTAGGGCAGCCAGAATGAGCATGTAGCAACTATTTTTGGAGCATGAAATGCTTTTTTGGGGGGTAAGCAGAATCTAAAGAGACCTGAATGTTTGTTCATGCTGAATAGTGGACAGTTATTTTAAACGCTCACTGCCCCTTCTCTTGGCATAACACCTGCAATGTGGGCGGGGGGAGGGAGGGGGGGGGGGGGGTGGTGGTGGGCAGCAGCGACGGCAGCTAATGAGAGCCAGCCCCCAGGGGGAAACGGTAGAGGTCATTTTAAATCTGGTATTTCCAGACTTGACAAAAGAACTTACGTTTTTCATACATTCCTGTGCTGCCCTCCTGTTTTAACCACATGAATCGGGGTCACCTCGAGTGGTTTGGCTTTGAGACAAAAGAGGGGCTTTGAGGCACAAATCTGTGCAGAGCCGAGGAACAGGCAACAATGTCTGTTTATCCCTCTGTTGGCGTCTTGCCCCTCTCTCTCTCTCTCTCTCTCTCCCTCCCTCTCTTTAAGTTAAGCAGCTGTTATTGTTTCGTCAGTCCTTCAGTGCCACGTTTAACTGTTGATAGTGAAATAGGTTGATTTTCATCTTTTGTATTGTCTATGTTCTCTTTTACTCATAGACCTGCAATAAAGGTATACATTTCTTTCCCTGGATTGTTGTACAGCCTCTGGTTGCCCGGGGCACCCGTCCACTAGCTCTTTAAAGATAATTTCTTACGCTTTTTCTTCTCTTTTGATCCTAACACAACACCAGCCGAAATTAATTTCAGCTACGGCTGGGAGGTAGACTGCTGAAATGGAACGGCCCATGGGCTTTTTCCACTGATTTGGTGACTAAGGGCCCGTTCACAATGAGCCGAACCCGGGGCCGAGGATCCCCGACAAGATTTCGGGAGGACCCCCCGGGAAAATCGTTTGGTCGGCCCCGGAATCGGTCTTGGGCTTGAACAGTACCCCGACACGATCGGATTATGTTAATTAGCTTTTTTATGACCTCGGGACTCGTCGGGAGCACTCACGATAATATCAAAAAAGCTTGATATTGTCGGGTCATCGGGTAGGAATCCTTTACAGTTATTGTCGTCTGAATGAGCTCACGGGATTGCTTCAGATTATATGAAGCCAGCTCCTCCCTTTTTAGGCTGCGCAGAGTGTAGGCTATTCGGTCACCTCACAATAGAACAGCCTACACTTTTATTATTATTATTAGCCTACTTACTTTTTACTTTAGCCTACTCTCTCCCTAAAATGTTGTAATCACTTGTTCAAAAACGTTATAGCCTATAGCGTTCTTTTTTCTTCTTCTGCGCAGTCATTTGGCGACAAGGCAGTGCATTCTATCGCCTCACGAAAGCCTTTCCCCATATAGGCTATATATAATATATTTTTTATATTTATAAAAGATAATATTAATCACCATTTGAAACGCCTGTTTCAAATAAGCGCACGGTTCAAGCGCATGGGCCGTTATTTCTTATTTGCAATTAATATTATCCTTATTATGTTTTATATAAGAGCCCGGGCTATTATTTGTTTGGTTGTTTGGTATTATTTGCTATTTATTCAACTTAACTGGTCATTTATGTTGCATGGCAGTGGTGCGCTGAAAACAGCAAATCTACAAGCTCACAGCAGTGCTGTGACAGCACGTTGCAAGTGCAACGCACCGCACTCACTGTGCGTCGCTAGGGTCATATGTTGCATGCGCTGAAAACAGCAAATCTACAAGCTCACAGCCCTGTGGACAGACACTTCTAAAAATGTATATGCTGCCCAGCCCAGCCCAGTCAGACGTGCGTCGGGGAACAGATTGCCAAAGGACTCCAAAAAAAAGAGAGAGGAGTCTGCTGCTCTCTGCCACTGCTGGATCAGAATAACTCATTACCTGTTGCTGCCTCTTTTTATCCAGTCCGCATTTTGAAGAAGTAATCCATTATTTTGAGGTGCAAGGGGAATGTAGAAGGCTCAATACTATAATGGTTTAATGTCAGGAATGGATAGTGGAGTGGTCATGTCAGCGAGTCAGAACACCGCAGCTGCAGGACTTCTGCGCTAATTGGGTCGTTGGCTCGTTGACTACAGACCTAGATGTGTGTGTGTGTGTGTGTGTGTGTGTGTGTGTGTGTGTGTGTGTGTGTGTGTGTGTGTGTGTGTGTTAGGCATTTCTTGGATTCCAACATGCTGCTTGTTCCTGTAACTTAAAACTCGGATGAGACCAGCACATTGCTGGTAAAGTCACCCTGTTTTTGCCAAGTTGCTGTTTCTTTTCTCTTTTTTTTTTTGGTTGGGTGCTTTTTGTGCAATCCGTAATTTGAATGGTTCAGACATGCTTAGTTGACAGTTTATGTGCTTTGATTAAATGGGCTGGCGGTGATTTTAAAAGGATCACTGTTGCGTATGCTTCATATACAGAGACATATCTTTTTAGGCTAATTAAATTTAGCACGATGAGGTACTCTACTCTTATCTCTTTTGCCTAGTCAACATTTTATCTTTCCCCTGCATATTCCACATGCTTGCATGCGTTATCAACATGGAAAACGGCTGCTTAAACAAAAGCAAGAGTGATAAATCGGCAAGAGGGGAATTTAAGTATTTATTGACCTCGTAAAAATGTAACCTCTCCCTCCTTAATGAAATGCGTTCCTCGATGCTCCCGTGATGCAACCCGCGCCCTCTGCTGGTTCAAAGCATTAACTGCATCGGGCTGCCATGTACTGACTGACATGACTGCAAACTTAAGCTCAACCTGCTACTTACATAAGAGGCATTGTATTATGATTGCTGTATTATGTTTTATACATACATAGATACAGTACATACATACAGTACTTACATGATACATACATACATATATATACTGTATTTACATACATACATACATGATACATACTATATATATATATATATATATATATATATATATATATATATATATATATATATAATATACACACACACACACACACACACCCACCCCCCCCCACACACACACACACACACACACACACACACACACACACACACACACTCCTTGAAAATACTCTTTATCTTTCACAATGCTGTCATGTTACAAGCATTTGATTCTTCTAACTATTGACTTTCGAGAGAAACTAAAGGACAGGAAAAGAAAGGCACAAGCTTCCTGCAGCTTCCAATTTCTTGGCTTAATTCATGTTAGTGGAAAATGAGATGGTAGAGTGGGAAAAGGGCTCTGACTTAAATAGAATGCCCCACTTAGTGAGAATAAAAACCACTTAATAGGCTGCAGTGTTGGCAACAATTCTTATATTCATGGAGCATAATAAGGGAAATAGTTCTGACTGTCAGAGGTACTTCCTGGAACTATGTTGTCTTTTTGTGTGCCAGGCAACCACGGTCCATTAAGATCTATTTGAGGCTCCAGTGAATCCACTGGCTGGACTCTTTCATTATCTGACTCTGTGAGACCCCACCTCCCCTCACCATATTGACATTCCATAAAGTTGACCCAGGGCAAGGAAGCCCTTTGCTTTCCCACAGATCCCAGTGATAACCAACAGCATGCCATTGTATATGCCACTTTGTAAGCCCTTTGATCAGTGACAGCAGCGCTGGATGTTTGTACATGGTTATGTGTGTTGAATGTTCAATTCCTAGCCAGCAGAAACCAGGCGCATGGCAGGCTATTCAACTTTAACCACTTTCAACCTGATGTCCCTATTTTGGGCATGTCATCATAGGCAAAACTACAGTATGTTATTACAAAAATAGCCAACCTATAAACTCAACGCATCGCAGTCCGTTGGGAGTTTATAGATTTGCTATTTGTTGTACGACAAAGTACTTATGGCTTAAGTGGCTAAGTATTCTTAGAAATGGCAGCAGAAAGTGAATCTGCCTGTCTGTCTGACTATCTATTTGTAATGTCTCTACTTCTTTTCTGTCCATTTCTCTTCTGCAAATAACGGCCATTTATTTTTATCCTCGGCATAGAGAAGCTTGTGAACCACTGCTGTAGCTGTTATAAAGTCCCCTGCTGTTATTTTTAGGGTTAGTCAGATTGAATTGTTATTTGTTCTCAATTTTTTCCCCCTTTGTGACAAATCATTTCTGCCTCTCATTACCATCTGTCATAGTGCTCTCTCTCCATCTCTCTCCTTTGCTCCTCCTCTGCTCGCTCCCTTTCCAATAAGTCACATTTAATAGTACATTTCCTTTCTTGGCCTGGGGCCTGGTGCCAGACCAGCTGTACGAAATGTAGTTTCGCCGCTTTCCCTGCCAGCACTTTTGTTCGGAGGAAAAATAACAAAAAAGAAAAAAAAAATCCCACGGAGCCTCTTGAACTCTCTGAGGCTTCCTCCCCCCCTTCCTTTTGAAGAGGAGGCGAAATGGCTCTTGATTCATTGTTTGTTTTACTGCCATGTCCCTTAAAAGGAATTGAGCAACCGTCTCTTGTCGTTACATGAGGAGAACTTATTTTTCTCTCATGACTGAAGAAGTCATGTTTCCGCCCGGCTGTTATGGATTGTTATCTTAAAAGAAAGGAAGGATAGAGAGGGGAAAAAAACTTGACAGAGTAGTTGGCAAGCCTTTTGGAGGAGTTTATTGAGCGCTAGAATGATGTGTTCTATCGCTGTCTCAGGTTCCTCTCCATAACATTGTTTGAAATGTTTCTGGTCTGCTGTCAATTTCCATCTTCTGCTCTGAGCAGTAAAAAGTCCCCTCCCAGCTTGTCTCTTTATGTCAGTGTCCTGCACCCGGCCTTTACAACGTCTTTCACATCCTAATGTTCCCATTAGGTATGTCATCAGATATAGCAAATGGACAGGAATATTTGGAGGGGGAGTTAACCGCATGAATCCTAGCTTCCATATTCTGTCATAATAGGTGAAAATAGGTGATCTGCAAGCTCACAGCACGACACGTTGTGATGCATTGTGAGCTTTTAGATCGTCTATTTTCAGCGAAGAGATTTGGTGTTTGATAAGGCTCTGTGGTAGTGGTACTGTAGTTTTCCACAATATATGTCTTTGTCACTTAGAAATGATTTGATTAAACCAGAGTGTAGTCCTTGTGTAATTAATCTACCGCCACCGGACAGTATGCTCCAAACAAGAACCAACAGTTACTGAGCTGAAATATTTTTTATTGCTCAAACCGCTTTAAGGGCTTAGGTGATTAATCAGGTTAGAAGATTAGATTAGATTAGAATTTATGTGCTGTGAGACAAATGGGATGTGAGGTTTACCTGGCTTTTGTCTTGCCTTCTGGAGTGCCAGACAGCAGTTAGCTCTGGCTAATGCATACAGAACATACCTGCCCAGTGTGGTTTTCACACAAACCCACACTTGCTTTCTATGCCCACAGAAATCACCCTCTCTCTCTCTCTCTCTCTCTCTCTCTCTCTCTCTCTGTCTGTCTCTCTCTCTCTCTCTTTCACACACACGCACGCACGCACGCACACACACACACCAACGCATTCCTCAATGTGGAATTCCCCTGAGCTAGTTTAATTGGAATGGTGTTTTTGAAAGCGTATTAGGTATTACAATGTTTCTGGGCAGCATTCCTGTTCTAGTGTTTGCCTCTGGCGTAGTTCATTCTATTTCTGGTTTATCCAAACAACATGCTCTTGTCCCCCTTTGTACTTATCAGTCACTGTGGCTTTCACATGAGAAACAAGACCTTGTTTTACTGGCACTGAGAGTGATGACAGAATTACTAAGTTGGAGGTGTGGTTAAAAAGATAATTGCTCCACCTAAACCTCAAAATGCAATTTGTACAATTGGTGTCCAGAGACCCTTTGGAGTTGTGTTGTGATCAGCGTTGTGTTGACATCATAAAATGTAAACTGACATTAAATGACATAGCAGACATGGCAGCCAGGCTATCATTGCATCCTCGGCAGCCATATTGAAATGAAATAGTAGGGTAAACACAGGTGTTACCAATGATACTAATTAACGTCTCATACCATTCCAGAGCTTTTCCAGCGAGCCAACATGCACAAACGGCGTTCTTTCTTTCTGCAGCCCCATTCAGCTTAGACTGGCCAGTGATCACTTTGATTGGCTATTTTGCCTTGTGAGACTTCTGTGGTGCATTTTTGAAACATTTCTAGTTTTGGGGGGAATAGAATAATTATTTGAATGTGACGCCACTCCCTTTATTTGGTAGAAAGAGGGCAGACTCATTCTTTCATTAAAAAAAACATATTTTTGGTGCACACCACTCCAAAGCTTGACTGTGTGTGTATGTAACTAATATATAACTATGTAAGGTAGCATGAACTGCAATACCGCTGGGTGACCAGTGGCAGGCCTGAGTGTCCAAGTGGTGCTCCCCACACACACACACACACACACACACACACACACACACACACACACACACACACACACACACACACACACACACACACACACACACACACACACACACAAGGGTATAGCTTAATTAAATGAACTGCTCAAATGCACCACTCACTTCAAACTGGGTTAGATTTTCCATTTCACCAAACCTTTCATTAATTGATGTGATCATACTGCCAAAACAACACAACAGAACAGAACATACATACAAATGTCTGTATGTATTAAAGATTTTAAATCAATAAGATTTTAAATCACTGGATTTTGAAATGTGGTGTTGATTTGTCACATAGTTTAGAGGAGGAGAGCTATTCAGTATTCACAGCTACCCTTATCAAATATCATGAGGAGTATCATCTCTGCTGTTTCAAAGGAGAATAAAAAGAACAGTTAATAAAAGTTAATGAAACAAAAAAGAAGCTGATGAATCGATAAACTCTATGTATCTTTCAAATTTGAAATTGCTGGTACTTGCAGCTCTATGAAGCCAGCAGTGCTCTGTCATTTCCATTAGTACAACATGGTGGCATGTGAATTTCTTGTACGCTAAAGGGCAAAAAGCGATGACGATGAGTATAGAATTTGGAGTGTGAAAGTAGGACACATGACAACACACTACAGTGTGTATTGTGTGCGGACCTTTTTGCTTTTGTGGATTCTTGATGGATTGATTCCATTCAGCACCTGTCTAGATGTGAATGGATGTGCCACCCCACCCAATAGATATAATTTACTATAGACAGGTCATGAATGCCCTACTTCTGTGTTCACAGCCACTTACTTTGAAACTTATGACACTTATTGATATGGATACCATATCATCATCTGTTTTTACGTGTGGTGCTAAAGCTGCAGTCGAAATCTGACTATATGTCACAGAGGTCCCCAAGGATTGATAATACTTCCTCTTCCATGGACTTAGAAGCACAGCATTGCAGTGAATGGAAATGTTGGTTCTATTCTTTTCTGTTTATGTTGCCACCTTCTATTTTAACCTCATGAATACTAGCTTCTCTGTTCTGGGGCGAACATATGGCCAAAATAGAAGATCTACAAGCTATATACACAGTAAAGTAACAGATAGTAGATCACAACACTGTATTGTATTGTGAGCTTGTTGATTGCTAATTCTGGTGAAGACAATTGATATAGAGGGGAAAAGGGTGGAGGCATTGTATAGACTTCTCAACATGTTATGGAGCAGGGCCCGCTTGAAAATCATGAAATCGTCTGCGGTCCACCCATCTGACCACTTAACACGTGTTTAGTGGTCAGATGAATGGGCCACATGCATTTTCAGAGCTTGTTTATTTGATCAATCAATTGATTGTGTTCCGGCTCGGATCATTGGAGCTATAGGATACTTAAGGTAGTTATTTATTGAGTTTTTTTTTTTTTTTTTTTAAATAAATATACATTTTAATTTGAGTGTTTTGACAATTATTTTGGGGCCCACTTGCAGTACCCTTGAGGCCCCACCAGTGGGCTCCGACCCACAGGAATCGCTGATATAGACACCCCGGGAGGTAATGAAGTATACAGGGTTTAAGTGGTTAACTACCTGTGACACAATGCAGCATTTACATAATAGTGCAACACGCTTCTCAACCTTGGCTGGCTTCTTTCCAGGTTACTGCTTCCCTATGAGAGACACGTCAAGGGTGAGAAGGACGAGCCCCTCCCTTTGGTCAAACCCAGGAAGCAGGAAGGCGGCCAGGAGAAGGTCGTGGGGGTCAAAGCCAAAGGAGCCAAGAAAGCCAAAGGCTCTAGCAGTAATCCCAAGCAAGGGAATAAAAAGGACAGAGATGCCACCAAGAAAGACCAAGATCCCTCACAGGTTAGTCACAAAAGTATCCACATTAAAAAAAAGAAAAACACTCCAGCCTTTCAGTTAATCAACACTTCTGATGCAAAATGTGTGAATTGTCGTGCAATAGGTATGAAAGAAACACATAATAATAGAATGTGCACTTCTGAAGAGAAAGGAGTTTGGGATTCTCAATACGTTCAGTCAGTGTAGGGGAACACTAGAACAGTGTTTCATGTTGAGGTCCCCCAAATTCATGGTATTTGGACTTTTGAAAATATGTTGTGCCAGAGACCCCCATAAGAGAAGATTTGTAAACATTTTTCAAAAAGTATGTGTGACTGTGATCTCAGAGTTTGTAGATCAGCTATTTTCGAATAGTCGAAAAACATTTGAACTTTTCATGTGTTTTTGTGTAAATCAATCATAAACTTTCTACAGTGTCACACAAAAAGTAGCTAAAATAGAAGATAAACAAGCTCACAACGCATTGCAATGCAACCTGTTGTGAGCATGTACATCTTTTTATTTTTGCTATTTTTTAATTTGAATCCTGAAACGATTTTGGACATGGGTTTTCCACCCGACAGCCACAAAATAAGAGTGTATTGCTGATTGTGTGAGGATAACTAAAATCATAATTGCACTTTCACCTTTCATAATTTTTATTTAGGTTAAAATACAGGTACCTATCTTGTGAAAGACAATTTATGCCTATGTAAAGCACTTTGATTTGTACTTGACTGTCAATGTCTATGAAGTGTGCTATACAAATACTTTTGGCTTGCAATGTTTTACCAGCTTTCCTACTGTCTCATCTGGATTGATGTCAGCATTCATATCTAATTGAATTTGTTACACTTGTTAAACAGTAAAAAAAAAAATCTTTTATCACTTTCAGAATGACCTGGTCAATGAAGTGAAGAAGGAGCTCTCTGCCGCCTCAAAACAGGAGGTAATTTCAGCAGATGAACCAATCATAATTGAGGAGGAAGAGCTGCATCTAACCCTGAAGAAAGAGGAGTCATTGGCAGCAGAGGAGCCGTCCTCGCTCCCACCTAAAGCGCCTGAATGTAGGTTACCACACGCAGATGTGCATCTCCACAGGGGGCCCAGTCCCCACTCTGAGTGGAGGCCGATCGGAAAGGCACTCCACCCTGAGAACTTCACCTCTGAACAGCCAACTGAGGCTCCCTTCATTCCTAAAAACCTGTACCTGCCTCACCGCTGGGACCAGAGCAAGCATGCTGGGCACATTGCCCTGCCAGAGCCCACGTCAAGGGTCAAAGACTCCATAGAGAGTCATGGGGGCAGAGTGGGGAAGGTGCTGCCCATGTGCAAGCAGGCAGAGAGACAGTCTGTGGACTCCATTACAGATTCCTTCCCAGAGAAGCAGGACTATAGTGTCATTAAGAAAGATTATTCTCAGACCCCCACAACACAGACGACTGCCTACTGCAAATCCAGCCAGGGGGTCATGTCTCCGCTGGCTAAGAAGAAACTCCTTTCTCAAGTGTGTGAGACAAATCCTTACTCCTTTACTTCTCCCCCGCCCCAGCCCCCTCCTCCTACCACTGTCACTCCTCTCTCTGTAGTATCGGTTGGTGACGGGGAGCGGGAGAGGAGGAACATTGAGGAGGAGGTGGGGGAAAAGAGACATGGGTCCATGACAGACAGTGGCCCAGAGTTGGCACCTGTCTTCAGGCCGTCAGTCATCCAACACGCTCAGAGCACCAAGCCTTCTCAACATGCCAGTAGTGGCTCACTGGAGAGGAGCCCTCTAGGGGAAATTTCAGAGACATATCCCTCACGAACAAGCCACCACCTCCAACCCCAGGTCAGCGCTCCATGGCAGCCCTTCCTCCCCAGACACCAAGCGCAGGATGGGGCGGAGAACTCTGGGGAGAAACTCCTCCAGGCCCAGCCGCAGAGCTATGCCAGTGATTGTTACTCTTCCCCTCACCTGCACAGTCTTTACAGGCAAACCGAGAACTGTCTGAGCCAGGAGAGGTTGGCCAGCTTTCCCACTGGAGAGAAGAGGGGTCATTACATCAGAGACAGTGAGGGCAGCGAAGCGTTTGTTTGTAGTAGCTTGGAGCGAGAGGGCTTGGCCTATAGATCTCACTACAGTGAAAGAACTCAAACACATGGAGATTGTAGATCGGCTGAAGATGAGCCCAGAGACTTCAGTATTTCTAAGTCTGTCTCTCAGAGGGTGTCCTCATTCTCTAAGCCCTCCTTCTGCAGCCTCCCCTACCCCATCATGCACCAAGGTTTGGACTCTCATCCGAAGGCGTGCAGAGTCCCTCCCATGACCATCTCGCCTCAAAAACAGAGCCCCGCAGAACACCGCCAGTCGTTCCCCAGCCCCAAAACCTCCCCTGACACATCCAGCACAGTTCGACCCAGCAAGCGAACCCTGGGGGAACCTGAAAACGAGGGTGTCCCAGAAAGGAAAGTCCGCGTGGTGACACCGATGCACCCTGCTGGGCCACTCCGCCGCGGTGACCCAGAAGAACTGAAGCCGGCTGAGCCGGCGCACGCTCACGCTGTTCACCTCAACTACCCACCGCCCCACGCCGCCCTCTATCCAGGCATGTACCCCCCTGGGAGCCTGGTTTCGCCGAGGCACCAGGACGGGCTCCAACAACACCCAGGTTTTCAGTACCTTAAGAGCCAGACGGCTGTGTCGCCCCTCGTACCACCCTTAGCGTTCCACTCCATGATGCTTCACAGGCAGCTGATGGCCACGGCCCCCAGTCCGCATCACTTCTACAGACATCCTGGTGGGGCGGCGCTTTATGGAGACCTGCTCCACCACCTGTACCCCCTCTCCACCCTGCCACCACCTCAGCTGTCCTCAGTGCACCCCAGCACCAGACTGTAAGAGACAGACAGGAGATACTGTGTTCTTTACCTTCTGTCTCATCTCCCTCATTTCACTACCACAGACTTGATTTCTTGTCTTTGTTTTCTCTCTCTCTTTCGCTCTTGAATGGTGGCTCAGTCAGCATAATGTTTATGATAAATCTCTGGCAGATTGCGGACTGATAAACTCATCAGTCAAATAGGCTAAAAATGCAATTTTCTCATTGTTTTGGTTACTTGTTCATATATTGTACTTTGCACTGTTGTTCATTTTTTTATCACCACTTACTGTGTGTGTGTGTGTGTGCGTGCGTGCGTGCGTGTGTGTGTGCGCGTGTGTGGGTGGGTGTGTGAGTGATATATAAAATCTATCTTTACATACATACACAAAAACACAGTATATGTGTTCTTATTTGCACAATGCAGATGTATGTGTTCACAAAATGGTTTCCTGTTCTCAGTGATCTGAGTCAGGTTATTGCTCTGAACCTCTGAACAGCAACAGAGTACAACAGAGAGAAACAATTTGTTTACCGTGTCTGAGGGCTAAACGTTATTGCTGAAACAACACTAAAAGTAATGCAGCAAGACAGAGATCCTCCAGAAATCCATTAAACTAGGGGCGCGACAGCTGTTTAGCCTAATAGTACAGTTGGTTCAGCCAGCAGTGTTTGTATCTGTTTACATGGCTCTGTGCAGAAGAATAAGAAGTGATTGCCTGTTTATTAGCTACAGTAACTCCGCCTGGATTCCTTTGGAATGGACACTCACATGCTGCCGTGATGCACAACATGAATATTAACTTAATCATAACATACTGAGGTGCTATAGACTAGAGATGGATGTACTGTAGACTCGCTTTCATTTCAGGAAATAGATGATCACATTTATTTTAGATCAATCACTACGTAATTGACAAACCATGAATGTTTTTCTTTGTTCATTATTATTTCAGTTGTTGAATGGCAGTTCTTATTTTGCTTTCTGAATTGAAACTAAAGTGATTCAATCCCCATGTAATTAGTATCCTGTAACAGCTTGTTTTTAGGTTTTAGTTTTTTTCTGGCCAGTGTAATGAAGCAGACAACACTGCTGAACGCTCACCACAAGAATTTCTTTTCTTGAAAACTTGAAAAGCTCTTTTTGTAAAAAAAGAAAATAATAATCAAAAAACTAAACCTCCTCTATTCAACAAGCTGGAAAGGCTCACTGTATAATTTAATAGGAATGTTGTCAGTTTTATATTGCTTTGCAAATATCTGTGCCTTTCGCAGGATTAGAATTAGAACTACAACTGTTAAGGTTTATCTTTTTGTTGCAATGTACTGTAGGGATATTACTGTCCTTCTAGTCTGTAATGCAACACCCATGCACACAATGACACCAGACCTGTGGTAAAGTGGCATTTAGGGGTTTGGATGTAGGGTCCCCTTCAAAAATAGAACAATTTTGCTTTAATTCTAAACGGTCAGTATTTTACGCTTATCACACTATTGAATTAGCCTAGTTGTGTTGGGCAATCAATCACAGAATACTTGAAAAGATTTACAGGCACTTGACATTGACCTGCGTCAGGTGTCAGTTCTGACATCCCTTGGAGGGAATGGCGTGTGTGCGTGTGTGTGTGTGTGTGTGTGTGTTTTTAAAAGCAGTGTTCAAAAGGTACCATGCACCATAAAGTATGTCTACAGTGCTGTGCTGTAGCCTGAGGTGGCAAGGCAACACCTGCTCTTGGTTTCAACACCCTCCATAACGGCTGTTAATGGCAAGCCGGGACGGTCAGAATACACAGTTAAAGATGTCTGGTGCTTTAGGGAGAGCAAAAAAGGAAGAAAGCAACACAAGCTGTAAATGTCTGTGTGTAAGGTTTTACAGGATACTTTTAAGATAGATCATTTCTGATTAAGTACTGTACATTTCTGTGTGTAGGCAAAACTGGTTTCGGTTGTGTTAGTGCTGACCTGTACAGAAGGCTCAACTGAGATCAATTCCACAGCAACCCCTCTCCCCTGTCTTATTTTCTGTGTAAATAGCACTGTAGATAGGACTGTGTGGTTGTTATGTAAGCTGTTATATTCTGTAAATAGCATAAGTATAGTATACGAGTCGGTTACACAATCTGTGTCCTTGTTGGTTGTTCAAGGTCACCGTGATCATCTTAGATTTAAACACTACGATTTAAAGAAGTAGGATACGCTATCTTTTTATTTGTCGTTTTCACATTTTTTTGTTTTCCATGTTGTCTCCATAATGCGCATATTGAACATGTTTTTGATACAAAAGCCATCTGTTTACCGATCACCCAGTTGGCGAGCAAGAAGAAAAGAGAATAAAGAAAACATTTTGTATGTTACAACCTCCTGTATATTTAATTAAAATATTTTACTATCAACACACGTCTCGCCTGCGGTGATATCATTTTGCTGAGCTGCAGTTGAGCAGCTTGTTGGATTAAGGGAAATGAGAAACTGCATTGAATCAATATTTGTCACTGGACACCCTTGACACCTTGCTTTTAATAGTACAATCATTTAATTTTGGTTGACAGGAAAAAAGGTTCTGTAAGTTATATCCAGTCTTAATATTTAATCACTGAATGTAGTGTAACTCAAATCACATCTGATGTAATGTTTTTTTCCCCCCTTGGAAATGCAGTGAGAATATGGGATTTATTATTGTATTGCCATTATCTGTCTACGATTCCCTGCCCTAATCTTCACAACAAGCTACTTCTGGGCTGACAGCCAGGGAAGCTTCTCACCAGTTTAAGCCAGATTTATACTTCTGTCGGACGACAGTGTTGCACGCTCAAAATAGCCGATCTATGAGCTCGCAACATGCAGTGGATGCCAAGCAGTGTGAGCTTGTAGATCTGCCATTATTGGCACGCGTTACCATCGTATGGTGGGGCATAGATTGAACATTTGCTGCAGTAGAAAATCTGCCAGTGCATCCATCTCCACGGGTGTGTCAGCCGGCCTACAACACAAGCTATACTTTGACTTGTATTGCCACCCCCTGGTAAACCTTTGCCATGAATAACATTAACAAAAGCTCAGCAAAAAGAGCATGTTCACTGGGGATGAATGTAGAGCACTTTATTGCAGATTCTAGGAAAAACAATTGCACTTGGTAAACAAATTATCTACTCTAAGTCATGGTGTACTGTGCTACAATTAATGCTTAACTACATAAAGACATTACAAAATGTACACAATTCAACATAAGACATTGCCACATTTGGCTAGAGATCACAATTCTGTTTCAATGAATAGTTCAACACCATTACTGTCTGTAATCTTTATACAAGGTTAATGTTTTCTAAAAAATAAACAGGCATACAAAAAAAAAAGTAAAATAAGGAGTGAGTGAATCAATACTCTACTGGCACAAATAGTGGTTTGTTAATTTTGTATTGATCCAAATATATTTACTAAGACAAGTTATTGGCAGGTTACAGTTTTATTACCAAAACGTGTTTACACAACAATTATAACTACTAATTAACAGGGTGCAAAACAATCCTTCCACCTTTATAGCTAAATGTCATTAAAGTGACTGATTCCACATTATTTATAGTCATTCTGAGTGGTCAACAGATTAGGAACACACTGTTGATTTTACTGGCCCCCTATTGTACAATCAACTGTCTAAACTCAAGGCTCAAAGATCATAACACCATCCACATCTACATTTTATTTAGTGAACAAATTATAAAACTAATAGCTTAGGGATCACAGCTACAGTATGAAAGCTTTGACCGAGGTTCTTCTTGTCCATTTTATAAAACTATCTTGTATTGAATGTAATTACAAGGACATCCATTCCTTCTGATAAAGTAAAGTGGTTTCAATATCTAGTGGTTAAGATTATTACTGATATGTTCAGAAGGCATACAAGGACATTCATTATCTGGGCTATTCAACAGACTCATATTCAGTCATTCCATCACGAGTATTGTGTCTGTGGACAGCATTTCTAGATTTTCTACTAAATCATTTTGTTCACGCCATCACTGCAGACCCAAGGCCTCTCCATTATTAAGACCTCTGAGAAATGGACAAATGAGTTCACCTCAGGCCTTAAATCTTGTACCATAAAGTCTCCACAAAGTCGACACGAAGAAACCACATTAACAGAACATGCCAATAGTGGATCAATTCCAATTTGAGTGCTTTTTCAAAAGGCTATTTTTCTCGTTCCATGCTCCAGTGGCAGGGCTGAGAAATAAAACCTTCCTTCTCAGTGGTATTCACACAAATCTACTGCCTTGGTGTCAAGATAACGAGCCAACTAATAACCTTCAAGGAAGTTACGCAACTGCTGTCATCGATTACTTGCCATTAATGGACCATCAACAAGAGCCTGAGAACCCTGAAGATCACCAGGCTTTGGGGTTCATCTTCTCTCTGAAGGACTTCCTGAGCTTGCTCCTAGGTGCTGGGACAGGCCCGAAACCAAGACCGGACCTAAAGTACCCCGATTGGGCGACAGCCTCAGGGGTCTGGGACTGGGTGTGCTGGTTCTGGTGGTCCAGGTCCTGACCCTGAGGCGGTATGTCAATGTGGCCCAGCGGAGCGTTTCTGCGGCTCGGGCCGGTTGCGCCTCCGCCTCCGCCATTGTTCCTCTGAAGTTGCTGGATGATGGCAGAGAATTTGGCGTCCAGAGACGGCCTGCCGGTTTTGGACCTCGCAGTCGGACGAGAGGTGCGAGTGCCAGAGTTCTCTTTCTCTTGACATGAGGTAGGAGGAGGGGGACGACAGATAGATGGAGGGAGGGGGGGTCTGGCTGGACGGCTGGGAGGAGTATAAGGCTGTCTGTCAGAGGGTGGGGGAGGGGCACGGCGCTTTTTGTTGCTGCCGGACACGGAGCTTGTGCTGGGGGCAGGACTCGAACATGGCGTGGAGCTTTTGCTCGGCGAAAGAACATTCTTCTGAACTACTATTGGCTGGGAGCCATCAAACGGAGTAGACCAATTGGGTGCCTCCCTTTTCTCTTCCTCACCGATGAGAAAGTGTCCGTCAGTCTCTTCAATCTTATTATGAATGATGTCTGTGATGCTTTCAAACTTGACAGGGGAATTTATACCTGAGAGAGAAAACAAAAACCAAAGCATTATTGGCCATGTTTATATGCAGGCAGAATCTGGAATAGTCTTATACCCCGGTTATGGTCTTAATTGGGATATAATGTTTCTGTGTGCGCACCTATGTTTCTACGTGCTCAAATAAGCAGGTACCATGTCATTAGTCTGACAGCCCAAAAAAAAAAAGGATTTGTTTCAGTGCCTTTATTGATAGGACAGTAGACTGACAAGAAATGGGGGGAGAGATGGAAGTGACACGCGGCAAAGGTCGTCTGGATCGGGAATTGAACCGGCGCCACCGCCGCCAGGCATCCATGCCTATGTGGCATTGCCTAAGTGGTATGCATGTAGATTGGCTATTTTCACAATTTCTGCCTCTAAAATGTGACAATTTGGCCAATGTTTAATTTGCCATTTTAGAGGTATTAAAGTCCTTAAATTGTCACTTTAGAAACGTGCATATAACACTCTATACACTTAAACCGTGTTGGTTTGTTTACTGTTGAGTGAGAAAACAATGTTGCATATAAGTTGGGGACCCCCCTGGGGGTACCGACCCACAGGTTGAGAACCACTGCATTACAGGACTGTAACTCTGAGATTACACAGATGTAAACAAAACGGAACCTTGTGTATTCTAAACAGACCTTCTGCCCATGTTTTCTCCCCCACTCACTATCTGGTTATTTTCTCCATTCTTTCTACGATTAAGCTTCTTTTCGCAGACATGTCATAACAGGGGAAATACTGTTGCAGCTAATAAAATGAATAGTGGGTATTATGTTTGATTTAGGTGTACCAGTTAGCAAGCGTTGCTGTTTGACATCCCTAAATCAAATGGACTCATTAATTTAATTGGCTGCAGCTGTCTTCACCCTGCTATGACATGTCTGTGAAAAGGGACCATTGATCCTGCTGCTAGCTATTCAGCTGTTGGCATTCATCAAGGGACAGAACTTTTAAAATGCCACTACTAAATGCAGGAAGCTACAGTTCAGCAGTATGTCAACAGCAGGCTAAAAATCGTAGTTATTGCACTGAAATATAGTTACATTGTATACAATTAGTTCGGTACGAACTCGGTTCTCGGTGGAAAAGCTCACCTCTGGTTCATCCCATAGGCGGGAGAAAGAACCCGAACTGGTTCTTTGTTGGTCGAAAAGCACCCTTATTGTACTTTTTTTGCACTACATTTCTGGGAAGGACTCTTGGGACCCAAACTTAAAAACATGAATTACCCACCTATGCCTCATTTCACATATAGTGAAAATAGCCGATCAACAAGCTCACAACACGTTGCACGTGATGCGGTTCACCGTGAAGCGTTCTGAGCTGGTAGAACGGCTAAGACATTTTAATGTTTAGCCTAAAATGACGTACCCAAATTAGGGATTGTCTAAATCAGATTTGAACTGTTGCACCCTTAATATACACAATCGCATCAAGCAACTGTACTTACTGAGGTCATTGTAAACAGAGTCAGCCTGCTTGGTGAGGAAGAGGGGAGGTTTCCGTGGCGATGCCACCTCGATTTTCATCAACTGGCCACAGCAATGCAGCCACTGGTCTGGTGACACCACATATAGAATTAGATAAGTCAATATTGCAATTGCCATGTTGTTTAACTTAAAACTATTCATTGATCCAGCCTTAAAACTAGACACTTTGTGAGATCAGATTCACACTTTTGTATGCAGAGTAGACAAGCACCCGTTCTCAATGCACTAGTGACTAGCAGAAACAGAGCTACACTTTCTAACCACCTGCCCACGTACTATAACAAGACATCAGAGACACATACTTCCCACAGATTACACAGACCCGAAGTGAGTTTGAAAACATGACCAATGATGAAAAACTCCCATACCTACTGGGAGAAATACAACAATGTTCGAACACAAAAAGAAAGATTTGTGAACTGTCGCGACAAAGAAATTCTAGAACACAACCACCCTAAGTACTATAAACCATGGATTGACATCTAGACCTACTGCACATACAGTATTTTGAGAAAAAATAATGCTGTTATTTGTTCCAAAAGCTTTATACCCTGTATATATATATAAAATGTCACAATGCGACATAGCTCTGTTTACACAATACTGTACCCCCTCCCAATGTATATGTTCCCTATTTTCAACTGTTTTTATTTTATTTGTGACACTTGCTTTGGCAATGTAAACGTATGTTTTCTCATGCCAATAAAGCTCCTTTGAATTGAATTGACTAGTATACAAATACATACTGTATCTGCTGTTCTCAGACACACCATGTGACCTCTAGCTCTCAACATACACACAACACAAGACACTTTCCCTGCGCACTCACTCTGGTCATAGAGGTGTTGGTGGAAGGCGTCCAGCCAGTCAACCAGCTGTTCTCTAGTGTCTGTGGTGAAGACGATGGTCTGAGCTCCTCCTGGCGAAGGGTTGCTGATGGACAGAGTGTTGGATCTCCGTCCTACAGAGTCCTTGTCCACCACACGGACACGCGTGTCCTGGAGAAAGAACAACCAAGCACTGGACATGTGATCTACAGTAATGGTGGGTTATAATGAGACAGGATTGTTGCAAACAGTGTCACTAGTGTTATTAAGTTTAATAGTGTTCATTATTATACTTCCAATTTGGCATAAAATAAGGACCCCAGTAAACTGTCCTTATTTAAATGGCGAGCCTGCTGAGAGCCACTTTTCTAAATTATAGGGGGAAGAAATCTTGATCACATCTTGTACTAAAAGCACATTGTAAAAATCGTTACAGAGACTGAATTAAACTGTGAAATATCAAAGCTTTAAACTGGCTTAGTGAAGACAAGACTGTTTGTGTGGCTCTCTTGAAGTTGAATGTGTATTGCTGGTTTTATTGGAATACAATGAAGACTCTGAAGCAATTGTTTCCCATTTTAAAATGCCCACCATAAAAATAAAAATTATCTCTGACCTCAATCCAACCATAAAGGTGAATACACAGCGCAGTGTGACTTATCACGTTAAGCTTTGGTTCATCTTTCAAATAAACACTTCTGTAGCTCAAAACAAGAGGCAGGAATAATTATCTTTTTCTCTGACCTTATTGATGGGAATGTTGAGGGTGGGCTCCACCTTGGCATTGATTTCTTCGGGGGTATAGTAACAGGACAGAGAGCCGGTACTCAGCACACAGTACAGACTGCAGCAGCGGTTCACCCCTTCCACACTTTGCTAAAGAACGCAAACAAACACCAATAAACACTTAAATGTTGACCCTTTCCGATGTAACGCCAGATGCTAATAAATAAATATTACATACCAAACAGCTAACATGTTACATAGCAAATGTATCATGCTACATAATGTTAATTTAAAATAGGGGTGAAAGTGATGTTTCTGTAAAAAAAAAAAAAAAGCTCTATCATGAGAGATCAGGAGAATTGGTTTTAGACAACCAAAGTCAAATTACCTGCTGGTTGAGAAATCCGCTCATCATATTCTGTGTCATGCAGGCTGGCTGGGCAACCAGTCGGCAGCACAGATTCCCATAGAGTGGCAACCATGAAGACCACTCGGCTGTGAAGGTGAAAAGCAACAACACACCTGTCAGTCATGTCTGCTTTATTAACCTCTTGAACCCCAGCATGCCTATTCGTTTGGTGAAGAGATTTGTTGTATATGGGGGAAAAAGCTGTCCAAGTACAGTTGTAACTCAGGTCCTTTTTACTAATTATAGAGGGTTTAAATGTTTAACCACTCAAACCTGTAATCCATAACTTTCATGCAGGGCTGAGGGGTGTCATTTGGGGTCCCACAGAATGACAACGGCCACCCCCTACCTTTTGGCATTAAACCTCAATTCTTTTTGCAGATTATTCTGATTTTAGATTGGCATGCGTTCCAAATGAACTGATTAACTAACCAACCAACCAACTTTACTTTGAACTCTTCAGATCATGAGCTGAGTGGGGTGTACACGTCTGTACAGTGACATTTCGGTGCCATTGCTTGGTCTTACCGTTTTGTAGGATGATAAGGGAGTGGGACTGGAAGCTGCCTTCAGCGTCGGACAGAGACAAGTTGTTGTAAGCCAGTAGGCTGTACTTGGCTCCACTGGGTAAAAGAGGGACATAATCAGGTTTACCAGTGAACTAATTTATAGGGGTGCATCAGTAAATTGAACTAATCCATGGGTTTTCAACCAGTGGTCCGCGGACCCCTGATGGTCCGGCAGTATTGCAGGTGGTCCCTGGCCATGCATTGAACTACTGCAAGTAATTTGCCCTTTTTTAATGCAACCTCTTTTTGCATAACAATATTTTGACAGAGGACTTGGGCTGCCCTGCTTAAAAAAAATACTTTAGTAAATAGTTGATGCATTCAAATGTGGCTGTATCCACAAATGTTGGATAAAAACGATATCCAGATGGGTGTGTCAGATGGGTCTATGATGGACCCACCGACACAATAGTGGTGGTCCCTGGGTCAAATTCAGTTGAAAACCTCTGAACTAATCGATTTAATTCATTATAAAAAAATAATCTCATTTAATAGAATACTTAATAAATTAATCGATAAACAGTCAATTCCCATTTCATGCATGTCATCATGGGCCAGGGGGAAAGAGTGTGTCTGTGTGTGTGCTTCTAAAAAGAACATGCCTCTTGGTTATTCAATTAATCGAAAGAGTCATCGATATAATAATCGTTAAGAAATATATCGATAGTTGCAGCCCTAATAATGGCCCCGTCTTGTCAATATAACATACAATATCAAGTAGAGAATGCGTATATACAGTAATACAGGGGTCGTCAACAGGGGGTCCGGGACCTCTAGGGGGTCCTCAGAGTTACTACAGGGGGGGCCTCCAAATCTTTGTGCATAGAATATTTAGTTTGACCTTTTTTTAATTAACCACTTGAACCCTAGTGTCCTTAATCTGAGAACTTTACCAAAAATAGCAGATCTACAAGCTCAACGCCTCGCAGCGCCAGCGTGAGGCGTTGTGAGCTTGTAGATCGGCTATTTTCAGCAAAGAGCTTTGGTGTGGAGGGGAAAAAGAGCAGACTAAGTACAAAGTGAAAGGTCAAGTTTATTAAGTATGGACGGTTCAAGTGGTTAAATATCTGAAAACACAAATTGACATGAATCCAAAATACACTGATGATTGTGCTGTCAAACAATGAAACTATATTATGGAATCTATGAAAAGGTGGTGGGGGGTCCCTGCTTAATCTCTCTCTCAACTAAGGGGTCCTTGGCCTGAAAACGTTGAAGACCCCTGCTATATACAGTACAGTAATACGTACGTGGGAATAGACTGCAGGAAGGCATCAGCATCAGGAGCGTCCATCAGGGGCAGGAGGTCCTTGCCGGCAGCCTTGCCCAGGGACCGCCGCAGCTTTTTAGCAAGTTTCTTTGGTGTGTTGACCACAGTGGTCTCATCCTCCAGCGAGCAGCTCCACAACTCCACCTTCAGGTCAAACTGGGGTACTACCTCATTGCTGTGAGGGGGGTAAGCAATCAATGAGAAAGTTATGAGAATGTTTTAAAGCTGTCCACCCATTTCCGCTGGAATTTACTGTAGAATTATGTGTGGGACACATCCGGTCAGCGTGTAGAGAACAGCTGAAAAGAGCCGACATACAAGCTCACGTCGCAGATGTGACTGTTAGATCACACTTGGCCTGGCTGCGACGCGGCCGACGCCGGAACTACCGCCCACCTTCTGTACAATGCACGATGGGACGCTGGAAACTTGTGGATAACAAGCTAAAAGAAACTAATACATCCCTAAACGAAACAAATATTTTTTTCATAAAAAGGAGTGTGTCTCTCTTCCGTATTTTCTTTTTTTGCTGTTTTTGAGATGAAGAAGGAAAAGCCAATAGGCAGAGCAGCCCGTGTGGTTCTGTAGATGAATAGTCATCTTTTGTATCGAGTTTCATAAGCCATTGTGTAATGGTAAATAATATGCATGATTTTGTACATTCACAAAATACTTAGTTTATTTTTCCTAAATACTTACAAGACGGTGACTCCCTCGAAACAGATGTCTGTGATCGACCTGTCCACCACCACCATTTCTGTGTCAAACACCTCTGCGCCAACATGCAACAGACAGAAGACGGCTACCCGACGAGAGCCTAAAAAGAAACAAACAATATGTTTTAAATATGTGTGCAAGGGAAACAATCTAATACTCACTCACAATATAATATCATGCAGTGCGTTAAGACAGATTAGGAACAAGACATAGATAATAAAGACAGAAAAAGAAAGACACTCACTGCCTCGGTTGTTAAAGTGATCTGAATCCTTCCACATCAGTGGAAAACGCAGGCCTACAGCAGTACACATCGGGGGGAAAGTATATTAATAGAAAAGCATCAAATGACAATATCTGTAGAGTTAATTTTGTGGAAACAAAATCTAATGTTAACCATACATGTTCACTCTAAAACATAGAATACCAAGTGTATTTATTACTACTAATATTTTTTTTTCTTTTTTTTTTAAGGGGAATGCACTAAACTGTCAATTCTCCTGCATTCATCATTTTGTATGGGCAAATGGGAAATATTATACAAATGGTGCACATTATATTTTGAATGAAACATGCTAAATTGGATGTTGGATCGAGCCAAGTACAATCATACCTGAAATGGCAACTTTCCCAGTGCAGGGCACACGGTCATCTGGAACCGGATCTGAAATTCTAAAAAGACATTTTACTTGTAAGATATGCCATGAAACATAGGGAATAGGTAAGTTGGCAGCTGCCAAGCTCACAACTCTGCCCTCACTTCCCTTTTATCCATGTTTTGCATTCATCCCCAATCTCCATACCTCCAGGCTGCTCCCATCACATCCTGCTCCTCTTTCTTCTTCTGTAGTTGAGTGAGGTAAGCCTTTATCCTGGTGTTACAGGTAAGCAGGTTCTTGGAGGCATTGAGGATCTGTACTCTCTTACTGCAGGCTAGCAGCAGCTTGTACGCCCCTTCACGCATACGCATCTCAAAGTCCAGCTTCTCCTGAAGCTTAGTGTCCTTTTGGCGAGACAGATACATTATGACACAAACAGAAGAGAACATTGAAAATGTTAATAAATCACAAAGATATCTACAAATTGGTAATTAATATACAGACAGTATGCTAGCTATCATGCTTTGGAATGTGTTTTCCAGGATGGAAATATATAATAATGCCATGACACACGTGAAAGGAAATGACAGTCTGATGACATGGGGGTGGAGGGGGGACCCTTCAGTGTTGTTTGTGGCCTCACCGTTACCTCACATCTGTTATGGTTAGGCTTGGGACATGGAAGCCAGCTGTGTCACTCAAAGGCAAGTTTGTAGGTCCACGTCTGCTTTTTTTAGTAGTGCAAAATGAAATGAAAGACTTTGCACAAACCAACATTCTCGATGACATGTTTTTTTGTGGAATATAAAAGGTAGCTAACAAATAATTTATTTGACATTGGTCTGACCTTATGCAGTATTTACATGTGCCAGGAGAGCGCATAAGTACTGTGTTCGGCTGCATATTATGTACTATATGTCGGTAGGTTGGTAGCCAGCCATGAGTGTTTAAGCCCTTAGCCCAATCAGGGACCAGCATTTCTGGCAACTCATCATTAACAGCCAAAGAGGGACCAGCATTCCTGGTGATGCCACTGGTCATGTTACTGGCATCGCCAGTGGTGAGCGCACCTCATGGCGTGCTCCGCTGGTGCACAAGTAGGCCATAATATGGCTGTGTACAAGTAGGCCATAATATGGCCTACTTGTGCTTAAGGAGCAAGTTGGCACCTCAACAGAGTGCAGTTCTAGTTTTACATCAGTCCTCCAGATACTGGACCTGTAACACATGCCCTCCCGTTACGCAATACCCGTTAAGAGTACTTAGTGCAGTACCCATTAGTACTTGGAGGCCAGCCTACGATGTAATATTGATGAAAAAAGGGACACAACAAGACAGACAGATAGTGGCTGATCCGATCGATTTCCCACTTGGCACTTCACTCAGATACACACGTCAAGTTTGAAGCCAATCAGTCGGATGCTTCTCAAGATAATGCGGAGGATTCACAGACAGAGATTTCTTTCTGACCTATATATTGTGCATCCCTAACAAATGCTACACAATACAGAGACCACGACACATTCACTTCAACTAGCTAGCAAATGAAATGTATGAATGCGGTCAAGAACATGCAGTGATTGTAGCAGTGAACAAAATACTCAAATAAGAGATACTAACATAATATACTGTACATGCATACATCAATGCAGATGATACACGAAAGAAGAAGAAGAAGAAGAAGCTATAAAACAAGGTCTGAGGGTGGACGATGATGTTTGATATTGTCCAAAACAGAGGATCTTTAATTGCAAAGATTTGAGTGAAAAGGAAAAATATAATTAAATATAGCATTTTTAAAATAAACTTTTAAATATTAGGCTAAAAAACGTATTTTAGCATTTCTTCTACTACATTGTTTAATAATAAAAATACCGGTAAGTCTTAATAATACTTATTTTCTCTTGTTATCGCCTTTACAGGCAGTAAATACAAAAACAACATTTATTTCTGAGGTAGACTCAGACTGGATTGTCAATGGATACTTTGTTTTGGGGACACAAACACCATCAGTCTCCCTAGTTGAGCTACAGTACAGATTAACTATCTCTGCTAACCTGTAGTTTCTTAGAAATCTGTCGTATATACAACAAATTCATATCCTCTACTATGTGAAGAGTGTCATTCAGAAGACTTGGTCTGCTTTTGGCCTGGAAGAACATTGGTTTAAATGGGGTGAGAGCAAAAATAAAATGACATGCAAAATATAGTTTAATGGTGAAGGGAAAGAAAAAACGTTTCTCTGCCTTCATAAAAGGGGAACGTAGATTGTCAACTGTCTCCCATATCAATTTCAAACTGCTCAGTCCAGAGGCGTCAATTGGGTATGGCAAGCTATGGAGCTGCCATACCTTGGCTACAGGGGGAAATAATAAAATGTACTTTTCATCGTGCCTGTTGCTAACGGCGCGCGTGCAAGACACCAGTCATGTTGCCATACCTTAGCTTTTGCTGAACTGACGCCACTGGCTCAGTCCTGGTGGGAGGTTTGCAGGTGCAGCATGTCATTCATATTCTAATGATAAACGCCAGTGCATAATCTAAACAACATCGTAACATCAGAGACAGAGTGGATGCTTTTTAGTAAGACTTTTTAGTAAGACATGAGAAAATACGAATTGTTAAATGCAAAGTAGTAGCCACAACGCAAGCAACTGCTAGCATTATAGCATAATAGTTGCTTGCGGCTAACAAAGTAGTAATGAACACAATAAATGTAAGCCCTATATGGCCGTAACTACCTTGTTGGACGAATTACGAGCATCGACGCGTTGTGATATTATCCATTTCAGCCTTTTTTATTTATTTTTGTATTATTATCTTTGCCCAAATAGGGACACTACAGGGTTAAAGTGGAAAACCGTCAGTCAGACTGTGTGTGCAAGTATTGACAACAAGAGGCACATATCCACGCACAATACGCACCTCATTTTGCAGGAATATGGTACTCTCTCTTATTTTCTTCCTTTTGATCTCCATGGCGAGAGAAGAACATCTGGAGCCTGTGTTCCTCCTGAACATTTGAACGTCCCGCTGATCATCCATGTTGTTGTCGTGTGGACTGTGGACTTTAGAGCAGGACGCACATTCCCGTCTCCAACGCCTCCACCAGGGATGTTTGATTGTCTTCTCAGGTTGATCTAAGGTAGGCGGAGGCTGCTTAGAATGCCTATAGGAGCTGTTTAATAAGAGCCATACCCCGCCTTTCCGGAGGATCTGTTGAAAGAATTCGAGTGCACCCACCCACCCAGAAGCCCATTCAATCTGATAAGACTAAAACTGGACGCAACCATTTTCAAATTCTAAATGTGCGGGTTCTAAAAAATAATTCAACAATGTATCTTTCTCGATATTGGGAGTCGGATGTAGTTTATGGTGTTATAGACAAATATAGTTTCTATATATGAGAATGCATTCAAAAGCTGCTTTTACTGTACAATATTATGGTTTTATTTTGTCCCCGTCCGGTTTGAAACGGTAGTTTCGTCCAATTGTCTCTTGCAAAAAGACGTTGCAAAGCGATTATAACACCAACGGCAGTTACTTTTACAACACCAATTATATTGTTGTGGACAGTAAATAAATAAGTTATCGCTGATAGGTCATTATGAGGCATTGGAAATGTAGGTTTGTTTTATTTGGTTCACGTCGTGAACGCCACTAGTACTGTGTATATTTGTCATTTTGTCTATGAATTGAAGCCAAAAGGACCCCGAATGTAAACAAGCCATTGCTTTCTGGTCTAAATCTTATTAGTAGAGCTGGTATCTCGGCAGGCCTATGGGTAACCGGTCTTCTCGCCAAAAATCCAACTCGCCAAATTGTCCACACTCATTGGGCAGGCTTGTCAATGCTCCTGGATTTGCCAGGATGATTGGCATTTGGCAATTAGTCTACATCTACTATGTTAAATATTTTCTGGGGGAGGACCCCCAGATGAGAAGTCATTATTAAGGATGTCTTACTTTGCTTCAGTCATCAAATCTGTACACCTACATTTGGCATTTTAAGGCTGAAATTGTACCCATGCTAGTAAAGCAAGCCTGATAAAAGTATCAAACATGCACAAAATTCAACAGAACACAGGAAAATATATCTGTTAAGAAGTTTTGGGGGAAGGACCACCAGACCCCTGTTGGGGAGTTCCGTGCACCCCCTAAAAAATAAATCTCCTGGATTCTCCTGGACTGACAGTCCACTGTTGACAACCCTGCTCATTGGCGAGGTGTCCAAGCAAGTTGATTTGGCGAGTTGGAAATTTTCTTGTGTGTTTTTTCCCCATATGCGAACTGCTAGTAAATAATAATCAATCAATCAATCAACAAATTAAGGTGGGTTACATGGGCATCAAATAAAAAAGTACGATGTACTGCAGTCTGCACTATAAAATGTTTAAATAGCATTGAATCATCATACACGGATTGTATTGCAACATCAGCACACATCATATTTCTGCGCTCCGTCCATTCCAGGGCATCGTTTCAGTTGGGCTGCAACACACATGTGTTATTACAATATTCTACCAGAAGCTGCGCAGGCCCGCTGATAAAAATGACCCTGGAACGTGACCAGCGAGTCCAGGAAACCCGCCCACCGGGCTCGGTTCTTCTGGTCGAGTTGGAAGTGTAGACGCAGGCTGCCTATGGCTGACATCACTGTCCCCTACATGTCAATCTGAGCTTTTTAACACGCTCGTCACTCTACCCAGTAGTAAGCATTTAACGTCCGGTCGGTGAACTCTTCAAATTAAGATCTGATAATAATACTGTAATAATAATAATAATAAACATATCTCAAATGTATATAGCGCGCTTTCTAAGTATCCAAACACATTATATGGGGGGAGGAAAAACAACATAAATCTACTACTGTATTCACTAAAAAGCACTTGAAACCAGGAAGATGTTGTAAACAATAAAGAGGATGGATGGACACATGGTCAACAACGTAATAATTGCACTGTTGTCTGGCTCTGAAATTCTTGAATATGTGTTCTATAGAAAATAGAACACATACTGTAGATTGGCTACATTTCAACATAGGCATATGGTCTGTTGCTTATTTCTCTACTCTCCCCATATTTCTCTCAGCCTCTGACTGTTGGCCAAGAAGGTGGGATGCAAGTGTAATTTTGATTATAGCCTATTTATTGCACATATTAGGATATTAGCTACACAGGTTTTATTCTATATGCAAATGTAATAGGCTGTGTCTATTCTGGAGCCTTATAATAACCTACATAATATAGCCTAATTGGCCCATATTTGCTAAAATAAAAAGCCCTCAAAATGAATGAATGAATTGATAAATTAATTCATACGATTTTTGTTACAACTGTGGTTATTTTAGACAGTGCACATAAAGAATATTTAGGCAAAGAGGTACAACTATCAGTATTGTGGAAGGCTTTTGAAACAAATATGGCTCCATCACAAACACAGCTTTAGCACCTCGGCACCAACACATTCTCAGGGCTTGACATTAACCTTTTGAGTCATTGTCCTTTGGACAAGTACATTTCCCATTCACTTGTCCAGGCACAAAAGTCACTTGTCCGGATACAAATGAGCCATTTCACTGTCATTTATTTTTTATTTGACAAATAAATAAGACCCCCCCTTGGCCCCCTCCAGGCCTCCAACCTCCATGGGGGCTGTTAAGTATGACATCATTTTGTAGGCAGAGGAGAATTTCTGCCCCCAGTTTCCGTGAATCTTTTTACTATTTTTACTATTTACACATTTTTCTTCTCTTTGTTGTTGAAAGGAAAGTGTTAGAATTATACTTTAGTCGTTATGTTTTAGTCGTTGTTTTTTGAAATAGCGAGGGACAGAAAATGCTCTGGGGGCAGATTCTCCTCTGCCTACAAAATGATGTCATGGCTTAAAAGCCCCTACGTCAGTCCATAGTCTGCATAAAGCACAAAACTGATAGGCGCGTCACAGAAAAAGTTAAACCAAGAGGCACTTGTCCAATGGACACTTGGACAGTTACATTTTGAATGAACTTGTCCATAAAGATGTATTAGTTGTCCCGGACAACAGGACAAGCCTTAATGTCATGCTCTGCATTCTACATCAAACAACAGGCTTGTCAAATTATGGTGATTATTTCAGTCCTTGATTTGAGTCCTTTTTGGATTTGTTTTCTGTCCTACAACAATTTTTTTTAAAATGAAGGAAAAAAATAGCCTACATATAGTGATATGTAGGCTATATTTATAACATTAGTTATTCATCAAGATTAAGTAATACTTTTATGTTGAAGTCCATGTACCGGAAGTCAGACGCTTTTTTAGGCTTGCTTGACATGTTAAAAAGATTGACAGACCTCTAGTGGTGATGAGGCTGTACGCCTTCTGCCCGCCGCTATGTGCACGGACAGGGAATAGCGTTATTGCTGAGCAACTGAGGCAGTGAGAGCAGCAGACGCACACATAGGGCTGGGCACCCACACACACACACAAAACACACACACAGTGACTGCTATTGAATATAGGTTAGAGAGGGGAGCCATCGTTTCAATAACAAGAAGAACAGCTCAGAAGGGTAAGATACATGCATGCTCTCTAGAAATATGCACAATGAAGCTTACAACTAAAGAGAAACGACTTTTTGTTATGTCCCATCTATTGATACCTCGGATTAGGTTGTTGACAGTAGGCTAATGCTTTTAAAATGCGATACTCCCAAGAGATGATTCGACATTTTTGTTGGAATCCCCCCACACATTGCATGCTGTTTAAATGTATTTGCTAAAGGTAATGTTCTTGCAAAGGACTGCAAACGCATGGATGCTAATGCTTATAAATGATAAACACACTCACTGTGGCCATGGATGGACACTGGACTGCACACTGTTGTCAGCAGCAGCATGATTATTATGTATAGAATACAGAGACACATCCTCGCCACGTTGTTACATTACACATGATCTGTATATAAACTGATCATATTTGCCTCGTCGGGGCTGTTATTTATCGTGCTCTCGTCCGACATCAATTGAGTTCCTCACTGCCACATTGAAGCTATCCAGAGGATGCACATCAGTGAAGCCGGTGGTCACATGTAATTATTTCTATTTATCTCATTTGAAAAACATTTAGTCAAGTCTATTTATAATGCCACTGCCTATATACCTAGTATATAAGGATATTGTATAGGTCTAGGATGTGTGTATATTTGGCTATAATGCGTTTTCCCAAATCCCTACCCCCTCGTCCTGTACAGGGGGCTTTGTTTTCGTTGGGCAGATGGAGCTGGCCTATATTGCATCCGTCCTCTTTGTGTGTGCAGTGGGGTTCTTTTTTGCTTCCATCATCATATTGAAAACTTTGACATGTAAAAGCAGAGACGTGCTTCACATGTAAACATCTCAGCCCGAGCCCCTGTTGTTATGAACTATAGATCTTGTTTATGGCAATAGTTTTATGAATGCCTCGCTTTAAAAATAAATACAGATTAAGCTACTGTGGAACTGGAATACCGGTGTGCTGAATCCAAAATCCTTTACTCATTAGGCTTTATGAGCCATGATGATGTGGTATAGGCCTACTAACGACCAATTAAAATATTCAGTTTCATTGTTATTCTAATCTCCACCCCATACGAGATTGCCAATCTCAACAGTGGTTGTGTTTCATGAATATTGTTATATTTTACATACTGATTATGTTGAGGTCCTTTTGCTGTGCATGGTGCATTTCATTTAGGCTACTGACATTTAAAGGTGTGGGAAAATGCCGCTAAAGAATAGGGTTGTATTCATCTATTAGAGTTGTTTTCATGGAGAGTTGTTGGGCAGCAGTATGGTAGCACATCAGACTGTTGTCTACTAGGCCCCTCCTCCCCCTCCCTCAGCTGTAAGAATTCAAACTTTTTGGGTTTGAGCCATAGAACGAGCTGATAGTGATAATATGATCTACTCCCGCTTTGCAATTTTCCCCTTTCCCTTCCTTTCCTTTCTGTCTCTCAACTCTCTCTCTCTCTCTCTCTCTCTCTCTCTCTCTCTCTCCATCTTTCCCTTCCTGCCAGTGTAACCGCTGGCCGGTAGTTACAGGCAGGGCTACAGGCTACAGTTGCATTTTTAAAAACATGTGTCAGTGTCACGGGACGGTTGCAAACCTCTTAGAAAGCATAGTGCACACAGAAACAGGACAGTATCTGGCTAGCCTACACCCAGCAGCAGCCTAATACCTCCATAACGTGTATCCGTGCCTGCACACATACGGTATATAGTGCACTCTCCCACACCTCTGAGTTTCAGATGATAACGTCATTACTGCAAGCTTGAGAAAACCCATGCTCAATAGCTTACATTACATCACAGTGTATATGTTTACATGCTCTCCAGTCAATCACATATCAGTTAAAAAAAGGGGATAAACTTCAGGATGTGTGTGGGATCGATCTCTGCTTCCTCATCTGCAGCAACATATACTGCTTCTATGGGGGTCTCTGTTTAACATCATAGAAAGTTACTCTGACCTACCAAGCAGTTTTAATTGTATAGTATTAGTCTGGGGCAGGGATCCTTCAATAATAATAACAACAACCTATTTTGTCCTCTGCTAGTTGGTGCCCAGGACTTTGATGTCCGGCCAGTCCATGGCCATTGTGTATGGTAGGAAGCTTAGGAAGTGAGTTCATTTTACTTCAGTGGTCAGGAGGGATTGTTTGTTCCAAAGAGGAATGTAGTTTGGAACGATTCTATTCTATTCTATTCTATTTTATTCTATTCTATTCTATTCTATTCTATATGTGAGGTCAAAAGTGTTGTTGTACCAGGGTGTTTGTGTCTAAATTTAGAATTCACGTCTGTGCTGTAGTCTAGCAGAGTAGAAACATTATAAGGGTCATGAGGTTGTGCACGCAAAAGTAGAGTGAGACCCAGCTCAAGGACGAGAGAGCGAGGCAGAAATGGGAGAGAAGAGTGCAAGGAAAATATATCTCCAGACGGAGTGAGACGTATTCGCGGGAGAGCCCACAAAAAGAGAAGTGAAACTTGATGCAACAAGGTCTTTAAGAGGTTTTTCAGCACCATCCTTCCTCTGCCTCTCCCTTGTTTTGGAACATGGCGGGTGTGGCTGTCTGTCCACTCTGGCTTTTTCTCCCCCATATTCACTTTTTTGAAGAATAACAAATGATGTCGAATATCTTTCACATCTGTTTTGGGGTGTAGCACTATTCCACTTGTATTGTAGTTTCCATTACTGTCCGTTTGTGTCCACTCCACATATCGATCTTATATTTGGTTACTTTCCATCTCTGTCTCTCACTATGGGGCCTGCTGATTGTCCTGTTATTCTAGCGTTGGTGTTTTTCCCTCCACTAGTGCCAGCGTGGATGCCAGGGTGAGAAGGTTCACTATTTTTATCTGACTGAGGCCATTGCTATTTGGGCAGCTTCAAAGCACCTGACAAGGTTGGCCACAACGCTAACATCACTGTTAACCACTTAAGCCCTATTTTATACTTAGTCCTAAAATTGTGCCGCGTGGCGAAAACAATCCCATCTACAAGGTCATGTAGATCTGCTTGCTATTTTCAAAAAACTGAAACGCTTTGGGGGGGAAAGTAAAGTTACATGCCCAAAATAGGGACACCAGGTTGTGGTTAAGGGGCCAAGAGACGTACTACATACGTTATCAGTTCAGGTCCGAGAAGTCAATCAAGTGCCTGTAGGAGGAGGTTTCCCTGGAGAAAGCTTTGATCCAACACTCAGAAATGTGCAGTTTGTTAAGCCTTGCATTTAAAAGGCTGTTGGTGTTCAAATAGAGTTGGACTAGACTAGAGGCAAAATATGCAGTACTATATGTATTAGTTCTGTCTGAGATCTAATGTGGCATTTCTCTCTTCATGTTTTGCTGCTTAATTCACTTTGTTGGTATCAGCACAATGTCCCTGTGATTATAAATGCTCCACCCTCTAGCATCTGGCATTTCTTTTTAAAATACAACATTTAGGTGGTATTGCTGACTCCAGAGGATAATAATTTGCCACTTATAATTCCTTTTTTCAGACCGATTCCTGATTTGCAGACAGTATCTTCCAAGTTTATCTGAGAATTCAACGCGTCACCTCTTCTCGGAGTGACAATGGCGAGTGCCAGACAGTACAGTGCATAGCATTATGTTTCAGTAATCCTGTATGGATACTGATAATCTGTTGTTGTTCCACCTTTCATCCTCCATAGCAACAACAGTGTTGTTTTAAATAGTGCCTAAAAACAGGACAACCGATAGTTTGAAATGCTGGAAATTCAAATAATATTAAAACCATTACCTATGCTCTAAATCTGCCATGCCCCAACCAACAGCCAGAAAACAAGGTTTTGTGATTCAGAGTGGGAGATGTCCACGCTTGTAAACTGACCCAAGCTCTGTATAAGCAAACAAGGATATTTATATCATCAATATACATAACATTTTATAATGGTCATTGGTTGCTTTAAGTACAATTATATAGTATATTCAATTTACTTTAAGCAAGAACAACACAAAATGTTTCTTCCTACACTTTCAGAAATGTACTTATAGCAACCAATGACCACTTATAGTGACTGACTTATAATCACATTATATTGCATTATAACTGTTGGAGCCATGAATTGGTTTAATTATGCTAGTCCTGTGCCCGGGGGGTGTGCACAGTATCTAAGGGATTGAATGTAGGAGTCTCAGAAGTAATGTTGGAGTGCCCATTGGGCAGATATTTATGCCCATATATGGTGTTCCATATTGGAGTGCCCATTGGGCAGATCTTTATGCCCATACATGGTGTTCCGTGTCCAGGCCAGTCTGTGATGTCAGTACTATGACTAAAAGGGATTATGTTAGTGTGACATCACAGTGATGTCAGAGCGGCAAACCCATTCTGTTAAGAGTGGTTCACAGTTATGTCAGAGCTTGATGTCAGAGTGACAAACCCATAGAATCACAGTATCATGCGTTATAGACAGAGATACATACTGTACATACGGACAAGCTGTGACCGTTCACATACTAATCTGCGACCATATGGTCGCATTGTGGAGAGCGTCATATTACTCTTATCTCCAGCACCGTTTCCCCTATCCCCTATCCTATCTTCTCACATGGCCTTCTTCTAGCGCCAACATCAGGCCGACTTTTGCAAAACACATTTTTGGACACTGCTACACGATTTTGGCCTGAAACCATGCAAAGCAATACACAGTATCTCTAAAGTTATGTCATCAACATGGATCTGTCCAATTTCCTATATTCCCTCATGATTGGCTATGATTGCTTTCTAAAGTTTGTGTATGCGACCTGACAGACGCTTATCTCGTGAATAGGGAGTCTTACTGGTGTCCCATATGTGTGCAGTTTTAGTATTTGTGTGTGACTGTTCTCATGCCAGACCCCTGAACAGTACGGATTGGTGAAATGGAGCACCTGTGGCCCCTTGGGCCCCCAGACTGGACACCTGGGGGGGCCTGGCAGGACTATTCTCATGCCAGACCCCTGAACAGTGTTTGTTTCTGACTTGAGCTTGGTGTGGATTTGAGAAACAGTGCGCCCACGTTAGTGACGTCCACCATTATGATTATTTATACTATAAATACACATATACATCTATAATTATACAGAGTCATAAACAGATTATAATTCCTTATAAGTATTTATGTATATAATGCAAGCCGTAGACATGGGATGTATAGCAAATTAGCAAGTGTTACCTCTGAGGCTGCTCTGAATAGAGCAGGGGTGTGCAACTTTGATGATGGAGAGGGCCACTACATTTTCACACTCACTCCAGAAGGCCACAGTGCATATACGGTACATAGCAAAAATAGCCGATCTACAAGCTCAAAACACGTCGCGTTTTGAGCTTGTAGATCTGCTATTTTTGCCATTTTTGAAGTAGAATCCTGAAAAGTAACTTTTTTTATATTGTATTTGCTCATTTCAAATGCATTTATATGTTCTTATGTTAACTTTATGAACTGAAATACAAATACATTGGACATGAAAAATACAATAACATTTTAATACTAGTCATTAAGCAACGAATATAGACTGAAGTAATTAAAGCGTGTCATTTTTCCATGTTTGCAATTGTAACAGCTGAAATCAATAATATATCAGTACTCCAATATCAACCTGCGAGCCGCATTAAGTGAAGGTGGGGGCCGCATGTGGCCCCCGGGCCGCCAGTTGCCCATGTGGAATAGAGGGTATGCTGTGACATCATCATCACCCGGAAGTTATGCGGGAACGCCTTCTGAGTGGCAAAAAAAAACAACTTTCTGGCCTTGACAGCTCATACATCCAAACAGAAAAGTCATATCTGCATTAAACAACGTTAAACTACGTACAACTCACTTTGCCACTCGATTTGCCATTCACTTTATGCATGCGCATAACCCCTATAAAATAATGTGCATCTGAGCCTTCATCTTGCATCTCTTCATTTTTGGAGTGCCTCTATTTCCATTTCGGTGGTTCTTCTTCTAACTAGTTATCCCTTATCTCTTGTCCTACCTTTAAATAGAAACATACAATTTCAAATATAGCTAAAAGAAATACATCCTAAACGCTCGTATAAGCTTATGAATAGTTAACATCCATTATGTAGGTCTCTAGGCCAAGGCATGTATTGGGGTCACTGAACATGTGCTGCCTGGGCTCTGTGTCTTCAGGCCAGTGTTGTGCAGGGCGTTCTGTCTGGTGATCAGGCATCAATCAGGCAGGATGGATGCTGCATAAATGGAGGTGTTTGTTTGTTCCTCTGTCCAACTGCTCATGTGATGCACGTGTGGCCGGCGGCCGCCTTTCAGCGCCATATGGTATAGTCTGCTGTACGAGACAGCTTTTCCCCTATGTAGCATTCTAGTGTGTGTTAGTTTACACACACAGGCACACACACGCGTGCATGTACACACGCACGCACGCGCACACACACACAAAGGCGGCACTGGCATTGGGTGGTCTGTGCAAGTGGATCAGTGGAGATGGACTGTCCATACTTTATGCACATATGC
>NC_137833.1:34238969-34418969 GCF_963921795.1 Nannobrachium achirus
GGGGGTCCCTGCTTCATCTCTCTCTCAACTAAGGGGTCCTTTGCCTGAAAACGTTGAAGACCCCTGGTATAGTACATTGACACCGGGTTACATTTGACATTGCAGTCAGAACTGCCGCACCCTTGTTGGGGCAAAGATGGAACTGAGGCATGTGGAAAAGCAAGTGAGCCGTGTTGTCTCTCGATCTGTCCCTGTTTGTGTTATCACTTCACCTACTCCCCTCATTCGCTCTATTTCTGTTTTCTTTCCATTTCGCTCTGTGCATTGCTGTTCAGTGAATTTGTGTGTGTGCACGGCCAACATGACTATGCTGCACACACACAGCTGCTGTTACGAGTGCTGTGATTTGGTGTGAGTCAGCTATCCAGGAGCATAGCTGTGATGTGACCATTTAGGAGTTTAGAGAATGAGAGAGAGAGAGAGAGAGGGAGAGAGAGAGAGAGAGATGGACAGAGTGGACAGTTACCCAGCTGTTGCATCATCTGGAAACCCCTCCTCCCACACGCACACGTTGGCGTTAGTAGCAATGCGACCCAGCAGGCAAGCACATTAGACACAGCCTACATCACTGAGTGAACCCGCTCTCCATCGCGTCACTTCCTGTGAGGATGTCTGTGATTGGCTGGTTGTGAGTGGAGGGAAGAGATTTTAGTTGTTTTTTTTTTTACAAATTTCTTTATTGTTTTTTGGCAGATGAACAGAATAAAGGATTAGTCATACAAAATTACATATCTGTTTTTTTTCCCAATAAAGAAGAACAAAAGAAAACAAGAAGAAGCAACCACACAAACACATTCATCCAAGGTGGGGAGGAGGATAGGAGGGGGAGAGGGGGTTTCTCTGCTCTTAGCCTAGAAGGAGAGGTCGTCGATTATGGTCAAGGTGCCAATATGGTCCAGCATGGGCTGCCATTTTTTATAGAAGGACTCCAATGAGCCACCCAGCGAGGCCCTGAGCCTTTCCAGTTTTATACAATACAAAATTTCCTGGATCCACCTATTGTGAGTAGGAGGAGAAGGATGTATCCAATTTAAAAGAATTAACCTCCTAGCTAGTAGGGTCGTAAAAGCTATAACTCTTTGAATGGCAGATGTTGAATTGGGGATTGAGGTGAGACCGAAAATGGCAATAAGGGGATCTGGATCAATACGTACACCTATTGCTCTGCTTAGGGTGTCGAATACAGCAGTCCAAAAACTTGTCAATTTAGAACAGGACCAAAACATGTGCATGTAGTCCGCTGGGGATTGTTTACATCTATTGCAGGCATCTGATCTATCAGGGTATATCCTAGCCAGTTTGGCATTAGTAAAGTGAACTCTATGTAAAATCTTACACTGAATAAGCCTGTGCCTAGCACAAATAGAAGTAGTATGTACCAGTTCTAATATTTCATCCCACTGCTCGTCTGAGAGAGTAATTCCGAGGTCCTGGTCCCATGCAGCTCTTAATGAGTTTAAATGAGTATGATTCAACTTGGAGATGTCATCGTATATCATTGAAATTAATTTTTTATCTCCAGGGTTAAACTTCAAAAAGGAATCAAAGGCAGTCTCTGGTGGGCGATTAGGGTAATGAGGGTACATATTCCTGACAAAGTCTCTAAATTGGAGAAAGCGAAAATGGTGACTGTTGGGTAAATTGAATTTTACTTTCAGTTCAGCAAATGAGGAGAATATACCATTTGAAAAGAGATCCCCGATAGATCGCGCACCCCCTTCTGACCAGATCCGGAAGCCCGGGTCCGAGCATGACAGAGGGAAGAGATGATTTCGATATACAGGGGCAAGCCCGGAAGCTGTATGTAAACCGTGTTGTTTTCTCAGTTGAGACCAGATTTTCAATGTATTTACAACCAAGGGATTATTAGAGGCTTCCTTAAACTGAATCGGCAAATGGGAGCAAATCATAGACCATAGAGAATACTCCGAGGATGCAGCCTCCATTTCAGCCCATAGGGGTATAGAGCCTGTTGCTTGTTCAGTATTCCAAAAAAGGATCTTATTGATGTTGGCGGACCAGTAATAGTGGCGAATATTAGGAAGTGCTAAGCCTCCCTCATCTTTGGAAAGTTGGAGAATCTCTAGCCTAATACGTGCCTTTTTATTACACCATAGAAAGGTTCTAATAAGCCGGTCAAGATTGGTGAAAAATGATTTACTGATAAAAATAGGAACGTGTTGAAAAGGGTACAAAAATCGGGGGAGTATTATCATTTTAATCAGATTGACCCTACCCAATAAAGAAAGGGGCAGGGTAGACCAACGAGCCAATTCCTCTTTACACTTATCTACCAGTGGGCTGAAGTTCCTGGCGAAAAGTCCAGTGAATGATTTAGTGACATTGATACCCAAATATTTAAACCCTTCTGTAACTTTCCTAAAGGGAAAGCGAGAGTGGGGAATTTGATCGGCCAAGGGATTAATCGCTAAGTACTCGCTCTTTTGGAGATTAAGTTTATAGCCCGATAGCACCTTGAATTGTTCTATAATGCGCAAGATAATAGGTAGAGAGGTCACTGGGTCCGAAATGTATAATAAAAGGTCATCTGCATAAAGCGACAATTTGTGCACGTGCCCAAAACGGGAGATGCCCTTGAACCCCTCTTCTCCGCGCAGCCATAAGGCCAGTGGTTCGATGGCGAGGGCAAACAACGACGGAGACAAAGGGCAACCTTGCCTATTCCCGCGGGAGAGCGTGAAACGACCCGATTTCATTCCATTTACATTAACCGAAGATACTGGGGAAGTGTACATAAGTTTGATCCATTTAATAAATTCTGGGGGGAAACCAAATTTGTCAAGAACGTAGAATAGGTACCCCCATTCCACGCGATCAAACGCTTTTTCGGCATCTAAAGAAAGCACAATTTCAGGTGAGTCAGAGGCGGGAGTGTAAAGAATATTAAATAATCTTCTCGTGTTAAAAAAAGAATGCCTCCCGGTGATAAAACCTGTTTGATCAGGATTAATAAGGTCCGGCATCACACCTTGAAGGCGAGTCGCCAAGACCTTGGCCATAATCTTAAAGTCCACGTTTAAAAGGGAAATTGGTCTATAGCTACTGCACAAAAGCGGGTCTTTATCTTTTTTAAGCAATACCGAAATCGAGGCTTCTGTCAAAGTAGGGGGGAGCTGGCCTTTCTCAAAGGCGTCATTGTAAACGCGCACTAAAGTGGGAGCAAGTATTTCAGCAAATGCTTTATAGAAATCTGTTGTATAACCATCAGGTCCTGGAGATTTGCCGCTCTGTAGAGACTTTATAGCATCAATAATCTCCCACACCATTAAAGGGGCACCAAGTGTAGTTGTAGGCCCTTCTCCAATCTGGGGATAATTCAAGTTATCTAGTGGGTTGGGTCCTTCCCAATCGTTTATATTGGATTCTGATGTATATAACTTAAGGTAAAAGTCAGAAAAAACATTACTGATATTGGCAGGGTCGGTTATCGTTTCTCCAGCGGGTGTTTTTATTCTAGGGACCAGCCTCGAGGCTTCCGCCGCCCTTGCTTGGTATGCAAGCAGTTTCCCCGCTTTGTCCCCGTGTTCAAAGTAGCGTTGTCTAGTCTGAAGGAGCTGTCTTTGAACAATCGTCGTGGATAACATATCATATTCAGCTTGAAGTTGGACCCGAGTCGTATAAAGGGCCGGAGAAGGGTTGACTGAATATTGAGCATCCAGATCTCGTATTTTGTCCGCTATTGAAATTAATTTGTTTTTTTCCGTTCTTTTGAAATAAGCAACAAAAGAAATTATCTGACCCCGGAGATAAGCCTTAAATGCTTCCCAAAGTGTGCTACTGCACACATCTGGGGTATCATTAATCTCAAAATACTGTTTTATTTGTATGTCGAGGAAGTCTTTGAACATGATTTCCGAGAGCAGATGAGAGCTAAATTTCCAAAATTTGGATGGAGGTCTGCCTTGCTGAAATTTGAGTACTAAGGAAGTCGGGGCATGGTCCGAAATAACTATGGCGTGGTATTTACATGCCTCGACACTATGCAGTAGTCTCTTATCCAACAAAAAGAAGTCAATACGAGAGTACGAACGGTGTACATATGAAAAGAAGGAAAATACTTTGTCCGAAGGGGATTTGGTCCTCCATGGGTCTAACAAGCCAAGTTGGTCGGCGTGAAATGTCACTGCTTTGGCCGATTTAGATAGCGTAGATTGAGCGGCAGATGACCTATCAAGATTAGGATTCAAAACAAGGTTCCAATCTCCGCCAATTATAATCTGATGGTCATTTAAATTAGGTATCGAGGAGAAGAACCTAGAAATAAATCCCTCATCGTCCCAAGTAGGGGCATACAGAGAGGCCAGGACCACGGGAGTGCCCTGCAATTTGCCCGACACTATTACATATCTACCATTGGGGTCAATCTTTGTTGTGTTCAGTTCAAAGGCAACATCTCTATGTATAATTATAGCAGCCCCTCTTGCCTTTTCAGAGTATCTAGAATGAAATAGGTGGCCCATCCAAGATCTTTTAAGACTAGAAATGTCTTTTGTGCGGAGATGTGTTTCTTGTAAGAAACAAACATCCCCTTTCAACTGTTGTAGGTGTGAAAGTACTTTTCCAATCTTGGAAGAAATATTTAGCCCTTTGACATTCCAGGAAATGAAATTAATATTCCTACCAGTCATTGGCACCAACGTCTAAATTATATCGGCATCTGAGCAGAGAGAGAGGGAGTGGGGAGGAGAAGGGAGGGAGGGGAGGGGTACACACACACAAGCACACAAATCCAAAACAATCCAAAAAATAAAAAGCCAAAAACAAAAACAGCGAAAGTCCTCCTGGAAGCACAGACGTGAGTATCATTGTAGATACAGACTAACCAAGTGGACCCTCCTATAGCTAAATATGAAAACAGTTCTAATCGACCTAAATATGGAATAATGAGCAATATAATATGTAGCAACGATCAGCAAGAAAGAAGAACAGAAAACAAACAAAAGAAAAAAAAGGGGGCCTACAGAACCCATTTCCCTTTATTTAGTTTTTTTCTCTACTTTTTTTTGCTTTTTCATCGAAAAACATTTCTTTTTTTTCCCCCTCAATTTTTATCATTTTATCTTTTTTTTTTTTTTTTTTTTTTTTTTTTTTTAAATATATATATATATTTTTTTTTATATATTTATTCCCGATTTGTTATTGATATTATTGATGTGCAACTGCTTATAGTACAATGGGTAAACCCATATAAGTAATCTCTTTGATCCCAGCCTCTTAACCACAATCCACATTATGTTCAATGCCAATCTACTCTGTGGAAAACTCAAGGCACTGCAAGGGTTACACCACACATGCAGCGTCACCCAAACAGCAACCAACGTCACTTCGGCATGAGCCGGAAGTAGGTCGCGTTAGACCCGGATGTGAAAGAAGTATTGCCGCGAAGTGCATTGTGGGATATAGGGTTCTGTAGGTTCAGTACACAATGGCATCATAGCCACGTTAGCAAGCATTGTAGTTTCAGGAACGTAAACACAAAAGCATAAATCCTACCACCCCCTTGTGCTCACTCGCATATAACAATTGTCAGAAAATACAATCAGCGATCTAATAGGTCTGAACATTAACGTTACAAATTATAGAGCAATAATTAAAAAACAAAAATAGTATAATGAGCGCAGACCATTTAAGTAGGGCGAGTGGCAGTTTTGAACAGAAAAGCTAACGGCTAGCGCACGACCACGCTGCCGAACCTATGTTTAATCACGGTTGTTATTAATGAAGTCTAAAATATAATAGCTACGACGTCGGCACCTCCAATCCACAGCGAACCGCGGCTTAGAGAAACGACGCCGTGCCTCCATTTCAATACAAAAACAACAAACGGGGGTGGTAATAAAGTCAGCATGGAAGAAAAGAAAAAAAAAACACACAAAAAAAGGGGGTTATCATTCCAACGAACCCATTTCGTAACCAATACAATAACAGTAGCTGCCTTGATCACTCCCAAACCCAAACAGAATAGAATAGTAGTAGTGCATGCCACTAATAATAAAAAATAATAATTAAACGCCAGTTCTCATATGGCTACTATAGCTACATAAACAAGAAAAGAGAAGGCTGTAAAATCCCCCCTCCCCTAGATACAATAAAGTAACAAAAATAGTTCCCTTAGTTATTTTCAAGCCTTGACAAAATGATAGTAACAATAATAGGAAAACAGCACATCAGTACTCGATCAGAAAAAAAAAAACGAAAGGGGGGTGAGAATTCAGATGAGTAGCCTAGTAGTTATCGGAGAAATGAGACTACGGATTTAAAACCAGCAATCAAATATTGCGATCATTTCGGGCAAAGCCACAAGAGTTATATCTCAGTTCGTTAGTCCTGTCCGCATCTCATTTCGTAGCTAAGAAAAAAGGCCAAAATCTAAGGGAATACAATAAACAATATTAATAATAATAAAAAAAAAAAATTATAGAACAAAGAAAAGTTGTGGGCAGAGGCTGATTTCAGCAGCAAAAGGATACGATCGGTGGGTTGAATCAGGTTCAATGAAGAATAGTCCTCGACATTAATAAAGTTAGTGAATTAGAAAACAGTCAGCCGATCGATGAACATTACCCCGTCCCATTGTCCTCGTCCTGCGTCTCAGATAGTGGAACCCCTTCGCCATTCGTCTCTCTGTTGATCGTCCCAGCCAGAACCTCTGCGTCCTCCGGGTTGTCGAATGAGTGCGTTCTCCCCAAATAGGTCACCCGAAGCCGGCACATAGGGTAAACGACTCCGGCTCTGATGTTCATATCCTGGAACTTCTTTACGACCGAGTCGAATCGTTTCTTCTTCTGGTAGAGTTCTGGTGGTACGTCTGTCTGGAACCACACACGTCTGTTGCCTAGCTTGATCTCCTTCTTCTTCCTGGCAGCTTCCCAAACCATGTCTTTGTCCCGATCATTAAGAAACTGCATGATAATGGTTCTGGGGTGTGCTCTTGCATCCTTTCTCGGGCCCAGCCTATGAACCCTACCAAGAAATATCTTGGAAGTAGGTTTGACATTCAGAGCCTTAGGAATCCAGTCCTCCAGATACGAGCATAATTTACCATTTGGTACTTCTGTCTCACAGGCGTTTGCAAGCTTCAAGTTGGACCTTCTGGATCTGGTCTGAAGATCCAGAACCTTTGCTTTTAAATCTTTGTTCTCGTTGTCTAGAGAAGCCACTTTAGCCTGGAGACCATTGACTGCATCTTCAGTATCAGAGATACGGGACTCGGTCGCAGTAACCCGTGTGACGCACCCAGCTACCTCAGCCTTAATTCCATCAATCGCCGCCATCACTCCGTCGAATCTGCCGTTTAGGCATTGAAATTTGCGGTCAAATGAGGTCTCCATAGCCCGAATAGCGTCCAGAACAGACCTGTTTCCATCATCTCCACTCCCGGTGGAGGGGGTAGCGGTAGCCATAGCTTCGTCAGACTGCATGTTGGAGTCGCCGTGTTTGTCCCCCTCTTGCTCGGGTTGTTTAGCGTGAGTTTCCATCGGGGAGAAAAGTCGATCAAAAGCTACTCTAGATTGTAGACGAGTTGCTGGTTTCTTGTTGGTCGATAATGCCATCGATTTAACACCAAAAATGCTCACTTTTATTAAGAACTGTCCAAGTTATATCAGTATTTTGAGTAACACTAGCGGAGGTACACCAAACGTGACTTGCTAGCAAGCCGCCATCTTGGAAAGTCCGAGATTTTAGTTGTTAAAGTGAACTGTGCTTACCAAACATCACATTCTCAATGGAGAATGGAAACATTGTCTTAGCTATACACAGGATTAGTCAACGTGGATCATTCCAATTACTCCACACAGGCCTGCTTTCACTCTGCATGTCCCAACAGCTTAGCTCATTGACTGTAATGTAACGTTAAAACGCTAGTTGTGTTTCATTATTTTAGGATTATGCTATGTTTGTAAATGAGTTGATTTGCCCAGAATAAGTTCTTCTGCATCAGTGTTTTATGAACATTCTGGGCATGTCATGATAGGCGAACATTCTGTGAAAATAGGCAGGCTTTCGGCAAACATACTGTAGGCTAACATTTGCAGGACATAGCATAGGGCTATTTTTCACTATACTTTCAACAAAGTAGTGTGGTTAAGCAATATCTCACGAGCGGCCATGCTGTTGTATTTTATATCAGCACAGCTGTAAATGTATGATTTTGTTGAGGACATACAGTACTGTATATCCGGCCCTGCTAATAAATGAAATTCCTTCAGGAATTCTCCAGCGGCTCTTTGCAGCGCTTCAGTGGTTGCACTGTAGACTGCACGTGGTTTCCCATTAGTTTCAGACAGTCAGCAAATTAACCGTCACTGTCAAATATCCTGTGGATTCAAAGATGAGCGCGCTTTGTCCACCACAGGAAACGGCCACCACACGTCTCTCTCAGGCCATCTCCTCCATACAAAGCATCCACAGTCATTTTAGAATAATCCCACTCTTTCACTCACTGTGTGTTTGTGTGCATGTGTGCATGTGTGCGTGTGTGCGTGTGTGCGTGCGTGTGTGCGTGTGTGTGCGTGTGTGTGTGTGTGTGTGTGTGTGTGTGTGTGTGTGTGTGTGTGTGTGTGTGTGTGTGTGTGTGTGTGTGTGTGTGTGTGTGTGTGTGTGAGAGAGAGAGAGAGAGAGAGAGAGAGAATGTATAGGTCTTGGGATTGAGTGAATTCCTGCCAAACTATGAAGTCATTATTTGTCCCTTCACCCCCGGCCAGGATGCTGCCTCCCAGAGTGGAGTGGAGTTGAGACAAAACTATTGCTGTTGTTGTTGTACTACTTAGCCGTGTTTTTTATTCAGCTTTTGAGCTAAATATTAAGCAGAAAATCATTAGCATGTTTTAGCCCCGCTGGCAGGGAGATGGTAAGACCGTCTTTGTGTCCATCCCAAAAAGAATGTCTTTAAAACCACTGACTGGATTGCCATGGAATTTTCTGTGCAGCGTCATTCCCGCGGGAGGATGAATCCTACTGACTGGTGATGATGACCTTGTGGCTCCTCTAGTGCCACCCAAAATGTACAATTGCATACGTCAAAAAAATCTCATGGGCATCAGATTGTCACGCTTTTGGGTTCTTGCTAGCTGATGTTATCTAGTATGACTTACCATGAGTGAACAGGTGGTCAGGGTTCAGTGTCTTTGTAAGGATTTTTGAAAGGTTACCTGGTTGGTTGACTGACCTGACCCTGCAAGGGGAAATATTATGATATTTCTACTGTATGTGGTGTTACCTGCGTTTGTTTTATGTTGTAATTACTTGGATTTCTCTTGCAAACCACACGCAATCATGGATCTAGATTACACAAAGTTCATGATATACATAATTATGTTTCTACATTTAGTTTTGTTGCAAGCTAACTCTGTGTTACACCATGGTAAGATAGGCTTGCCTGTCTGCCTCATGTCTCTTTTGATCTGGTTTGCTTTGCGTCCCACCCGCTGTAGGAGACCAATAAAGGCACACTGCAGCATGCATGTCTGTGGGTCTGCACTTGTAAGTTGCAAGCACCAGCGAAAATATGTAATGAAAATGTCTAACGATAAATCATGCTGAGATATGGACACACGTGTGTGTTGTACTAATCAGCATTTGTATAATATAGCAACGTACGTAAGGACTCCCCAACTGTGTCTGTCTCTGTGCACTGTGTTCCCCAGCTGTGTGAAAGCTCTTTGATGTGTGATAGTGAGAGGGTTTTGGTGACACACAGACTGGTATGAATCACTGACAGGCCCCTTGACCACATTCTCCTCAACTTTGCATTCTGTGGTGGGAATACAGCAGCTAATGAGCCAGCTAGCCTTCTAATGCCTTGGTTACTGAGGGGAAGGGCACACCACAAGTATTATAGTGTAATGGGTGCTATGCTCTTGTATTTCTGTGTAGGTTAGTTCTAAACAATGCGGTAGGCCTACTCTCACTGTAGCCCAGCCCCCGTAGTAACATTCAAACAGTGGGACAATGGGAGTTTCCACATTACTCTATAGTTTGCCCTGCTTGTCATTATAAAATCCAGACATCGAACTATTTCCATAAGGAACGGCTGTTGTGTTTTTTGAGCGGTGGTCACAACGCTCCTATACGTGGCCGTGTGTGTGGGTCTGTCTGTCTGTCTGTATGTAGCCTGTATGTAGTACCTTTTGTGACCACACATGTTAAGGGAGGGGCGCTGTTGTTCAGGCCAGGCCAGACCAGGCACACACACGCACACGCACACACACACACAGGGGGTAAGGGGGAAGGGGGGGGGAACCACCGCTCAGTTCACACGGGTGTGATTTTTTTATTTTCTGTGGTTGCGTATATTTGTGACAGCTTCAAACAGACAGCCAGAGGTGTGCATGTGCAGCTGATTAAAAGTTTACCATAAGGATTATTGATGTGGGCTTACTTAGTACTTAAGAGGGCAGGGGTGCAAGGGTTTAGCTCAATAATCGTTAATTCTGCGTCTGATGATCCTGACGTGGCACTTTATACCTCTGACTGCTCCCGTTGCTTGCAGTGATTACCGTCAAAAGAATCAGTGAAATCTGAATCTTGAATAAAGTCTTGAAATAAGGAGTTATTAAATCATTGCAACATTGCAAGGCATTTCATAACTAATAAAGAACAGCTGACAGTTTCTTTTCACTACTGATCTGGTACATTTGGAAAATGTGTTCCACTTACAGTAGCATTTATCATCACATGGTTCTGTGTTGAAAAGGCCAAATGGCAATCAGTTTTCACATCGGACATATTACAACGAGGCAGGCAGGCAGTCAGTCAACAAGTGAGTATGCCAAATATACAGCCAGCTGTTATTCAGTCAGCTTGCACGTCACCCGTCGGTCAGCCAAACAGTCAGTCTGGCAACCAGTTGTTCAGACAGTTCATTATTCATTGTATACAGCCAGCGAGCCAGTTATTCACTTTTGTTTAAAGTTGTTCTCTTGGCCTGGGCAGTTAGAGAGTTGGAGAGGGGCAGAGTTTGACCTCCTTTCCAGCTCATCTGAAGGAGGAGAGAGAGAGAGAGAGAGAGAGGGGAGGAGGGAGGGAAAACAAACGTCCTGCTAGGGAGTTCAGCCAACATTCCTACATCACTTCCTCCTCCGGCATCTGGCAATGATCATGCAGGGTGAGAGAGCGAGAAAGCGTTGGAGAGAGAATGAGAGGATGTAGATAGCCAGCTAGCTTAGCATCATGTCCCATGCTTAGACAGTTAGACATCACGCTGCAAGACAGACCCCTCACTCATTCTCTCTGCCAGCGAAAAAACAAATAGGGCAAGAACAAATGTTTGGATTATAAATGTGTACTCCAACCTCTGCTTTTTCTCTTTGCAGCTACTGTTTTGTTTTTCTTGCATTTTAAATTACTCTGTCTCACTCTCTTTTTGTTTCTCATGTTCAATTTTCCCTTACATCAATATGTGATCTCATCTCACCTTCAGTTTCAGCTCCTTGTTTCCTTCCCTGACTACAAATGAAACAACCAAACTAAAATCTCCTCCTTTCTCTTGTCTCCTCTCCTCTCTCAGGATGGCCTAAACGTGAGGTGCTGTCAGCAGTGAGCTTCCTGGACCAGAGGTGTGTACTAGCCCATTATTACAATACAATTTCTAATATTTCAACCACTTGAGGTGTGCTTGTTTTGTCTTTCCACAGAATGTGTAGAGCAGGGTTCCCCAATTAGTTTCCCCCAAGGGCCGAATTATGTCTAGGGTGCCAAGCCGAGGGCCACAACATTGTGGGGCGACGGTGGCGTTCCCGCTACTCCAGCGACAGTTCAGATATCGTCGTTGTCGGGTGAAAATCTTGTATGTCCAAAACCGTTCGTTTTGCATTTATTATTTTAAAAATGATTTAAACTAGTGAAAACAGCCGATCTACAAGCACACAACGCCTCGCACCGCAAGGCGTTGTGTGCTTGTAGATCTGCTGTTTTCACTACTTTTGTGCGACAGCCTTGTACGATGAAGCAGGGCTTTACTTTGCGAAAGAACGTACAAATTTGGAGATAACGAGGTTTCCACCCGACAACGACGATATACTAGTGTTTTTTCTGCTCTTATACCACCATTATTACTGGGGTTGGTGGGGGCCAGACAGTAGCCCCCGCGGGCCGCAAATGGCCCGGGGGCCGCCTATTGGGGAACCCTGGTGTAGAGCCTTAACATTGGCACATTGGTACAGTATTGACATAATTTCAGCTGTCCTTGGGACAAGATTGAGTATTGAGCTATTATTTTCACCAAACACTACCACCTGTCCAAATGACAAACCAAGTGTTGTTGTTTTTGTTTTATGTATTTCAAATGTGAAATGTGATTATGATACTACTGTGTACTGTGTTACTCGCTAGGTGTGTACCAAAGCCAGCAGCAGAAAGCAGAGATGAGTGTGACCTCTTGGTTTCTGGTGAACAGTGGGGGGACTCGCCACCGCCTCCCCCGAGAAATGATCTTTGTCGGGCGTGATGACTGTGAACTCATGCTCCAGGTGAGATGCATATTACACACATTCATACGCATATTGTAAACTTTGGTCACTTTTGATCCCTGTCCACTGGCATGCATAAAATAATGTACACACACACTCATGCATCCATACGCACACACACACACACACACACACACACACACACACACACACACACACACACACACACACACACACAGTACACACACTATTTCATAATCTGAGCAGTCGAAGAGAAAAAAGCCTTTGAGTTGAAATGATCAGCAAGAAAATTGCGTGGAAATTGTCATCTGTCATGCACATTCATTTCTTGATTTCTCACATTGATTCAATGACTTCTCTGAAAGAACCATTCTCTGTAATGCTCAAAATACACACACACAAATAAAGGCATAACAGAATCTCCTGTAAGCAGACAGATATCACTGTGACATGCTGAAAGCCAACAGTTACTCACTGAAATATGCTCTCATACTAGAATTGAATACTTGCTGTAATTATGCAGGATATGCACAAGATATTACACCTATACAACAGGCTATGCTTGTGTGAAATAAGCCAGGTGAAGACCCTGCATTTGGGTCTGTACATGCATAGCTACGCTAATAGAAGGTGATTGACCCGGTCAGGGTCTTGGATGGAGGCTATTGTACACTGTAGTACCGTAGCAACTTGACACTATTGCAATTACGACATGCATGCATTTGTGTGCGACGTGTGTGTGTGTGTGTGTGTGTGTGTGTGTGTGTGTGTGTGTGTGTGTGTGTGTGTGTGTGTGTGTGTGTGTGTGTGTGTGTGTGCGTGTGTGCGCGCGTGCGTGCGTGCGTGCGTTTGTGTGTTTGTGTGTGTGTGAGTGTGTGTGCACGTGCATGCATGCCTCAGATATAGTACTATTTATAGAAAGTGGGCCAGATACCAGATCTTCTTAGAACAGTTTGTAGGGGCTGGGGCTGGTACTTTCTGTCAATACATGCCGAGTGTTCATATCCAGCTTGCATCTAACATAGATTAACTGTGATCTATTGCTTGCCAAGTGCCTGTTTTATATTATTTTAAAGAGGACATTCAGAACACACATTTCAGTCGAAGACAGAAGATAACATCACCATGTAGAGCACTATAAATTGTAAATCCTTTTATTTTGCTATGTCTGGATTTCGTACTATAGGGCATTTACAGTCTAGTCAAACAATATTTTCAATTGGCTTAAAACTTCAAACAAGAAAACAAGTTTATATGATGCCCTTTTGAAACGTGTGACTTGTGAAGTTAGCATGATATCCTGTTGCAAATGTTTTGGACATAAAAAAGTATCTTTTGGCTGATATTAAAGCTATGCTAGGCAACGTTATAGCGGATCATCAGTTTCCATCTGTTTCTGAATGAAGACTTTTATTATGAATTAATTAATTAACATGTACACACAGCAATCGTACTGTATTTGATGTTAATCTCGTTAGGTCAAAACTTGTTACCCTGCTGATTTTTACATATTAGTCAGCAGAATCAAAACTAAATCACTTTTCTCCCACTCTGCTACATTCACTAAACATACTTTATTACATTAACAGAACAGCATAGGCTTCAAAGGACAAGACAATTAGGCATGCTTGGTTCCAGTATCTGTTTTTACTTTACCAACACTTTCTCTAAAGGGCTGTGTGTGTGTGTGTGTGTGTGTGTGTGTGTGTGTGTGTGTGTGTGTGTGTGTGTGTGTGTGTGTGTGTGTGCGTGTGCGTGCGTGTGCGTGAGTGTGTGTGTGCGTGCGTGCACGCACATTGTCTATAGCTGGAGAGTGTCACCCATGTGACAGTTAATCTGGCCATGGTGTCATATGGCTCACTGCTATGTGTTGCTTGTTCCATGGGGTTCCCAAATGCAACAAAGACACAGCGACACACAAAGCCAGAGAATATAAGAACATGTTTCCAAATAACGCATAACCTACAGCACGGAATATCAAACTAAATTCAATTATAGATTAGTTTGGGGTAAATGTATTGATTTATAATTGCATAGTATTGTTAAGTACACAATTTCCCTCTGTATTTAATCCATTATAACTAATGCTTAATGTCGTTGTTGTGCACCAAAAATAGCAGGTCTATTCAATGCATTGTGAGCTTGTAGATCGGCTGCGGCACCAGCACTCCACTAATAAATCTGGCGTTCGGCCTAGTATGCTCAGTATGAAGTTGAACCTTTGGAGCATTGTGGATGCAGGCTACCCTCTGAATTACATTGTTTTGTTACTTTACAGTAACTTACATATAATGTCTATCTACGGTACAAGCTCAGTGAGCTTGTAGATCTGCTATTTTTGGTGAAGAGACCTGGTGTACAGTACTGTAGGCTGAACAAGATTGCCAGTACAGTCCAACTCAGGTCTGTTTTACTAAGTATAAGTGTTAGATATGAATTATGATATTCTATGATCTGTGTATGAGGCTCATATGACCATATAAGGTTATATTATGAACTGAACTTACAGTATAGGAGACCATATTTTGGTTGTATACTGTAAGTTCAGGCTAATAGATTACAGGTCATGGCAACTTTGGTTGCCCTGACTATGAAATCATGTTTTGGTTTAGACTGTATGTCACTAGTGGAAAGTTACCAACACTACGTGTCACTGTCTTCCTTGTTATGATCTGGGAACTAATCAATGAGTCCCACAAAGATCTTACTGTCATAATCTGTACTCTTTATACCGGTATACTGAATGTTAACTTCCATTTTGAAAGAGAGAGAATTAGCAAAGCTGCCACTATGGTACGCTCACTGTTTTGTCTCCTTGTCTGACTCTCTTCAAATACAGCAATCTACGATATAGTCCTTTGGCTCGTCTCTATCTTATTTTGGTTATGGATTTATCCATACCCATATATTTATTTAACTTTATTAATAATTCATTAACAATAAGCATCTTATTTAGCAAAGTATTTTGAGGCACCCCTGGGACTGGCGTCCGGGCACCCACTTTGAGAAACCCTGCTGTAGAGAGTGCATGATAGAAAAGCAAAGTACCTCGGTACCGAGTCAGTTGTGCTATACTTGCATGACGACCACATCGAGACATTGTGATCATAGAATTCTCGATTAAATGTATTAGTTTGATTAACTGTTGTACCACTAAACTGTTTGTATGCAGCTCCAGAACAATACTTCTGAGGAAAGAGCTAAAGAACTAGTGCCAGCATGCGCATACATATCCTCACATGATCCATCATGCAGATTTTAAGGACTATGAAATGTGCAAAAAATCCTCATTTCAAAACATGTCTTCCCTTTTGTAAAATTCTCTGCTACTTTATTCCACTAAGTGTAACTGGGGTACTGTATGGTGAACTGTGTGGTTACTGGATTGTTTTAGACTAGAGCAATTTCTCTATAAAATGCACAATAGCTCTATTGTTTGTTCCCGGGAGCTACTTTAGCCCTACCTGGCATTCGAGCAATGGGGCAATGAAAGGACATACCGTATGTGGTGTTTTTGAGCGGTGGTCACACCGTCTCCATAGCGTGGCCGTGTGTGTGTGTGTGTGTGTGTGTGTGTGTCTGTCTGTATGTAGCCTCTGGTGTGTGTCTGTCTGTATGTAGCCTGCCTGTGGTGTAGTACCTTTTATGACCACACATGTTAAGGGAGGGGCGCTGCGGGGGGGGGGGGGGGGGGGGGGGTAAACCACCGCTCAGTTCACACGGGTGTGATTTTTATTGAATATACTGGCCATGGTGATTTAGAAATGTTTGCTGGTGGTTCTCAATGGTGAAACTTCTGTGGTCTTATAAGTATTTGGCCTGTTTCAGGAGCAGTGGGCACTGGGCACCAGTGGGCAGGGCAGCCATACTTTGTATGTCAGCTCCAGTTTTAAGGCTAGTTAGTGCCTTTTGTCAAGGACAGTGTCAGGAGTATGCTTGTCTTTTGATGTGCAAGGTAACCAACATGACCACAAGGAGAACATTCAAACTCTTTAAAGGCTCCACTTGGTCCCCAGTGGGATTCAAACCCATTACCTTCTGGCTGAAAGGCAACAGCGCAAACCGTTGGCCTCAAGATTTCTGGAATTGTGCTGTTATTTTCATAGACCGAGCAGCAGCTTGTTTTTGCCAAGTCACACTCCAACCAACAGTTTAGAACAACGCTGCTTACAAATTATGCAAGCACAGTTAGAATACTTGCTAGTTGTGGTTAAAACATGAAATGCTGTATTCTTGGGAAGTTACAGTATATGGACACAGTGATGTGTCCGTGTTGTCCGACTGAATCATAAGAGTATTGTATCCAACCATGGATATGAAGAGACTGGATGAGATGTGGTATAATAGCTGGTCGTTCTCTCCATGTCTCTCTGCATCATATCCTCTGTCTCATTGGATATAGTCCTCCCTGTGTGTGTGTGTGTGTGTGTGTGTGTGTGTGTGTGTGTGTGTGTGTGTGTGTGTGTGTGTGTGTGTGTGTGTGTGTGTGTGTGTGTGTGTGTGTGTGTGTGTGTGTGTGTGTGTGTGTGTGTGTGTGTGTGTGTGTGTGTGTGTGTGCGCGCGCGCGCGTGCGCAATCTCATGATGAATCTCTCTCATTCTCTCTCTCCTGTGGCTTAGTTTCAGTTTGGACATTATCAGAATGTTTTTACTTATACTAACATTTTCAATTTCAACTTGTTTAGAGGAAAACACTTTCAAGTCCACTTTTTTCCCAATATGAAACTACTAGTAAGACGCCTCAGGGCACCAATTCTTGGCCATATGGAGATCCATGTACTGTATATGGTACATCCCTTTTATGCCCATACATGGATATGGCCATAAAAGGGATTCTGTTAGAGTGGTTCCCATGACATCACAACATACAATCCATTTTATGCCCATACATGGAGATCCCTATTTGAACCAGCCACACAGATATGGGCCATGTCTTGGCCATCTGGCCAGTGATGTATATCGATCAGGGATCTTCATACGGTATATGGGCATAAAAGGGATTCTGGGGAATCCCAATATGGACTTTTACATAGGTGATGTCGCCTGTGATATCACCTGTTATGTCACAGTAATGTGTCAGGGGAACCACAATGTCAGGCGTGACCTACAGACAGAGATACGCGGACAAGATGCTGGTTTTCATAGTAATCTTGCGACCTATGGGGGGGCACGGTGGCGCAGTTGGTAGCGCTGTCCCTCACAGCTAGATGGTCCTGGGTTCGATTCCCACCGGGGGACGCTGTGGACGCTGGGGGTGTGTTCTCTCTTCCGAGTCATCAGCGCGCACACCCTAGGTAGGGTTGGCGAAAGGGACTTTCTGTGTGGAGTTTGCATGTTCTCCCCGTGTCTCAGAGGGTAGATACCCTCACAAAAACATGCAGTAATCCTGGTCTCTATAATGCCTCCCCCTGGCCAGCCGGGGCGCCTGATGGAGGGGAAAGGAACTGGTTGGAATAACGTGTTCCTTCCACACGCTACGTCCAAACCGGGGAAATCCCCCCTGTCAGGTGAAAAGAAGCAACTTGGACTACTCATGCTGCACTGAAGGAAGCATGAGGTCAGTCCGTTGTCTCCCCAGGCGCGGCAGAGGGAGAGCAGAAAACAGGATAACAGGTTAGGTAATTGGCACTGGGTGAAAAAAAAGAAGAAAAAAACCTTGCGCAATAACTAATATATTATCAAACTATAGTATTGTATTTAGAAACTACATCTTCTATATTATGAAAATATTTCAGAGCTGTATTTCGTGTGTTGTCTGTGTGCACATACTGTACTAAGATGAAACACTAAGTCAGGTCAGTCTGGTCTAAGTTGTGGAAGCTGTGGTGTTCCATGTTAAATCTCTTTTCAATCTGATTCCATCTTGTTTGATATAGCCTACCTCACTAAGCTAATCTGGGAGACGGTTGGCTCTCAGGAGCAAGCAGCTACTGTAAATGTGGCTCTGTCCAGCTGAAAGGCAGCCATGTGCTATAGGTTAAGCCTAGGGGGATTCCCACTTTCTGCTGAGATGACACTATGAGAAAGTGAGTTAAGACCAGCGGGAACTCCAGCACTCTTTGTATTTGTGCTTTTGTTTAGTCAGATAGTTGGAAAGCCAAGAGGGAGACTGGGAGACACAGGGAGGAAGACTGATGGGATCTGATTCTGATTCCTAGAGCAGCAGATGTGCATGTGGATAAGTGTCTTAAAGGAGTAGTTCACCCAAAAATTACTTATTTTCTATCAATTACACCCCATTCATGGAGATTCTTTTGTTTTTGTCACATTCCTATGCCAATAATTTATTGACGGGCGGAGTCTCCTACTGAGTCTCGTATTGACCGATGTCCCGGTCATCAAAGCACACGCGCACGCACGCATGCACGCACGCACGCACGCACGCACGCACGCACACACACACACACACACACACACACACACACACACACACACGCACACACATTTTCGAGGTGAGCTACCCCAACCACTTAAACCCTGTATACTTCTTTGACAGGAATCTCCCAGCAGTCTATTGCTAAATATCTTCGCCAATAATAGCCGACCTACAAGCTCACATGTTTTGAGCATGTAGATCTGCTGTTTTTGCCAGATGTTCACCCCAGAATAGGGACAATATGTCTACATTTCTCATTCATCAGTCACTAATTCCTCTTTTTTTATTTAGTTTTGTTTCTAGTTGATGGGTCTGTGATTTGTCACTTTAAGGACTGGGCTTGTGTAGCAGTATAGTAGCAGTATTGTTATTGCACTGCTTTATTACTAAATACATTAATTTAACCAAATAACTGCTTCTCTTACTGGTCAAGAACATTCATTGTTGACAAATCAGTCACGTCCTTTAAGTTACATAACACACATTCCTTGTCATAACCTATTAATCTTTATGTTAGCTGCAACTGGCAACATGCTATGGTCATGTCTACAGAGTCAGATATTTGGAAACAGAGGTTCCCAAAAGCAACACAAATATATTCTACCTTGAGATAATATCTGCTTAAATATATAAGGATTTCTAATTATGTGTGTTAGCTGGAATTCACAGTTTGTCTTATCTCCCCTTGGCGACCTTGATGTTTCATTCTTCTACAAGGTTGATGGGTCTTTGTTTGTAACAATTCATCTCGTCCTCTAAATAGCTGATAGGCTTATATCTGGAGAGAGTATGGAAAATCAATACTTAAAGCCAGAGTCTGTCTTTTCCCTGTGTTCGCTTTCCCTTTGTGTGTGTACGTGCATGCGTGCATTTTTGTGTGAGCTTTGTGTATGTGTGTGTGTGTGTGACACACACACACACACACACACACACACACACACACACACACACACACACACACACACACACACACACACACACACACACACACACACACACACACACACACATACACACACACACATGACTGCATGATACAGCATTAATATCCTATCATGCTCTGTAGAATGTGTAAAAATGCCTTGATGACCTTGATTTCGGTGCCATCTTTGGGAAAGATATGTTAAATAGGGTTAGAAATCATTGTCAAAAGCACACTCAGTCACTGTGATACATTAGTGTGATATGCAAGGAAAAACAGAAGAGGAACTCTTCCTCAGGTGACTGAGTATCTCAATGCAGGTCAGGACTGGGTCAGTAATAATAGTTGTCTGTACTCTGTAGTGTCAACAGCTATATACATAGAAAAGGATGTTAGTTAGAGTTGCAGTGCATAAACTCCTTGTTACAAAGACAAAAGGACATTTGAGAGTTCAGTGCTGGAAAACCCATAGGCAATCTACAGAGATGTGGAAAAAGACAACATGGTCAGGTGAGCCATGCTGCCCCATATCTCCAAAAGTGGGTGAGTGCATGTGTGGCGTACACCAAGAGAACGGTACAGGCCTGAATGAATATGCTTGACCCCTAAAGTGAGGGGATCTGATGGGTGATGGCTATGCTTTACTGTGGGTGCATTTTCCTGTTGAAGACCGGTGCCATAATGATTGCAAGTAGTTGCAAGGAGTTGCATTGGTATGGACTGGCATTTAGACCTACATGTTTGACAGCCTCTCTACTACTGTCATCAAAACACAAAATGTTGTTGTTGTTGTCACTGTAAATGTGCTGTATGAATGCATAGTACAATCATGTACAGTATGTATGTGTATAGAGGTTATGCGCATGCATAAAGTGAATGGCAAATCGATTGGCAAATTGAGTGGCAAACTTGAGTTTAATGTTGTTTAATGCAATCAGATATAACTTTTCTGTTTGGATGTATGAGCTGTCAAGGCCAGAAATTGTTTTTTTGCCTTCCGGGTATGATGATGATGTCACGCGCTTACCCTCTATACAGAATATAAACATCAATCACATCACATACTCTAAAAATAACACTTAACATCACACTGACACTAAAAATGAACGCTTGGAGTTGGAAGTTGTTTTTCTGGGTGTGCATGCATGTTAGTGCAGGTTAGTGTCCACACAGGCACAAGTATACAAATGTGCCTATTCATTGTCTCAGGGCACTAATTGAAATTCAAATGCTGCTATGCAGTAAGATGATATCACATTGCAACGTGTGCTGCGTGTAGGTGGTCCACTGACATTGCAGGTTACTACTAAGTATGCATTCCAGACATTGGATATTAATACCACTACGAAGGTTTAACATTGCTGCCAATGTCACACTCTGCCCTCCAGTGTGTTTTAATCTAGTATCTGAAACAGTTGCTGTTCTACAAGGACATAGTCTCACAGCTATGAATTCCTCATACTGCACTGTGGATTGAATCCAGTCCCAATTCACAACACAATTCAACTTGGTAGTGCTTGGGGTCATGTATACACAGTATTTTCTTTTAACAGAAGAAGTGTGCTTTTCCCATTGTAAAGCACACTTGTTTGGCTTGGATTGGATTTTATGGTTATGGTCTAAAATTGAGAAAGTGCATCAACATTTTATGCAAGCTATCCTCGACAAAGCATGGTGCCTACAGTACCAGATGAACGGTTGCTTATACTGAACACTTATACAGTAGTTATAACATGACTGTCAAAAGGCATGATAATAGGTTAGACCTTTTCACATCCAACTTATGCTGTGAATTGCACAGTCATACCTAAGCCTACTCAGTGTTGATGAAGTATGGGAAAGAAACAGAACTACTGCATATACAATACAAAACAATTATAAGTCTGTCTGTGTTTCTCTACTGGTGGGGTTGGTGCCGAAAATGTAAAAGTTCAGACAGGGTTACGGGCAAAGACCATCTATGTATATCGTCACTGTCGGGCAAAAACCTTGTATCTCCAAGTTAAAAAATGTGTAATTTTTTCGCAAAGCAAAGCCCTGCTTTATCATGCAAGGCCGTCGCACAATGGTAGTGAAAACAGCAGATCTACAAGCACACAACGCCTCGCGGTGCTAGGCGTTGTGTGCTTGTAGATCGGCTGTTTTAGTTCTAGTTTACTAGTTTAGTAAAAAGAATTAAATGATAAAAACAAACGGTTTTGGATTTGACTGTGTACTGGAATGCAAAATCCTGCATTCCAGTACACAGTCAAATCTTTGTGTTATTTATCTCTGACAGTGTACTAACTGAACCAACTAATTGGATGCGTATGGACCCAATAAGCGATAATTAACAGCAAGGACGTATCTGTGTAGGAAACCAGTTGAGCACATTATACAGTAAAGAGACCGAGAGGAAGAGCAGGACAAAGCAACAACACAGACACAGATTGAAATAAATCTAGGGGACACTTAGGCATTCATATTCAGAGGACAGTATTTTGCTAATCAGACGATGATAACCTTTCCATGGGCAGATGGTAAATGTCCACATTGAAGTGCTGAGTGAATCTGACCGTGTGTTTTCTTTTGCAGTCTCGCAGTGTGGATAAGCAGCATGCCGTCATCAACTACGAGGTCGGCAGCGATGAACACAAAGTCAAAGACCTGGGCAGCCTTAACGGGGTGAGTAATGGATGATAAGAGCTTATGGGAGAAAAAGATAGCAGGGTGGTAAAAGAATGGAATGGACACAAAGTAATCATGCGAGGAAAGAAATTGAATTTGAAGGAGGACATTTTGTTAAAAGAGAGATGCAGGGAGAGCTAGACAGAGAGAGAGAGACAGACAGACAGGGAGCAGATTCACCGTAGGGATGAGGTAATGCAAATCGGGGTTAGAGGTTAACCTTTACTTGGCAATCTGTCAATAGGTTAATGAAGATCTGTATCAGGGTCTGGGTCAACTGGAATCCAGATCCAATTAATTTAACAAGCCACAGTAAATTAAGCACGAAACCAGTTTGTGTCTCGGTACATCATGGCATGATATCAAAGGCAATGGTCGTCCTTTGTTGGATTATGCTATAACAATGAAGTCACTTCAGCTTGGCCTTGTGACCAATATTTCTCGGCTGACCAGTGTTGCTTTTATGGATAATGCTGTGAATATATAAAAAAAAGTGAAACAAAATGCAGTGAGCAGAAAGAAGGAAAAAAAACCCTGTCTTGACTCTCAGAATGGCATCTTTATTTAGCTTTTATAGCTTTGTTGGGGTGGTTCTCCAACGCATGGTGTGAGTCATCTGTTCCGAAAATCTGCTGACGGCATGTCAGTAGCTCACTATCCAGCTTTATGTTTTCTTATTTGTCAGATTGAATTAAACAATACATGTGTATTCTTTACAATGGTAGCCTGAGGAAGTGGTTACAGTGACAGGGGAATTCAACACACGTGCACACACACACACACACACACACACACACACACACACACACACACACACACACACACACACACACACACACACACACACCCTAACCCTAACCCACACACACATAATGTGAAAAGCTGGTGTCCAACGTATGTGGTTTGTGTTTTCACTACTATATCTTCGTTGTCGGGTGGAAACCTTGTTCGTTTGTTTTGTATTTATCATTTTTAAAATGATTTAAACTAGTGAAAACAGCCGATCTACAAGCACACAACGCCTCGCACGCGAGGCTTATAGATCAGCTGTTTTCACTTCTTTTGTGCGATGGCCTTGTATGATGAAGCAGGGCTTTACTTTGCGAAGAAATTTACAATTTTGAAACTTGGAGATACAAGGTTTCTGCCCGACAGTTACGATATGTGTGCCCTAAGGTGCCGCGGCTCCCACTTTGAGAAACCCTGCCCTACAGAATATCCATCACTGCTTTATGTCACACTTAGACAGTGGTGGAAGTACTCACATTCTTTACTTGTATTAAAAAGTATCAATACCACTATACTCTCTTACAAGTAAAAGTCAGATATTTAAAATGTACTTGAGTACAACAGTATTGGCATCAAAATATACTTAAAGTACCAGAAGTAAAAGTACTCATTATGCAGAATGGCCCATTTTTAACAAGTTCAATATGTATAGAAACCTTTTGAAAATACAGATCTATAAGCTCACAACACATTGCTTTTGCGGTGCGTTATGAGCCTGTAGATCTGCTATTTTCAAATAGCAGAAGTATATACTGTACAGGTATAAGGCTAAAGCGATTCATTTATGTTTTCTAATAAAAATCGAAAACCTACAAAGTAATTAGTAACTAAAGTTTTCAAACGATTGTAGTGGAGTAAAAGTACAATATTTGCCTCTTGATGTGTAGTGGAGTAGCTAAAAGTATTGACAATTTGAAATACTCCAGTAAAGTAAAGATACCTTGAATTTGTACTTAAGTACAAATACTTGAGTACATGTACTTAGTAGTTACTTTCCACCACTGGATTGAGAGAATTATAGCTCTGAAAACAGGATGCGGACATCGCATTTTTTGAAGCCACGTGGCGTGAGTCATGCTGCACAGCAGCAGCTTCAGCGCTCAGTCACGGCCCGCTAGCCTAGCTTACACACTACATCCCGTATCCTCTCCTCCTGGCATCACACAGGAAGCCACGGGTCACTTCCTGCCCTGTCAGGCCTAATTGGCTCGAATCCCTTCTTCTGTGGTGGTGAGTGACAGCAGCCGTACTGACAGGCAGGGGTGTGGCACCAAATTCTGGGTACAAACTCACATTTTGTGCTTTAACTTATGATAAAATAGCAGATATACAAGCCCACCGCGCTGTGAGCTTGTAGACACCCCCCCCCCCCCCCCCCCAAGCAAAATTTGAGTTACAAATGTTCGCTTAAAAAATACATATACTGTATATTGAAAGATTTGCACACATTTTCACAACTTTTCAAAAATTGCAGATCTACAAGCTTGCAGCGCGGCACTCGGTCCTGCGCTGTGAGCTTGTAGATCTGCTATTTTTCAATAGCTAAAGTTAAAATAATTAAGGCCCCCTCCACCTTGGGCCCTAGTAACCACTCCCCCCCCCCCCCTCCCCCCTTGTGACACCCTTGCTGACAGGATGCTCTCTCTGTCGCTCTCGCCGGATCAGTGGAAGTGAGGTGTGTGACATGCCAATGTGAAACGGCTTAACAAGCCTTGCGAGTACTGAGAGCTCCCTTTTTTTCTGTTGGGGGTCTGACTGCAAGGTTGTGATTTCATTTAAGCAAAGGGGAAGGGGAAAGTTGGTTTTACGACCACACTCAGCAACCTTAAGGTGTGATTGAATTTCTGCTGCCGGCCTAATGAAACGTGATCTGTGTGGTCATGCTGAGGAGAGCAGGAGAGAGAGAGACAGAGAGAGAGAGACACACAGAAAGAGGGAGAGGGAGAGGGAGAGGGAGAGAGAGAGGGAGAGAGAGGGAGAGTGTATTTGACAGTCAAAAGTGTGGGTGATGAGAGAGAAAGCACAGAGGTAACTGGTGCTCTGTCACTGTCAGGCTAGTGTCCTCTGCTGTACAGACCACCTGACACCTTCCTCTACACCAGCCTCAGCTGACTCTAGTGGCCATCTACAGGCCAGTGCTCAACAGGACCAACCTGACAACATGGCATTTTCCAGTTCAACTCCAGGCTCATTTGTCATGCAGGCCTATTGTTTATAAGTTGTCTATCCACGAGTTTCCTACGCCCCATAGTGCATTGCGCAAACGTCTGCACCGAGGTTCCGCCGCCGATTTACAAGCTCACAACGGGTTGCATCTGCGACGCGACGTGAGCTTGTATGTCTGCTGTTAAACCCGGAAGTTTGGTCCTGATAGTCTCCAGTAAACTCCCGCGGAAACTTGTGGATAAGTTGACCCATTAAGACCTGGGGCTGATTCTACAAATGCCTTCTAAATCAGTAGTTCAGACTCAAAAATAGCAGATGTACAAGCTCGCGGCGTGGCATGAATTGACGTGCTGTGAGCTTGTGTATCTGCTATTTTTGAATAGCCAATGTTAAAATCTAAAATGACACCGATGCTTTCCCGGTTTTAATGGGTAAACAGTATACAAGTTACTCATGAGTTACTATGCTCTTCAGTAGAGCTGCAACTATCGATTATTTTCATAGCGATTATTCTTTTGATTGTTTTTTTGATTAAACAAATAATCCAGGTGAAATCTTGGTTTACATTGGTGCTATTAAAGTCACTTCAGTTGATTTCAGTTGGAGAAAATTTTGGTTTTGCAAGCTTTGGAGATGTGATTAGTTCATTTTCATTAATGGGTAATGTTTTGTTTTCAACTACTTTAAGCCAGCCTATCCCATAACAAAGCATTTGAATATTGTGGGAGACAACACATCTGTCTCCAGAGACTAGTTTTTACATTCATTTAGCTGTGGTTACTACTGTATATCCAAATGAAAGTAAAATACTCTACAACAAATGTACAATATTTTAATTTGATACACCATTTATTTCGTACAAGCTTCTTAGAATCTTAGATTGTCAATTATTTACAATAATGTCAAACTTCTGCTGGAGAATTGATGTTGCTGATGTATAATTAGCATTTTGTGTGTTTTTATCTTCTTCAGACCTTTGTAAATGATGTCCGCATCCAGGAGCAGATGTACATCACTCTCAAACTGGAGGACAAGCTGAGGTTTGGATATGATATCCTTTTCATCTGGTTTGGACTCTGACAAGTAGATCTCTACCACCTAAAAATGATCAACTTATAGGTGCTAGTATTTCCAGGTTAACTTATCAGGATAAACACCAGGTAAATTCAAATACTCCTTCCCTTGGCTTCTACTATTCCTACTTTTGAATTAAGGTCTTTGCACACTGCTGTGTTTTTTCCACCAAATATCGGAGCGAATTTCGGAGCACGAAAATAAAAAATTTACCTCACATTATGTTAATCACGTTTGCCCACTGCCGCCCGGCCAGTGTGCAGGACCAGGGTTGATTTTTTCAGATTTTCGCAACTGTCGCAATAATCTAGGAACACCACCTGATAGAAATCAAAAAGGGTCATATTAGTCTGACTACTACCCTATCCACACAGCGATTCAAATTAATGATCAATACTTATTATCAAGCACCGAAGTCACTTAACCCTGCATCACATCTGGGGTTCTATAAAGACGCTGGCCCAAAACCGACAGGAGTGGAGATGCTTTGTTGCTGCCCTACATGCCAGCCGGCATTAAAGGCAGTAAGTAAGTAAGTAAGAAGTCACTTAATAAGCACTATTTAATACTCATGCATAGATTCAGGTCTCATAGCAGCAACAGCTGCCAGTAAGAATGAAACACAGGACAGGAGTTAGTGTCAAGAGTTATTGATCATTCATTTGAATCAACTGTGGGGAGGGAGATCGTCTAGGTTAAGTAGGCAGACTAATTATATGCCCTTTCTTATTTCTGTCAGGTTGTGTTGCCAGACTTCCCACATTATTATTGACTAACACGGATCACTGGAATTAATTGAATAAATTACAACAGGAAGTGATGCCCATAATTCACGAAAGTCCTCATGGGACACTGGAAACTCTGGGCTCAGTCACACACAATGCAGACGACAGTGTGTGTGTGCGTGCGTGCGTGCGTGCGTGCGTGCGTGCGTGCGTGCGTGCGTGTGTGTGTGTGAGAGAGAGAGAGAGAGAGAGAGAGAGAGAGAGAGAGAGAGAGAGAGAGAGAGAGCTGGCTCAGCGGTGCAAAGTCATAGAGCACTTTGATTTAAATGCATAGCAAGCAGCACACCCAGCCAGGCTGCGCTACACATAATAACCTTATATACTGTAGACTTGGTGCAACAATATGGATGTGTGGTCAATAAAGCGCAGAATTACCAGCAGCTCAGACTACTTTAATGGTCTTCTTTCAGGTCTCCTCCCAGGCTCATTTAGAAAGTTCTAGAGTTGTAACAAGGTCTAAATCCACTATTTTATGTTCTCAGATCTCGGCACTTGCTTCCAGTGGCTCAAAATCCCTCAAATGATTAAAGGCTGAAATACATCTCTTACTGTTCCCTGAGTTAAAACAAAGCATGGCGAGTTACAATTAAATTCCAGAGGATCTCGAGACTTGCGCCAACTCGGACTAAATCCAATCTAAAACTTAGATTATGTTCTCCCCTACCTTTTATTACATTTTGCACTGTGGCCTTTATTCTTTTTGTGCAATTAAATGTCTATTCGTTGAAATCACATTTATGCTTTATTTATAGTAAAGCACTTTGAATTGCCTTTGTGGGTGAAATGAGCTATACACATTTTGCCATGCCATGTCCATCTTATATTTACAATGGGCTTATTGCCGCATCCCACTTCCACGCCCCCTTTACATCCACTACAACTCATAGGTAGTCGTCTAGGACGTAAGGAATACAGCCCCTAACCCTATGCCGTCCGCTCATTCGCTAAGCACGAGAGAGAGGAGGCAACAGGGGAGGGGGGGCGGGCAAGCGAGAGAGAGAGAGAGTGAAATTTGACACCACTGTGTTTGCACGTGCAGCTCCACACTCACTTGTGGAGGAGTGCAGAGCACGGCAGCAGAGTCCCCGCTACAAGACAAGCATCAATGATCAAATATAGAGCAGTCCTGCCTGAGCGCCCGGAGGGCGCGAAGTCCTAGGAATGGAGCGGCGGCGCAGCCGCCGCGACAGTTCTAGTATATAACAAATGATTAAGTTTACCTTTCGAGCTGTCCCGAGATCACAATTTGTCAGTCTTTGCCATGTCCATATCTAACAAATGATTAAGGTTACCTTTCGAGCTGTCCTGAGCTCACAATTTGTCAGTCTTTGCCATGTCCATATATAACAAATGATTAAGTTTACCTTTCGTGTTGTCCTGAGCTCACAATGTGCCAGTCTTCAGTGCTCTCTGCTTGCAGCCCCCACAGGTTGCGTGGGAAGGCAGGTTGCTTTCCTATTTAGTCTTGGAAGCTTTGTCCCCACCATTGAGCCCATGGATCAGGCTGATCTCAGATGACTGATTTTAAGTCGCACCTGCGTGGGTGCCCGGCTGTCCGCTGACGTTTGTGTGGGAGCAGAGACGCGCAGAGAATGTTAGAGAAGCAGGGGCTGAAATTTATAAAGGGGCCTTTTGGTAGAAATATTAAAAATAGCAGACCTCCAAGCTCACAACGCATCACGCTGCGACGTGCTGTGAGCTTGGAGGTCGGCTATTTTCAGTGTGTGGTACCACTCTGAACTAAGCATAATCAAGTCAATCCTGGATATGTTGCGTAACGGCATGGATTTCTACACAGAGAGGGCAATTCTTTCAGCATAAGATGCTGCATTCAAGTTCAGGAGAGTTTGGACGAGGCAATTCTCTTGAATGCCGATATGGCATGGCATATGGCATTTGCATAACTGCATTCATGGTCTGGAAAGGGCACTTTTTACAAATGGATAAAAGGGCAGGGGCTCAAGCCCCCTTTGATATCTATGTGTGCACGTGCCTGTGTGGGAGTATCAGTTTTCCCTTTGCCAGAAGTTCCTTAACCTGCCTGTCTCACATACCAACCTGTTCACTGTGGTTAGAGGAGAGCTCACTGTACCTGAGGAGGCTCTCAAGGTAAACACCACACACACACACACACACACACACACACACACACACACACACACACACACACACACACACACACACACACACACACACACACACACACAGACAGACAAAATGGGCCCTGTGTGATTATGGACAATGACTCTTTGCTCAAAATCTAGAAAACAGTGTGCATAACAATGTAGTCCATTGCAAAACACATAGTTTTGTAACAGCACACAACACAATGCAATCAAACACAATTTTTTTAAGACACTCTCTCAACAATAATATGAGTGAAAAACATTAATGTTCAAATTGCAACATCATTAATACAATTTCACTCTCACATTATTTTTGTTTCATTTGCTATAAATCCTGTTAGAGGTTTCTAATTCATGATAAAACTTCATAAACATGCTTGTGTACTACATTGTGATTTTGCTTGTAATGACCTATAAATATGGGCATGCCTTTTATAAATTTCTTTCCCTCTGTATCTATCTTTCACTCTTTCGTCACTCCCCCCCTCGTCCGTCTATCCTTCTCAATCCAGCATGAGAAGTTCACCAGCGGCCTCCAGCTTAGCAAGAAGCCATCTAATGGTGAAACCACAACCACCACCAAATCTCCCATCAAGACCCCTACCAAAGTACTCAAGGCACCCGGTGGTGGCAGCCCGAAGCTGGGGGAGGGCAGGACAGCAGATGGCGTCGCCTCCCCGGCTGAACCAGCTAAAACCCCTGACATGCACAAAGTAGATGACAAGACAGCAGGTGAGAGAGCATGACAGTAGTATGAAGCTGTTTCACATGTTTTACACCAACTGTATGTTTATTTTTTGCAACCGTATAGGTCGCAGTTTACTATCAGAACCGTCGCAGCCTGACTGAATTGACATTTCGTTTCACTCCATTATTCAGTCTGAACGTGCTTTCATCCAAGGCAGTTTCTGGGATGGGCGTTGCCAAAGAGGCAGTCTTCTGTGATTGGTTCACCGTCTGACCAACACAACAGTAGCAAAGCAGATGATGTAGTGTTGTTATGTGGCTGGCTAGTGGCTAGCCTGTTGCTTGCTAGTGCTACTTGCTAACCAAAGAAACAGGCAGAATAGGAGCACTACGAACTAGTAATCAAACACAACATAACATGTCTGCTACTGATGTTTCATAGCGAGATCGATACGATCGCAATTTACCGCAACTGGCGACGCGATTTATGTTTGGGAATGTGCGGCACGGTCCGGCGGCGGCGCTGGTTTACTTGGAAACGCACATGAGTTCTGGGAACACCCCACCCACTCTGCTCACAAGACACTGATTCACGACACTGATTCGCTGTACGGATTTCCAAACGAGGAAAACCTCTTCAATGAGAGCACTTCCAGACTACCTGAATCGCCAAAACAACATTTTAAAGGGGTGTGGCTAGCGATTCAGGGTCTGGAACCAGGCTAAAACTCATTGCAACCCTGGATACTCTGGAACAGTCAATTGAGATGTACAGTACTGTATTACCCAACCTCAACATGTGTTGAGATAATGTGTGTTTGTGCCCTCTTTAAAGCTGTACTGTGGAAGCTGCTCAACTAGTGGTCAGTAGCGGTATTGCTTTTTTCGGCCGGAGTCGTTCCGGGGGTCGCGAGCACCTCCGCCTTGCCGATACGATTCCGTAGAGCCGTCTCCCATCATTTTTAGACCAGAATTGAGGGAGTAGCAAGCAAGATTCCTTCACCAATGTAAACACAGTTGCTGAGGGAAGCTACTTCCTTTAGAGACAGCAAGACTCGCTGTGATTGGCTGGTGGTGTATGATCGGCGCTGTGATTGGCCGGTAGTGTATCATGTGGGAGATGACATCATTTTGCCGGGAAATTCTCCCCCCCTCACAACTCATAGAAAACATATAAAGAGAAGGCTTCAGAAGCTGAAAATAACAGAGTGGGGGTTCTAAAACTTTAGCGATTTAACAGTTAGGACAATTTTAAGATTTGTTTTATAAAAAAAGTTACATGGTATAACTTTAATAAAAGCCTATGGACTTATAAGGAGTCAACCACACAGTCAGTTATCCACCTTTATTATTGTAAACTGGCTTATCCAGGGTCTGGAAAGAAAATCCATTGTAAATCTGACATTGGAACCCATGGCATTGCTAATTCCAGGTTGGTCTCTCTATAGAGAGACAGGATAGTGAGGGCAGAGGGGAGACATACAAAATGCAATGCAGGTTGCAGAATGGCACTGTGGTTGTTAATGGATATTGCTATAGCTGGCTCACAGCTTACAGGAGTGCCTTGATGCAGGTGATGTGAGCAGTGTACATACTGTAGATGGCACCGCTGCAGTTTGACATAACATCATTTTTTTGTTATTCTCCAAACACAAGTGTCATCCCAATTGTTTCTTTATGAAAACAATCAGAAGAAGGGGAAGGCCTCAAAGAAGTAGGAAGCTGCAGCAGGTTGATCAGGCTGGTTGATCAAATGTCTGTCTCGCTTAGTGACCATGCTCCATGCACACACACTACACTTCAACACCCACACTACACTTCAACATAGAGCATCATAATACAAACACAACATGTGCAAACATAATCCACACCTGTCTTGTCAACACAGTAGATGGGACACAGGACAGTAAAACATCACTTTAATCCAGGAGTCTTCAACGTTTTCAGGCCAAGGACCCCTTAGTTGAGAGAGAGATGAAGCAGGGACCCTCACAGTTTAATCGTTTGACAGCACAATCATCAGTGTATTTTGGATTCATGTCAATTTGTGTTTTCAGATATTTAACCACTTGAACCGTCAATACTTAACAATCTTGACCTTTCACTCTGTACTTAGTTTGCTCTTTTTTCTCCTCAACACCAAACCTCTTTGCCGAAAATAGCCGATCTACAAGCTCACAACGCCTCGTAGCGTGAGGCGTTGTGAGCTTGTAGATCAGCTATTTTTGGCTAAGGTTCTCAGAATATATGGACACTAGGGTTCAAGTGGTTAACATAAAAAAGGAGAAAAAAGGTTTCTATCACACAAAGATTTGGAGGCCCCCCCTGTAGTAACTCTGAGGACCCCCTAAGGGTCCTGGACCCACTTTTGAAGACCTCTGCTTTAATCCTTGTGGGCTTATACACCAGCCCAGCAGGGGGCGATAGATGTGTGTTTCAACCCTTTAGCTAGAGACTTACTACTCAGTGCTGGTTATAATATATCCAGTATACTCCCAGCCAGGTATTTCACTGAATCTATCCCAGGTCTACAGTATTCACTGACTGGAAGGTTATGATCAAAACTAGGGCAGGGGTCCTAGCAGGGGGTCTGGTCTAAGCTCCAGATGTTGAGACAGGGTCACATGGGGTGTGTCTGGGTTTGTACAGCTTAGCCCAGAGCGCTTTTATTAGGGTCACAGTGCCCAGACTGCCCACCCACTGCATGGCTTTAAATCCATATCGCCACTGTCGGGCAGAAACCTTGTATCTCCAAGTTTCATTGTACATTCTTTTGCAAAGTAAAGCACTGCTTCATCACACAAGGCTGTCGCACAAAAGTAGTGAAAACAGCTGTGTGCTTGTAGATCGGCTGTTTTCAGTAGTTTAAATCATTTAAAAAATAATAAATACAAAACAAACGGTTTTGGACATACAAGGTTTCCACCCGACAACGACAATATGCAACCATACTTTGCTCTTAAAGCAAGGACACATGCGTAAGGACGGACACACACACACACACACACACACACACACACACACACACACACACACACACACACACACACACACACACACACACACACACAGTATGGTATAGAGCCCCATATACCACCCACAAGACATGGTTCTACTGTAATAATCCTTGAGCGTTGCTACTGTAAAGCCAGGGCAAACCACATCCTCAATAACACCTCACACTAAATACATCCATTTTGTAACTTTATATATAGGGTAGGCCTCCCATCTATAGTTAGGAGCAGTACATGTATCATTATCTGCTTTGAAATGACTGGACTCACATTGCTCTGTTAAAGGGGCGTTCAAAATGAAATAGTCTATGTGGCAAAGTGTCCCGCTGGTGAGAGAGAGAGAGAGAGAGAGAGAGAGAGAGAGAGAGAGAGAGAGAGAGAGAGAGAGAGAGAGAGAATGTCTGTCTGTCTGTCTCCATCTTGTAGTAGGCTAACTGACCTGTAAATAGGTCAGTGCAGCTAATAAAGCCAACCAGACCAGAGCTCCCAGAAAAGGGAATGAAATGAACACACACAAATACATACTTACACACACACAAATACACACACACAAATACACACACACACACACACACACACACACACACACACACACACACACACACACACACACACACACACACACACACACACCGATTACATGGAATGTATTTGTCAACATTTTAAAAAGTAAATTTTGTTATCTATGTGTGTGTCAGGGGACATAGCAGCGGTGCACCGCGGGACGCCCCTCTACGGTCAGCCGTCCTGGTGGGGGGACGGAGATGCAGACGATGAGAACTCTTTCAAACAGGAAACCAAGACGTCCAGCAAAAAACACGACAGCTCTGCAGCAGGTGAGAGACGGTTTCAAACAGTCAATGCTCTAACACAACCTGGATACACGGTCACATTGTCAGATATTGTAAATATATATTTTTTTTTTTACACCTAACAGTGTATAAATGTAACCTGTAAGGGCCTATTGGTTACACTTTAACACTCACACCGTTACACATTGATACATTTACACTGGGGATTTTACTGTGTTCCAACAAGGCTATGGGAAGAAGGAACAGTCATATACGGTCAGTGTCACCGCTCGCACGCTCAGTCTGTGCTCTCGCTGACTCTGCTCTTTAGATAGGCCTGCCTAGAGAAAGAATATAATACACACATCGAAAAGTAAAGGATGAGGAAACAACATGTGATAGTTCTTCTTTTGATTTGTTGAATCCTTTATGTGACAAAGGTCACAGTAAAGCCCTTTGCACACAGGCGCGTTTAACCGCACGGATAAAACGGACAATATAATTTTTTGAAAAGAAAACAATGATTCTCTATGACCTCATGCACACCGGCTCCGAATTAGCCGTGCGACGAGTGGCTGCGGCCGTGCGTTTTTTTCTCGATCGAACCCAGTTCGATTCGTGCGTCTTGTTGCATGCGGTAAAAAACTCATCACTCCTTTTATGACTCCTTTTTGGATCCGCAGCGCCGATTCCGCACAGCCTTGCACACCAAATCCAATGCGTTTTATTCATGCCGCAAACGAAAAAAACGCAACTGTCCTGTGTGCAAAGGGCTTAAGTCAGCCAGCACTGGTTTCAATAGAACTGGCTCCACCTCTGCTATCGATATTACATTATGTGAAACGTATTATAACTAACATGCCAACAGCCAACCAGATGTGTCACAACATCTACGGCTTCTAAAGCAACATGAGTTTTTGGATGAAACCATCTAGTAATGATATGATGACTGTTTTAGTAATAGTTCATGTGCTGTCTCTGTAGCCTCATTGTAATACAAAATACTAAACATAGGAGTGTTAGAGCGATGTAGGCTATTTGTTGGATTGATCGTCACTTGCACAAATGGACATGTCCCAAAGCGCTTTCCTCACTGCAACCATTTTGTTCATCAATGTGTCCCTGAGCAATTGGGTACAGCGCCCCAGCCCCCAGTCTAAAGTCCAAATGCTTCCACACACCGCATGTCAGCTACTGTATCTACAACAGTTACTCTTCATCTTCAAAACCTCACTGTTCAGCAACAGAGTGAATAACAACTTGACCTTTCATGTAACAGGTCATACAGTTAATTTGAACTGTATTTACAATGGTTTGGCTTGCTTCAGGGTCATGAAAAATGACCAGGTGCTGAAGGTGTGTTGTCAACGGGTCTATTTGCTTCCATTTGTGCTCTTTCTGAGGTAAATTAACATTGTGGAGTCTACTGTGTATGTTTCAGTGGGTGATGGTCTGAGACACAATAGTCAGAAAATATATAGGTTCTATTTGTCATGTTGTTTTAAGGGTGCTTAAGTAGTGCTTAAGTAGCTGTCTCCACACAGTGTGACATATTAGACCAGGCTGAGTTTTATTTTCTTTAAGCATTGTAATGAAGCTTGGATCTTAAAGCCATCTAGCTTAGTTTATCTGCTCTTGTTTGTGCTGGGGGTAATGGCCAAACGGACTCTCTGTCTGTTTGTGTGCGTGTGTGTGTGTGTGTGTGTGTGTGTGTGTGTGTGTGTGTGTGTGTGTGTGTGTGTGTGTGTGTGTGTGTGTGTGTGTGTGTGTGTGTGTGTGAGTGCATGCGTGCACGCTTGTGTGCACGCTTGTGTGTAATGCTTGTATGAGTACTCTGTCCACGTGCAGACAAAGGTTTGTGTTTGTATGTGCCTACTGTATGAGTGTGTCTATATGTATACGTTTGTGTGCACACAAAGGATATTGTGCGTGTTTGCGTGTTTGTGTGTGCGCAGTCTGCGCACGAATGCGCGCGCATGTGTATTGTGACTGTGGGTCTGGGTGATCCCATTAACTATCAGTAGGGTGCTGTGCAGGAATAACAGGATTAGAGATCAGGCAGAATTTCAGCTGGACCATAATATGACACATTGAGTAGTCTGGTCTAGTAAGGGATGGATGGATTGATGGGGGAGGTACGGTAGACCACAGACAACCAAAAACACCAGGCTAAAGCTTTCTTCAAATCTATTTCAGTCTGGGATGAACACACGAGCAGCACTATGGAATAATCTCCCGGGCAGACAGTCGCGCTTGTTCTTGATGCTGGTGGCATAAGATATACCATTTAGCCCATTTCTCTGTGTTGACCCATGTTGTGACATCGGCAGTGGATTGCGTGCTGGCGGTGGAGAATCAACAACATCTTTGGCGATGTTTGTGAGATTGGAGTAACACTGATAATTTATTATACTTTTCGTTATAATTTGTTCAAATGGGGTTGAGAACTTCGGTAATAGAAGTGGGTGAGTACTACCTAGTTGGTGTTAATGTGTCAATTTGGTGGAATCGCAGCTACTCAACTTAAGATGGCTCAGGGGCCACCCAGAAATACAAAAAGTCTAAGGGCCACAAGCTAAAAATGACGGACCTATTTGGGACGTTTAGACAATGACTTTGTAACACACCACACAAGTAGTCAAAAGAAAACATCCACATTTACATCTATAAGGCCAAACCTCATTGTCATTGAACAAAAAAGATTGTCATGGAATGATGATTAACCCATTCAGGCCGGGTACACATTTTAGTGTATGGGAGGGGCTTACAGTACATGTACAGTATGTAGCAACATATTTGTTTTTGTAGGATAAATTCTGATTTAGGCCTAACTATAGGTTAGGCCTAAATGGGTTAATGATGAAATGATGTATCTTCTTTTGGAACAAACAAAATAGCAAAAAATCGAACCTCTGTTCGAAGTGGAGCTGTGTGTGTGTGTGTGTGTGTGTGTGTGTGTGTGTGTGTGTGTGTGTGTGTGTGTGTGTGTGTGTATTGCAGTTGATGCTCAGGGAAGGCTAGACTCAACAGCACCTCTCTGGTCACCCAGGATCATGTGTACCGATTTTTGTGACATTTGAAGAAAATATGTAGGAAAAGGAGCAAAAAGTGTGTTTTGGAGAAAATTCAAGATGGCGGAAAATCTATCCTGGCGCAAATGGGCGTGGCCTATATGGGGAGATGCGTCTTGACCCAAGGAATTCAGGGAAAAAAGAATTTTAATTTTCCGATCTACGGTTCAAGAGTTACGGGGCAAAACGTAAAGTGGGCCGTTATAGCGCCACCATGAGGCCGAGTGATGTAATTATTTTTCGATTCATTCTTAAAATCATTATGAATCTCCTCTCCGAGGTTTGAAACTGTAGCTCCTATGGTTTACGAGAGAAAAATACTTGAATGTGATTTCTTGCATTGTCCCATTATAAGTCAATGGGGACAATTAAGCGTCGTTTTTTGCCGATTACGTCGGCATGGTAAGGCGGATCGGAACGAAAGGTAATAGAACACCATTCCCGGCCGAGCCGCACATTTTGATGTATATATTGCGCGAGTGGCGTAAATGGTGCGACACTAGTTACGCGCCGAAGTTTAGGCTACACGGACGGACGGACGGACGGACGGAGACAGACAGACCCACACACACGGCCACGTATAGGGAGCTTGTGTTCCACACAGCTCCAAAAAGTATTGTACTGTATAAAAAAAGACACAAATTGTTTTCTAGTGGTTTTGGAGAGAAACTGAAAAATGACATTTGTCCACACTGAAAGTAGACAAAATATATTTTATTGGTATGACCATTACATGTAGCAAGGGCCACATGCGTCCCACGGGCCGCAGATTGAGTAACGCTGGTCTAATAACATCCAAAGAAGTTCTTGTTCTGCTTGTTTTTGTTTTGCATACAGTATCTGCTTTAACAAATTGCTAAAAAGCAGAAGGCAAGTGGTAGTGAAAGAGAGGTTCAACTGGCGGCAAAGCCTTTGTGTGTACGTGCGCATGGGTGTGTGTGTGTGTGTGTGTGTGTGTGTGTGTGTGTGTGTGTGTGTGTGTGTGTGTGTGTGTGTGTGTGTGTGTGTGTGCGTGTGTGTGTGTGTGTGTGTGTGTGTGTGTGTGTGTGCGTACACGTTTCAAGTGCATCCCTCTCCCCTTCCCAGTGAATAGGCTGTGTTGTTGGACCCCCCCCCCCCCCCCCTTCCACCCCCCTCTCTCTGTATTGTCACTCAAGCCTATTGGGTTACACCCAACCCCCCCCCCCCCCCCCCACCTCACACACAGATACACATGAACACACAGCACTCACACACTGTCTAGTGTCTACTACTCTCTCTGCACCGGAAGAGTCATTAGCCTATCTTTAGTGCTGTAAGTACCTCTATAAATTCCCTGTTTGATAATTGTACTAATTGTTTTAAGTCTTTTAGTTTGATGGAAATCTGACAGTGAAGTGTTTCACTCACACGTCAGCGTATTTTATGTTTTTGCTTGTCTACCTGTGTGGCCCTTTGAGACAATATGTTCATTCACCGGTCGGTTCTCTTTAGCTTTGTAGTTGTAATGTCACAATGTGGACACTGGACAGACACGTTGAGATGCATAAGTAAGAAATATGTAGTTTGGTGTTCAAACAGTCCTCACTGAAGCCATATGTGGTCTGTAGCATGCTGACTGTATGGTCCTGCATCGTTCAGTGTCATTAATTATGTAATACTTTAACCGTTAGCTAGTTTCACTGCTTGTTATTCTCACGGGCTATTGGTTACCTTCTTAGCTTCTTGGCACTCTATTTTCTTGACCGTTTATCCTTTTCTTTGTTGACTAGAGTTCATGCCACTTTGACTTACTCTAATCTTGCACTTTCAGACAGTCAGGGTAAGAGTGTAAATGTTAATGCTAATATAGTGCAGAAACATAAATTAAACTAAAAGCAGAGAGGTGCTCATGTAAAGTTAAAAGTTAATGTTTTTTTTTCTGTTTTATTTAGACCGTTTTGAAGGCATTCATCATGAGTCATGACGTGCTTTTGCAAGGAACAGTACTTTTTGTCACATACAGTGGCTGTATTTCAACCGGGTTCTTCCCAGACATATCATATGATTCATAGTAACGTCAGTGGAAGTTGTTAGAAATGCACAGTGTCATGCATTATCAGAAATAGGAACTGCCTCAATTCAAAATGTCGTCAGTTAAGGGAAGAAATTATGGTTACATGTAGAATTGTTAATATAGACAATAGAAAACACATGGTATTAATATAATACAGATCAATGAGTATAACTGAAATATCTTTCTATCAGTGTTTGCACTCAGTGCAGTGTGTTACATTGGTTTCAGTTCTTAAACCTCACTCGCAATATATTTCTTTTCATTTATTTTGACTTTGAGTGTCCATATCACCACTCTGTTCACAACCGTGCTTGTAAATCTTCCCAGACTTGCAGAGTGGCTTAGGCTGGCGAGAGCTTATCGTGTTTCAAACATGAGTCCAAAGAGAAGTTTTAGGACAGCGTCAGCAGCTCAGCACATAACCTTAAAGTGAGGATGAGCATGTACCGAGGCCGCCCGTCGCTCAGAGTCAGTTTCCAGCAAGATCCTGCAAGGTCACAGTTTCCATTCATATTATTATGAGCAACATTTATGTCTCTCTCTGCACAGAAAGAAAAAGCACCAATATCCCGGTAACTGCTATGCAGTATTCAGTTTCTTTTTGTTTAGTGATTCTTTTCACCTTATGCCTCACGTGTCTTGATTTTTTTTCCCCCTCCTAAATGTGAGCAGCTGGTTCCTCTAATTTCTAAACAGTATCATTTATCAAGTCCTGGTTTCACAGAGGCCCTGTTTTGTTAACGAGAACAGATGAGAAAATAAATGGTCCATATTGTTTATTAGCAAAATGCCCAGAGCAGATTTTAGACCGCTGCACCAGCAGCTTTCATCGCGAGTGACTGACTACATGCATGCATGCGTGCGTGTGCGTGTGTGGATGCTTGTGTATAGTTGTATAATAGTGTGCATTAATGTGTTTTTGTGTGTTTGTGATGGAAATAAATAGAGATACACAATGATCATGTGTTGTGTCCTTTGGTTGTAGTTTAGATTGGTGTCCGCTGCCATTCAAATTGAGACACTTATTTTGAAAAATGGCGAGACAGTCTCAAAGGAGACACTGATTAAATTGGCCTATATGGGGCCCCGAGCTTGACCTTTCACCTTAGTGTTTAGATAATGATCCCCATTGTCCGCTCTCTCAGTGACATTGACATCTTAATAAGCTAATAGATGACTCCTTCATGGAATGCCCTACATACATACTGGCTTGTCTGTGTATTTACCAGTAAGTTAGATAAGTTAAACGTAACTAGGTCAAGTCCTTTATCATCGGTTGCTGCTGAAAGAACACTAATGTATAAGTACCGATGGCACATTTCTACTCATGTGCAGAGTATAATCTTTATTCTTTATTCCAAAAACAAATATGAAATACCTTCGCTGTATTTTTAAATGTTTTTATTGAGGTGAATATTCCGATTGTTGAATACTCTCTCTCCCTGTTTTGTGGTTGTAGACGGCAGAGAGGCACGGCGAGGAGAGAAAGCCAAGGAGGACAGCCTCCATGCATCCACAGGCCAAGAGTACTTTGAGATCCCCACCAAAGAAGGCCCGGTGGCCAGCAACGGCATCCACGAGATCCCCACTAAGGACACGGAGGGCACTGGCGCTAATGCTAACTCCGCTACAGGTGAACGCAGTGTTTTAACCTGAATCTTATCGCTCCGTTTTGAGGACATGTGAAAATCCTGACATCTCACTTTTATCTAGGCACTCTGCGTTGAGAGGTCGCACTCATAGGCGTAGGAAAAGCTCTGCTATGATATGGAAAAATCACACCCGTGTGAACTGAGCGGTGGTTTACCCCTCCCCCCCCCCCCCCCCCTTCCCCCCTGTGTGTGTGTGTGTGTGTGTGTGTGTGTGCGTGTGTGTGTGTGTGCCTGGTCTGGCCTGGCCTGAACAACAGCGCCCCTCCCTTAACATGTGTGGTCATAAAAGGTACTGCAGGCCTGCAGGCTACATACAGACACACACACACGCACACACGCACACACACACGCATACACACACGGCCACGTATAGGAGACGGTGTAACCACCGCTCAAAAATGTCAGTACCTTTTACGTGGAAGATTTTCCAGTGCCGCTGCAAGTAATCTCTCAAGATCCAGAACACATTGGTGCATGTCAGATACGATTTTCACGTCCTCTCAACAGTGTCATGGCATAAGGAAAGTTTATGTTAGCGGCAAACAAATTGAACCCATTGAACGACACAAGCTGGCAAGCGATAACGACACACAAATTTGCCAATGGTGTGAAAACCTTGTCTACTAAAAAGCATTTGCATGCATGGCGAGCACCTGACAAATAACCTGAGTCTTTCATCTTTCAAGGACACGCCTCCTTCACCATAGAGTTCGACAACACGTCGCCTGGGAAGGTCACCATCAAGGACCACGTGTCCAAGTTCACGGCCGACCAGCACCGTCCGCGCTCCAAGAAGAGCGGAGCGGGCGGCAGCGGCGGCGGCGGGAGGGACCTGACCACGCTGCAGGCCGCCATGATGGCCTCGGAGAGCAAGGTGGCCGACTGGCTGGCCCAGAACGACCCTACGCTGGTGCGCAGCGAGTCCGCGGAGGAGGACAGTAAGAGCATCAAGAGCGACGTGCCTGTCCACCTCAAGAGGCTCAAAGGTGAGGTCATTTATTCTCTAGAGACTGGTGATACTGAAGCCCTGCTGTTCATCAGAGCTTTGTCAGCATCACCAGTGTGCAGACTCTGGGCCACGGATGTGCATGCCCTACCTTCTTCATTTATTCTGTCTTCTCTCACTCTCTGTGTCTCCCTGGCTCCATTGTCCTTAGCCCCACACGGACAGGATCAGATCCCGAAAGACGTCTGAGATATAATTATTAACAAGACAAGTCATTTCATCATGTTCCCAATTTCAACTACAGTATCCGGTAGTGTTAATTCACAAAATCCAGACATTGCTGTACATTTATCAGTCCCCCTGAATTTGACAGAAAACTGCTTGTAATTCACTTGGTAATTTTCACAGAGGTGGCTGGGTGAAAATCACAGAACCAGATGGAATTATGTACTCAGTGATATTAATCTGTGTCAGAATCTGATAGATAGGCCTGGACTACTTAGCCTAGCACAGCCAGCCATGTTAAAACAAGGTGGGGATATATATACTGCAGTTAGTTAGCTGCATTAGTATATAGTCTGGCCAAGCCAGGCTATGGACTGCTGGCCTAGCGGCCCAGACATCTAGGCTCAGTGTAGCCTGACAGCGTGTTGCGGGTTTGACTCCTGATCCCGGCAGCCTTTGCTGCGTGTCACTACCCATCTCTCTCTCTCTCTCTGCCCATTTCCTGTCAGCCTACTGTCCTGTCAATAAAGGCGTTAAAAAAGCACAAAAATAAATCTTAAAAAAGAAGAAAATCTGACAGTCTCTCTCTCCATCCACTCATCTTTCCATCCACAAAGTCATCTTCTCATCATTTCTCTCCACTTCTCTAACTGTTTCTGTTCTTCCTCTTTTGTCCTCTACCCTTTTATCTCTCACAAACGCACGCTGCTGTAAACTGATACAGTAAAAAGGCTCTTGTTTACACTCTCTGCGGCGCTGTTACCCTCCTGTGACTCAGTCTGTTGCTCTCTCGTGGCTCATTGGATCACAAGTAGCATCACATTGTGGTGGAAAGACACTTCATCATTGCAATATTTCAGTCCGTCCCACCCTTCCATTTCTTGTACCTGAGTAGCCGTTTCTTTGTGAGTAGCCAGTCAATTTAGCAGCATTAGCTGAGCCGGAGGATTAAGCAGTTTGCAGACGGGACCATTTAAACCCGATCCCCTCCTCTACCGCTCTGACAGCCAGTTGCGAGGCTTAGCTGAGAGCACACTTAATATTCAGGGTTCCTACAGAAAGTCATGAATTGTCTTCAGTTGTTTTCTCATTTCCATGCCTTAAAAAGACTGAAATGCAGTTAAATATACCAGGTCACGCAGACTTACTTTATATTCTCAAGTTTTAATGTTGTTTATTTTCACTGGTGAAATTGGTCCTTTCATTCGAGCTGTTATTATTTAAAATGGTCTTCTTAACCCATTAAAAGCAGGAAAGCATCTGTGTCATGTTAGATTTTTGTGTTGGCTTTAAAAGAAATTGCAGATAATATACAAGCTTGCGGCTTCCCTCACCGAACACAGGCCAATTGTGTTTACACAGACGCTCGACAAAGCCGGATTCACCACGGATTAGAACCCACCACCTCCGTAGTGGTAGGCAGGGACTTTACCACTGTGCCACCCAAGCGCTGTACATCTGCCATTTTTTATCCTTTTTAAAAAATCTTGAAAGTGTGATTACTACTGATTAAGAAGTCAATAATTGAACAAGTAAATATCAATGGCCATTTTGTGGGCATGGATGGAGACACCATGAAGTGACGGAGAGACGCAGATTTGATTGGGATAAATCAACATTGCTGTGGTTTTAGGTGCCCCTGGGGTACGGCTGGTCTCTGAAGCAAGCTGCTTTAAATACATGCATGCTTCTCTGTTCCTCATTGTTCCCTTTACTGTGTGTGCCTGGTAGAGCTGCCAAGTGCTGAGCAGGCTACTCCTGCCAGGAGCTCCTATGGGCTACAGTAGGTGCTGGGCTATAGGTGGGGAATACATGCTGCAGGTAGTATGGATGACTGAGGGAGAAAGTGGAGTGAGGTGAGGCTAGGAGGTTCATTAATGAAATAGGGGACAATTTATGATGACAGGGGCCATGAGCGCGCTTGTGTGTGTGTGTGTGTGTGTGTGTGTGTGTGTGTGTGTGTGTGTGTGTGTGTGTGTGTGTGTGTGTGTGTGTGTGTGTGTGTGTGTGTGTGTGTGTCTGTGCGTGCCTGTGTGTCCGTGTTTGTGCAGCTGCAGTTGATGAAAATGGAAATCTATGAGGTGGCAGTGAAAGGGAGGGAAGCCAATTCATTAGTTGGACTTACTGCTTCATGTGTGTCAGCTGTGTGTGACTGGCTTGCGGACCTGATGACCGGCCTAATGGATGGGAATGACTGCCTATCAAGTGTATAATGTGTGGCTGACAGATTGACTTACTGACTGACGGACAATGCAGTCTTTCCACATCTTAGGTGTGGCTCATTAGCAGTGTTGAGCTACTGTTGTAACTCTGGACACCATGAACTGGATCTCTCAGTGGCTGAAGAAGAGATGGAAACCACAGAATGGCCAGAAGGGTTGGTAATGGAACAGTAGTTTTGGCGAGGGTTCACTCTACCAAGAGCTGCACAGAGGAAGGGAGGGAGGGAGGGAAGAAAAGACAGGTGTGCACTGGGTGAGTAGGAGGAGGAAAAAGAATCGAGGAAGAGAGGGGGAGAGAGAGAGAGAGAAAGGGGCGAGGTGTATGGCTTGAGAAAGAGAGAGCTTATTCAGTGATATGCATTGTAGCTGCAGTGAGAATTGTCCTGATAAGCCAGAAAAGCACATCGGGGAGGAGAGATGGAGGGAAGCAGAGAGAGAGAGACTGGACTTTAGTGTAGTGTGGAGTGCAGGCTACAGCATTGCCCTTGCTGACAGTACAATCAGAATCAGACTTTACAGTAAGAGAAAGAGAGAAAATCAACAGGAATAAAGGCAAGAAAGGAGACTGCAGAAAGCAGAAAGGGAGGTAGGGAAGGAAGAGAGAGGAGGAGAGGTATTGGTCAGATAGTTGTTATAGTAACAAAGGCTGTCAGGAGTGAAGAGAGAGAGAGAGAGATGCAAGAGGAGGGAAATAGAGACGAGGCAAAGCGCTGGAATTGCTACACGTACAGTAGGACGGACAGTAAGTGTGTGTGTGTGTGTGTGTGTGTGTGTGTGTGTGTGTGTGTGTGTGTGTGTGTGTGTGTGTGTGTGTGTGTGTGTGCGTGCGTGTGCGTGTGCATGCGATGAGTGCGAGGAGATGAGCATGCATGTGATTCGGCAGAGTGTATGTGTGAGGCATGCGTCAGTGTATGTGTGGCGCTCTGTGTGTTTGAGATGTGCTCAGCGATGATGATTTGCGGGTGAGGAATGCAGCGTGTGTGAAAAAAGGTGTGTGAGATGCACATTGGGTGTGTCGGAGCAGTAGAGAGAGAGAGACAGAGACAGAGACAGAGAGGGAGAGAGAGAGAGAGAGAGAGAGAGAGAGAGAGAGAGAGAGAGAGAGAGAGAGAGATAGAGACAGAGGTGACCAACACTTAAATCTTAATTTTTCCGGTGAGCGAGTTCTTGTTACTGTCATTGTGTCAGGGTCTGGCTGTGTATTTATGTGTGTTCATACAAATACTAACGGTAATTGTAATTACAGCTAGTCAGTCAGTATAGATATAGTCATTTCTTGCATTCTCCCTGACAGAACGACATGGTTCTGAGAGGTGTGAGGGTGTGTTCCTAGATTGCCGTAGGATAAATTGCTGCAAGATTCTTGTCAGACAGATTGTATTGTGACCTTAATCTATTGTGCCTCGTTTAACATTCATGCATAATTTAATATTGCATATTCATTAAGGGTCAGAGAGAGAGAGGGAGAGAGAGAGAGAGAGAGAGAGAGAGGGAGAGAGGGATTGTGTGTGTGCAGCATGTGTGTGCAGGCATGTGTGCAAGCAGGTGCTTGTTGTGTCTGTAGTATGCTGATGCTTGTGTACTGGAGTGTGTGCTTTGCCACAGGACGTGCATGCATGGATACAGTATTTTCATGACTGTGTGTGTGTGTGTGTGTGTGAGTGTGTGTGTGTGTGTGTGTGTGTGTGTGTGTGTGTGTGTGTGTCCAGTGTGAGTCATGGTGGGGCTAGTGGGGCAGAGCGCTGGACATTCACAGACCCCTCTGTTCTCCTCTGACCTAACGGCCTCTTTGTCTGAAGGACACAGCATGACAGCTCTGCCTCTCTCTCTCTCTGTGTGTGTGTGTGTGTGTGTGTGTGTGTGTGTGTGTGTGTGTGTGTGTGTGTGTGTGTGTGTGTGTGTGTGTGTGTGTGTGTGTGTGTCTCTCTCTCTCTCTCTCTCTCTCTCTGTCTCTGTCTCTCTCTTTCTCTCTCTCTCCCTCTCTCTCTCTCTCTCCTTTACCTCTTAAGCCCTGAGTCTCAGCTTTAGTACAGTAGGTGCACAGTAGTGCATGACAGCAGTGGCTCGCACACAGCGTACTGTAAGTGTGGATCCTAGAAGTGCTGTATCCACTAGACCAGATGGTCAGGTTTAGGTATAAAGTTAGAAAAGGTGGTTGGTCAGGTTTAGACATTAGGTAAGAAATGGTTGTGTTAAGGGCAGGCGATAGGTTAGAGATGGTTCAGGTAAGGCAATAGGTTAGGATTCTTCCACTTGGACCAAGGGTCTTCAACAGGGGAGGGGGTCCGGAACCCCTCGGGGGTCCTCGGAGTTACTACAGGGGGTCCTGCACATCTGTGAGGGATAGAAACTTAACTTTGAAGACCCCTGACTTGGACTTCATATTATAACATCTGGATGTACATTTGAATATTCTAGCTATCACTATAAGCTAAAAGACTGCTGTGCAACATGCTGCAGGTACAGCCGTGAACTAGGACAGTGCCGGAGTGCTGCTATTTGTCTCATTCTCCAAGGATGGTATACTGTCGCCTACTATAGAAAATATCTAAATAGCACATTCTTGGCAATGGTATATATTCTTCATAAGTGTTATATATTTAATAAAAAGACAGAACGGAAGGGAATAGGCAGTTGCATCATGAATTGCAGCCTTGTAAAGGGCCAGTGTCCGCTGGCTCATCTAAAGTCACAACAGTGTAGCTATAATCTCCCCTCCTGCAGTCGGCTACCTCCGAAGCCTCTAGTGACTTACTGACCATTTGCCTTATTGACTGACTGACAGTGTGACCCTTCACTGTGAAATCCTTCAGCAGATATTTAACCCCTGAGAGTTTACAAACGGACACAAATGCTCTCACGATCTCATCTGTGTCATTTTTAGATTTTAACGTTGGCTATTCAAAAATAGCAGATCTACAAGCTCACAGTGCATCACTTCGGGCCGCGCTGCGGGCTTGTCTGATATCTGATATTTTTGAAAAATCTTGAATCATTTTGAATTACAACAAAGTTTGAGAACTAGCCTACTGATCTGGAAGGCATTTGTGGAATCGGGCCTCTGGTCTTAATAATGGGTTAATGTGACTGCCTGGCTGTCATCTCTAGCAGCGTGTGCCACATCCTGAGTACCAACCCCTCCTCCTCCACCAAGTCTCTCTCTCCTTACTTCTCCACCAACCCCCACCCTGCCATTTCCTACTCCCTCCAGCTCACACCCCACTCACCCTGTCAGCTTTACCCCATTTCTCTCTGCTTCCACCCCTCCATCCATCGCCAACCCCCCCTATTCTCCCCTGCTGCTTCCTCTCCCTCCCTCCCTCCATCCTTCTCTCTCTCTCTCTCTCTCTCCCTCTTTCTCTGTCTCTATCTGCCAGTGAAGTAGGCAGGGTTGATCACATTGTGGTGGCACGTCTGGATTAGTGTGGCACACAGTCTGCACACAGCAACGCGCCAACGCGGCACGCTAGTTGGGCTCAGAGAGAGGGGTGCGTAGGGACAGGAGAAAGCCACGGCAGGAAGGTAAGGTGGTTGGTTGCCCTATTTAGGAGCCATTTTGAAGTGGAGAATTAACCATTTAAGCTCCATGTTATACTTTGTCATGTGTGTTGTGTGGTGAAACTGCACAACAACACATTGCGAGCGTGTAGATTGGCTATTTCAGCTATTATTGTTGGTAACGTTTGAAATTCTCATCTGTAATGACATGCCCAATATTGTGATGCCATGTTGAAAGTGGTTATGATTAAGTTCTCAGTGGAGAAGTTAGAGTTAATTTCGTGTGCTATTCTTTCTTGTCTTTGCCCTCAAAGGTGGTCTTTATGGGACCATTTGTCTTTGTCAAGATTGAAGCTGAAATGTGGTGCCGCTGCTCTTTCTTCTGTTAAGGGTCTTGTCAGGATATACTAGATGTGGAAAATATCACCTGCCATAAAATTTTAGCTGGCGATGTTGTATTGTTTGTGATTGATTGTCTTGTCATCTGGGGGCAGATGCTTGCTATGTTATTGCTATTTTGTCCCTTTTGTCAAAGGGCATTTCCATAATTTAGACGTATTAGTAATTTAGTGTATATGTATATGATTTTGTTTCATTTAATTTCCTTTACACTGTTGAAAGACAGAATGAAAATAAGACATTTTGACATGATATTGATTTTTTTTATATTGCTCATTAAAATGTATGTGTGATATTCTCAAAAGTAGTTAATATAGCATCACAATGATTTGAATCACTTCATCCATTTATATGTTGGCTACTTCATTCCGCGCTGCGAGCTTCTATAACAGCTATCTTCTGTATTCTCAAAAAATGTTAACACAAATCTAAACCCTTTCAGATATCTATTTGACTTGAAAACGTTTTGAGAACCACTGCAGTCCTGTCCAGTATAGGGTGCATACTTACTGCAGTGCTTTCTCTTTGTCTGTGCCCCAACAGGCAGCAAGCATGAGGACGGCACGCAGAGCGACTCGGAGAACGGAGTGGGCCTGCGCTTTGCCGGTCGCCGCCACGCGCTGGAGGAGCGCCTGAGGGCTGCACACATCCAGGCAGCGGGTGGGGGAGGAGGAGGAGGAGGGGGAGGGGCGAACGGTACGGTAGCCGGGGCCCGGCCCACGGGAGGACCTCGCACGGCCTTCATGATCGAGTTCATCGACGAGGAGAACCCAGGACGCAAGCGCCGCTCGTACTCCTTCTGCCAGACGGCTCCCCTGCTGGGGGGAGGCCCTGGCGGGGAGGCGCTGTGCCCCCAGCCCCCCGCTCACCCCAAGGTGTTCAGCATCTCCACCTCGGCCACCATCAGCAGCGCAGAGCCAGGTAAACCACGCCCCGAATGGGAGCGTTTCTCTCTCGGCTCAATCAAAGACATGGATCTAGGTCAGGGGTTCTCAAACTTGGGGTTGGGATCCCAAGTGGGGTCCCCAAATTATTTTGTGGGGTCCCCAGATGATTAGCTTAATGTCATTTTTTTCTCACTCAATGGTAAACAAACCAACACACAGTATAAGTGTATACATGGTATCTGCACATTTATAAAGTGATAATTTAAGGACTTTCAATACTAAACTGGCCAAACTGTCAAATATTAAGTAAGCAAGACGCGAACATTGAGAAAATAGCAGATCTACATGCTCACAACGCCTCGCAAATGCGAGGCGTTTTTTGGGGCATGTCATAAAACATTCAGTGAAAATAGATCTACAGTATGCTGTTTTTGGCAAAGAGATTTGGTGTAGGTGGGAAAAGGAGGGGGCCATGGACAGAGCCCTGGGGGACAATAAGGTGTAAAGTGGTGAAATTAATGCTCCTATTTTATTCTCTTCTGTTCTGTATTAAGTACAGTACAGCTGTTTGTGATTGGCAAAAGTGTAGACTCAGCAGAATTGGACAAAAGCTGCATACATTTTTTGTATTCAAACACGAGCACTGTCTGCTTTTTTGAGTCAGGTGCAGTTCAAGTATTTCTTCCCTATAGACTTAGAACACTATTTTAAGTAATTTAAGAAAAAGGGATTACATAGATAGCAGCTGCCTTTCCTTTCTTTCTTCTGACTTGTATCTTGCCTGGGTTCTTTGTAGGTAAGGGTCCGGTGCCAATATCAGCGTGCGTGGCTGCAGGCGCTCCCAACGCCGCCCGCGTGCTCCTCAAGCAGAGATCCGAAGACCAGAGCATCGGCCAGAGTTCGGCCAGCACGGGGTTCCAGACAGGCAGCCCTACCAGCCAGTCACTTGCCAGTCCCATCGACGAGGCCTCGGTCGAGGGGAACGGAGCAGCGACAACCAGGGGAGAGGCGGAGGATGACCGAAGCGACAAGGGGACTTACACCATCGAACTGGAGAACAGAAACCCAGAGGAGGAGGAGGCCAGGCGTATGATAGACAAGGTGGGAGACATTTTTATAGGCTACAGCAGGGACAAGAGTCTGATAGAAGTGTACCACTGCATGGTAGAAATGATATTAACTCATCTTCTGCCCCCCCAAAAAAACCTTTTTAGGGCTTCTCCGTCAGGCCCGAGGAACCCGAAGATTTAATAAGCTTTAATTAAAAAATATATATTTTATCGCAGCTAAACTAAAATAGGCCAGAACTAATCCTCCGCGATCGGTTTCAACACGGACCCATTATGGTTTCAGTGGTTAATAGAATATAAACGGTGTGTGGCTTATGTGTACTGTAGACTAATATATAATGAGAAAGCTGTGCAGCTTTCTCATTATACCTCTCCCTTCACATACACCGTACCACTACACTGGTAGAATTATTTATGTTTTAGCTGCATATCAGTGCTGCTGTCAATGGAACATACCGTATGCAACTAATTCAACCTCAATCAACATGCATCAAATCGCATTTGAAGATCTTTCTCTGCCAGGGTTTTCTTGTGTAAATAATAGATAGAACTTTGAGTGAGGAGTAATTCAAACCATTTGAATCTTGAGCGTTCGATCATTATTCTGTTATACTCATGGAATAGCATGTGGAAATGCACAAAGAATGATGACTTTAACTCCCCATCTCTGATGAAAAGCAATTTGGTTTCAACTCTGCTTTGCCTCACAACCAGTCACGTCCAATTCCTTTTGACACTCCTGCCCTGAGAATCACTGCGGAAGCCTATCATCCTGATCTGAACCCACATTGGAGTGCACACCTTACATTGTAGCTATTATGTATTTGGTAAATGACCAAGAAAGTTATTTGGTTAGTTGTTTGTTTATGAAGACAGTAGAAAAGCTGATGAGAGTGACAGCATAGGCTGCAGGATAGAAGGCTTTGGTGGGATTTGATCCAAGTTCAGCAAGGCTATGGAGAATTTGTTCATCGCTTTCTTCATAAAAGGTGAACTGTATTCACCTTTTATAGGCAATACATGTGTAATACATTTTTATTGATTTGAAGTGAATTCTTGGTACAGTATGTCTGCAACAGTACCTCATACACTTAAATCAGGTGTTAATGTATCCATTTGTAACTCTGAGATTGTGTAAATGTAACGTAATTTGGTTACATTTGTAACACATTAAGCTGACCTAGTGTGTGGGAGCGTTACACTAAGCAGAAAAGCTAGCTCCAATACTCCCCCTATATTACCTGCTACGTTGGCACTTTCAGAACTAGCAAGTCCCTGGGGAGCCCATTGTTTTAGCCACTAAACCAAGCTATCCGGCCCGGGGTTGGATTCCTTGACCACCACCACCACCACCACCACCACCACTCCATCCTCTGAGTCTCTGACAAAGCCCACCAGCAGATCTAATGCTTCTCTAATAGCCCTGGGAGAGAGTCGGTCCATCGAACACTGCCCTCTTTTATTAAACAACACTCCAGGGAGCCTGAAAAAGCCACCAACCCATTCCGCGCCCACAGCCAGTCAAACATGTCTATGGAAGGGCAGGGCAATGAGATGAGTGAGAAGCCGCTTTGACTATTTGCCGTTTAATGACTTTCAGCCTAATTATCCATGTCAAAAGTGCCTTGCAGTAAGTGAAGATTACTGATTTAACAGAAGAAAATGTAGTGTAGCCATAAAGAAATGCACTAAAAGCCGTTTTGTTATTATTAGGCTGATTATTAACTAATCAGAGACATGTTATGCTTAATGTATGCTTAGTTGTGCACTTGTGTTGCAAAAATATCACACCTGTGTGAACTGAGCGGTGGAGGCTGTGTGTGTGTGTGTGTGTGTGTGTGTGTGTGTGTGTGTGTGTGTGTGTGTGTGTGTGTGTGCATGTGTGTGTGTGTGTGTGAGTGTGAGTGTAAGTGTGCCTGGCCTGCTCAACAGCGCCCCTCCCTTAACGTGTGTGTGTGGTCAGCAGAGGTATTGCCATGATACGGACATAGCCAGCCAGCCACATAGCCAGCTACATACGGACATACCTAGTCGAAGGAGCGGCTCCACCGCTAAAAAATAGCAGATCTACAAGCTCACAATGTATTGCATAGCAATGTGTTGTTGTGAGCTTGTAGATATTGTAGCTATTTTTGGCCCACGACACCTGCACACAATGAAGTATAAATGTTGGTACATTTAACACATTCAGGCCGGGAACACATTTTAGTGTAGTGTAGTACATGTACAGTATGTAGCAACATATTTGTTTTTGTAATTTTTGAATAATATTTGACTTTTTTTCAGAAAAGGTCAGGCCTAAATATTTGCAGCCAATGAAGATGGTTGGGCAGATATAAGACTCACTTAACCCTTTCAGTGCCCAGAATCACCACTAGAGGGCGCCCAATGGCCATAGAATCCACCATAGACATATGCTGTATATGCACAAGCCATGATGCGCCTGAACACTTTCCTTTGTGCATGAACAGGAACAGAATGAAGTTAGCTTGAAGTTAGCTATTGGCTACCAAGCATTTTAGAAGCCCCATTTTCGGCGATTTAGCCGTGATTAAACCTTGCACACCTCATGGATATGCATGGAACAGAGAAAATGAGCTCTAAAGATCCTGGATTGCATTGGAGTGGATGGCAAATATCGGTGGCGCGACGCTCTCGCGGGCCGTGTAAACAGATGACGGCCGGCGGCCCGGCTCGAAAATGTATTTATTATTATTTATTTTTTTATATAAAAAATAAAAAAATAAAAAATCCCGAACTAGTTCGGGATTGGCACCCTGGACGTTAATACGGTCCAAACTATCCCGAACTAGTTCTCTCAAACTGTGTCTTTAACACATCGGATGCCCACGTGGTGTCTACAAGTCAATTTCTTTGATGTCGCTGGAGGCCCACAACGCGTTTGACGCGTTGTACAGTAAACTATACTGTACTGTAGCTACTGCACTTGGCTACCGCGGTGATGAAACAAACTCCATTTCCCAACATGCAGCGCGCAATTACGTCACCCGGACGTGCTGTGTGTCTTGTTGACTTCCTGTTTAGCGGCTGCACAAAAATGCTGTTTTCTCCGGATTCTCTTCCTTTTTTCATTTTTTTCTCAAAACGGCAGCCTCTTCTACATGCCGTAACACAAACACTGTGGCTTAGAAATGATAAAAAACGGTCCTGACTGAAAGAAAAGATTTTCGCGAAATAAACAGGACATACTCGGATTACATTTACTCGGATTACTTTTCTCGCCAGTACTCTCGCCGGTAGGTAAAATGACGCGTTGCCATGGGCACCAGCAAATTAAGACGTCAAAACCACGTGGGCGTCCGATGTGTTAAGAGGTACACATCCCTTGTGTTACTAACACATAGAAGGTCCAGTAACCAGCAGGTTGTACTTGAGTCAGTTTTACTGCATTCTAAACTGCATATGTTGTTATGCTAATAGCTGTAATTAGCTGACACTCTAATTGGCACTCGGATCGCAGTCTGGCTCTCGCTTCCTTCCGCACTCTCCATTTTGTTCTTTTAAATGAGCATTGTGTCATTTGTGTGTGTGTGTGCGCGGGTGCACACATGCATGCGTGCGTGTGTGGTGTGTGTGTGGTCTTTTTTATGTGCACATTATTGTGCTTTCAGGGACACACAGAGAGAGAGAGAGAGAGAGAGAGAGAGAGAGAGAGAGAGAGGTAGAGAGAGGTAGAGAGAGAGAGAGAGAGCTTGCTTTTGAGGAATGACTCTATGATTACATGGGTTTATGTGATGAGTGCATCAAGCCATTTAATCAGACAGCTTTTCATTACAAAAGGACTGTCAGTGTTGTGCTGCAGTACTTGAAGCACTGCAACACATACTAATGTAATGGTTCTCTGTACAACGAATAGCACAATAGCTCATTTGTAGATCTGTTATTTTTGTAGGTGGGGGGGCACACACACACGCGCAGACGCACACACACACACACACGCACATGCACGCGTGTCACACACGCACACACAATGAATGTTGAACTGCCAGCCCAGACACTTCAGAACCACTGGTTGAGATATACTGCCCACTGCAAAACCCTGAGAGGGTGATGAAATACAGCACAATAAGGGTCCTTTTATAGAGTATGATTTCCAGATAAGCTGGCAGGCTTACAGTGTCACTCTGTCCTGTTGAAATGTCCCACAGGTGTTTGGAGTGGACCAGAACCAGAATCCAGACTCCTCTATACCATCTGACCTAAAGGGAGGGAGAGAAGTCAAGGAGACTGGAGACAAAACAAAGGAGGTACAGTATGGTGTCAGAACTAAAATAATCTCTCTACGATTCCAACCATTTCATTGATGCTGTTCTAGACCAGTGGTCTTCAACGTTTTCAGGCCAAGGACCCCTTAGTTGAGAGAGAGATGAAGCAGGGACCCCCACAACATGTTCATAGATTCCATGTACTGTAGTTTCATAGTTTGACAGAACAATCATTTTGGATTCATGTCAATTTGTGTTTTCAGATATTTAACCACTTGAACCGTCAATACTTAATAAACTTTACCTTTCAATCTATGCTTAGTCTGCTCTTTTTTCCCCTCTACACCAAAGCTCTTTGCAAAAAATTACCGATCTACAAGCTCACAACGCCTCGCAGCGCGAGGCGTTGTGAGCTTGTAGATGTGCTATTTTTGGTTAAAGTTAGGATTTAGAAGACATTTTTAGAATCGGCCTCAGATCTTAATGCCCAAGCTGGCTATTGGAACCCAGACAGTCACTCCTGCAGCTTGAACACACCACTGCCTTGCTTTCTGAGGCGGGGAGACCAATGGACTGACCTAGATCAGCATGAGATGAGGACAGACACGCTCTGCCCTCCAGGCAATGTCTTTTAACGCGTCACACGATGCGCTACGACAGGCTTTTACTGCATGGAGCTACAATGTTAGCAAAGAAAGGCATCTTCAAGGTTAAATGTTCTTAATCTTTGGTCAAATGGTATATACTGTAATGGTGAGGAGACGAAGGCAAGGAGCCACAGCTGACCAAATAAGATGTATGAATTAATTGCCATGTTTTATGATTACATAAGTGTGAAACATACAAATAAAATCTCTCCCTAAGTTAGAGTCCGTACACTGTTCTATGCTGGGTCAACTTGTCTTCCTGCTCGTATTTTACTGGTCTCACCCCACGTCCTCCCTCTCTTTCTCCCATCTCATCCCACCCCAGGCTCATGCTGGTGAGACTGGCTGGGTGTCTCAGTGGGCCAGTCTAACCGCCAGTCACACCAGGACAGACCCCGAGGGCTCGGGAGCAGAAACACCCGCCTTCCTGCACAAGGAGAGAGGTACGCAGTCAGGGAAACTTGACACTGTAGAGCATGAATAGATACAAAACAGCAGAGAAAACCTAGCTTTAGGCCTGTCACAATTATTACATAATTGTCTAATCGCAATTAATTGATATAATCACAATTATTTTGTCTTAATCGTCATAATCGTTTCCATCTTCAAAAATACTGGAAATAGTAGATCTACAAGCTCACAACGCGTCGCATCAATGTTCTATTTCAAGTATAAAATCAAATATGTCAGTCATTTCTTTGTATGTTTTGGTTATGCGTCATCTGCCATGTGCAAATTCAAAGCCTACAAGCCAAACAGAAATGTAATTGTCAACGACAAAAACAATTAATTTGTTAATCGCAATTATTTGAGTGACAATCATCATGTAAAATGTCATAATCGTGACAGCCCTACCTAGCTTTGTTATGTGAAGGCAGGTTGTCGATAACGGTACTTTTCGGTTCATTTTGTTTGACGTTTATTTGTCATCTTGATGTCTTCAGAAACTGATGCATTCGAGTCGTCCGTCCCCAGTCTGAGTGACCGCAAACGCAGGACCCTCCCCCAGCTCCCGGTTGATGACCCCAGGGTCAAACCCGGGGCCAAAGCTTCGAGCCTGAGGTCCGAGATCGGGGAGAAGCAGGACACTGAGCCTCAGGAAAAGGAGAGCCTGGAGCACAAGGGTGACGGAGAGTCCCTCACACCCCTGGAGGAAGGCCAGATGATGGGCAAACGGAAGCCAAGCTCCACCCCTCAGTCCTCCCCATCCAGACCACCTGTTCGCACCTCCGCCAGTGCCGAGCGAAAGAAGAGGTCGGAGGAGAGAAAGGCAGGAGGAGGTGGGGAGACGGGGGACGGGAAGTCAGGGAAGCCTCTGGTACGCCAGGGCAGCTTCACCATCGACAAGCCCAGCACCAACGTCCCCTCAGAGCTCATCCCCCGCATCAACAGGGGCGGACGCGAGCGCAGTGACTCTGTGGGCAGCATGGACACAGCCACCCTGCTCAAGGACACAGAGGCCGTTATGGCCTTCCTTGAGGCCAAGCTCAGAGATGAGAACAAACTGGACCAGAGGAGTGGCAAAACCAACGGTCAGGGTTCGGGTCCGGGCTCCGCCTACCCCCGCACTGGTTCTATTTCCCCTGAGTCGGACGTGGACACGGCCAGCACTGCCAGCCAGGTGGCCGGGGAGGCAGAGAGGAAAGCCGCCAGCGTGCAGAAGAGGCGCTCCCTAAGCAGCCTGCACCGGGAGAAGAGCAATGTGAGCACTGCGTCCAAGAGCAGTGTTGTCAACTCTAGTGCCCGCGAACGCCTGGAGAGGAAGACTAAAAGCCGAACCACAGCGGAGGCTACGGGCCGGACCGACGCACGGCGAACCGCCCAGCCATCAGCGTCCGCCTCTTCCAGAACTCGCCAAGCCTCTCTGGACCTCACCGACGACGACCTGACCTCGTCTTTCCCCATCTCCGACATCCTCTCCTCTGACCAGGAGACGTACTCCGGCCCCGGCCCCGGATACGGTCTACGCGGCTCCCACACAACCACGGATGACCTCCTCCAATCCAAGCTGGACAGCAGGTCCGTCAAGACCTCCACGGGCAGCTCCTCCAAGACCAGCCGCACCCTCCAGGCAGCCACCACCTCCTCCCTGGGGAAGCAGGCCTCCCTTCCTCAGCCGCGGCCCACCAGGGCCTCCCTCCTCCGCCGTGCCCGGCTGGGGGACACTTCGGACAACGACCTGGCCGACGCAGACAGGATGTCGGTGGCCTCAGAGGTGTCCACCACCAGCTCCACCTCCAAGCCCCCGTCCGGCCGGAAGGGCCCGTCGCGCCTGGACATGCTGGCCCAGCCCCGGAGGAACCGCGTGGGCTCCATCTCAGCCCGCAGCGACTCGGAGTGCATGGTGATGCGGAGCTCCACCTCCTCGCCTCGCCTGTCCACTGAGACGGCGCTACGCCTGGGCCTGCGCTCCTCCACGCCCACAGAGAGCAGGCTGACGTCCAGGATGAGAGCCAACAGCGTGTCCAAGCTGACCGAGGCCAAGAGCAAAACCACCACGTCTGGATACTGCTCTCCCACAGGTGAGCAAATGATGACTGTTGTCCTGGAAGTGAGTTCCCAATGGTTCCCACGTCCAGATTTCCAATGCTTTTGCCATAGGGTTTTATGGCCTGTGTTTAACTAATCCTAAGAGACTTTTGTTCTACCGTCAAACTGACGAGGAGGGAGACCATTGTATAATGTAACTAAATGTGTTTTAATGCCTTCAAATGTGTACTATACCGTTACCTATACACATGAAAGAAAAATGCTTAAAAACACACGACTACTTGGCAACATATTTAGAGTAACAACTCTTACTCTACAACATTACGGACATTAACATTGCAATCGTGAATGTACTTCTTTTAAACTGCGGTTTAAAAAAATCGATTTGTGGAGAGTACCTTGTTGAACGAAACATGTTCATAATCATCAATATCATACCTAACCAATTCAGTCCTCATTCCAAACCAGTTTGTCCTTTTTCCTTGCCACCATTTCATATGAAGCAACAATGCATGATTCTCTGGTAAGAATAGGGAGTTAATTAAGCCCAAAGCTTACTTAAGCCTTATATTTTGTCATATGACAATGTTGTGCAGGGAAAAAAAAGCTCATCTACAAGCTCACAACGTGTTGACATGTTGTGAGCTTGTAGATCGGTTATTCCGTAGGAATCTCAAAACTTTTGTAAACCATTGGACAAAATGTATCCGATAATGACTTGCTAAATCATAATCATCTTATTAAGCCTTTGACATATTATTAATACGTACTGTATATATTGTGGCGTTGTATTTTCAAAGCCTTGTGGAGTATAGGTACCCTTCATTACATGGCACAGTATTTGTGTACATCAAGGGTCTTCAACAGGGGGTCCGGAACCCCTAGGGGGTGCTCAGAGTTACTGCAGGAGGGCCTTCAAATCTTTGTGTGATAGAAACTTGTTTTCTCCTTTTTTATATTAACCACTTGAACCCTAGTGTCCATATTCTGATCACTTTAGCCAAAAATAGCACATCTACAAGCTCACAGCGCCTCGTGCTGCGAGGCGTTGTGAGCTTGTAGATCGGCTATTTTCGGCAAAGAGCTTTGGTGTAGAGGGTAAAAAGAGCAGACTAAGTATAGAGTAAAAGGTCAAGTTTATTAAGTATTGAAAGACGACAGTTCAAGTGGTTAAATATCTGAAAACAAATTGACATGAATCCAAAATACACTGATGATTGTGCTCTCAAACAATGAAACTATATAGAATCTATGATAAGGTTGTGGAGGTCCCTGCTTCATCTCTCTCTCTCAACTAAGGGGTCCTTGGCCTGAAAACGTTGAAGACCCCTGGTGTACGTCATGTGTCAGTGTGTACATGTAGTGTTTCCATTGTGATGTGACAAACGTGTCTTGGTTTTCACCGTCCAGAGAGCCCTCAGCCTGAGCATGAGGGCGACGCTACAGAGGAGGAGCTGATGGGTACTGTACCGCTACTCTAGTGCCTTAAAGAGGGCTGTGTGTGTGTGTGTGTGTGTGTGTGTGCGCGCGTGTGTGTGTGTGCGTGTGTGTGTGTGTGTGTGTGTGTGTGTGTGCGTGCGTGCGCGTGTGTGTGCGTGTGTGCGTGGTTGTGTGTGTTCATGTCAGACCTGAGTTACAATAACCTTGCCTGGTGCAACTGAAACTACTTTGTTTTATTACCATATTTATGATAAAAGACTAAATACAATTAATTGAATTGTCAATTTGGAAAAGGGTTGTATAATTACATAAGAATAAAGCTTGATTTTTACTTTGTTGTGAGTAAAATAGCTGATCTACATCTACTCTGAACCAAGTATAAATGAAGCATAACAGTAGCACCAATAGAGCTAGTATCCCAGGTCTGGCACGTGTGTTTACAGTATTATTAACTGTGTGATCCCACCCGTCCATTCAGCCATATAATACAGTGATGAAGATGACTCTAATGCTCTTTTCCAACCTATTAATTTCAGACATTTTACTTCAATTACACACATCAGTGTATATGGAGCAAATCACGTCCAGAACAATGCTCCCCCTTGTGGAGACATCTATTAGTGCCACAGAGTGTACATTTTAAATCCCGTTTCCCTTCTGAAATATAAGTGGAGAGTGAGAGAGCATGACGTTGTCTCATCACGGTGTCTGGGCTACGGTAACGCAATCCCTGTGACCATTGTGGAACCCTGTAGATTAACATGTCCTGGCTCCATTCAAGGCTTTCCTCATCCTTGTGGGACGCTTCTGTGGGCTGCCCTGGGTTGGGGTGCTTTCAGGTGGTGGGATTATTAACCAGCAAGGTTTTATGTTGCCATTTCTTTTCTGTTTTCACTAAATATTCTTGCAGCTGTGCATGAAGAAAAATAAAACGTAACAAGCTGTAAAGTTTTTGAATAGTTTTTCCATCACCAGCCTTGCCCACTGATGACCATAATGCGAATGGGAAACCTCACCCTGATAGGGTGGGGTTTCCCAGCCCTGAGTATGAAGTAAGACGTAGAACTTCATATTGTAGAATGACAAAATGCCTATCATGTGAATATGGTCCATTCAGAGCCCCAACATTCCTCCCTCCAGGAATAGTAAGCATGACAGAAAGAATATTTCAATATTTGCTTTCACAAATCATTCTGTTGTATAATACAATATCTGTGACTTTGCCTTTAACAGGCCTGTCTTGCTCAGTTTACAATGAACAATTCAATAACATGAAATCACAAAAACAGAAGTTAATAACTCTCCAGTCTGTTGCCTCATACAGCAGCTGTAAAATGTAATCCTGAAAAGAAAAATGGAAGTCTGCATCAGTCACCGCAATGAAGCTCCCAGGTTGCAATTATAGTAACATCAGGTCAGACCAGGTTGAAACCTTGTCCTCATTAAAGTTACAGAGTATAATCCTGGGGGGCTTCACTGCAGTGTGTGGACTTCCCTTCGTTTCATTTTTAGTCCTGTTGTCCAGCACGTGGTGTGCTTCGCCTTGGACTCCATTTCTAAATGTGAATCCTTTCAGACACATCAGACCAGGGACAGTTCTCAGGACAGTAACAAGAGCCTCTGTTATAAATGCATAGAGATGGGATTTAAGGCTCTTTGAAGTGAGCTGGATCTCTGGGATCCGTTCCTTTCAAAGAGCCGTTCAGAAGACTCATTTTAGTTACTCGTCACATTGTAGATTTTGATTATGATTACAAATCATTTTGGCCATATATACATTTCGGCCATTTGAAAATAGCCGATCTACAAGCTCACAATGTGTTGCGACGCATTGTGAGCTTGTAGATCTGCTATTTTCAAATTGTATTCATTGGAAAACTTGTGAAATGCGGCATTCTGCATAATGAGTACTTTCTACTATTGGTACTTTAAGTGCATTTTGATACCAATACTTTTCTATTTTTTCAAGTACATTTTAATTCCAAACTTCTACTTGTGGCCGAGTATTTCTACATTGCAGTATTGATACTTTTAAATACGTAAAGAATGTTGTACTGTTTAGAAAGGAACGGCTCCCTACTGCGAACCGGATCCCATCGTTCATTTCAAAGAGCCGCTCAAAAGACTCGATCCATTTCGCGAACGTCCCATTTCTAATAAACGCATAAACACATTGACTGGAATAAAGCAACCAGACATGGACCAAACAATAAACACGTTCACTGGAATAAAGCAAGCAGACATGGACCAAACAATAAACACAGTCTTCCTTCCTCCCTCAGTGTCCAGCAGCAGTAGGTGGAGACGGCTGCCTCCAGAGTACGGCTCCACCTCAGAGGAGGAATTCGGCTCCAACCGCAACGCCCCGAAACACGGAGGGCAACGCCCCCACCTGCGCCCCCATCACCCGGTCCTGCACCGCGGCGGTTCGAGGACGGGCAGCAGCAGCGGAGGCCCGGGCGCGGCCCCCGGCACGGCGACGACGGGCCCAGGAGGAGTGGTGATGAAATACCGCATGAGGGAGCAGGACGAGTACATGAGAGACTGGACAGCACACAGCGAGGAGATCGCCAGGTATTCATTTACACCGAGTCCATGCTCCGTCCATCATCGGTGCCTCCAGGATTCCCCGCAACAATTCTTAAGTTGTTAGTTTGCAAATTTGGGCCCGAGCCACACAATATTTCAGTTGGAGTGGTCAAAAGTGCTGCAACATTTGCCATTTTGGGCCCTAATAATCACAAACAAATCACTGCAAAATCCTGGGGGGACTGATTGATCTGTTCATGTTGTTATTTTAATTTAAAAATTGCAGATCTACAAGCTCATGCATCACGTGAGCTTGTATTTCGCTATTGTAGAAAAAGATTAAAAGTATAAAATGGGGCTTAAGTGGATAACAAAAGATAATTATTGCAACCAAAGGTTTGTCATGCCTGTATTAGTGACTGGAGCACCCAGCCTGTGCTAATGTACTCGTGTTACCTTGCCATGCAACATACAGTGCTGTAAATCCATGACCATACATTTTTGTGTGTGTAAGAATTATGTCCGAAACAGCTTTAATTTGGAAGTCAGTGCTGGAAACTGCTTGAATGTACTCACTGTGACATGCATTAAACAAAACAGCTATGGCTAAAACAATACCTTCCTGTCTGTAACGTAATGTGAACTTGAGTGACCAGTCACTGAGTGATAGTCATACGGTATACTTCTTTGGCTACTAGATTACTGGTTTTGTTTACCACACATCAGATTTTTGTAAGATTAATTAGTTTGAAAGACAGTGTGTTGTCTGCATGTAAACCATACAGTCAATAGTCTCTATACAGCAGTGGTTCTCAACCTTTTCAGGCCGCAACCACCAAAATAATCGTATTTTAACTGGGGACCCCCCACCCTGACGAGCACTAAGAGTTGAGGCATTACATTTTGTACAACACGGTTCTATTGTGAAAACAACGCCTCACAACACAAGGCGTTGTGAGCATGTAGATCGTCTGTTTTCACAATTTCTGCCTCTGATATTTGACAATTTGGACAATGTTTAATTTGTCATTTTAGAGGTATTAAAAAGTCCTTAAATTGTCACTTTAGAAATGTGCAGATACTCTCTATACACTTAAACTTTATGTTGGTGTGTTTACTGCTGAGTGAGAAAACAATGTCGCACATTAAGTTAATCATCTGGGGACCCCCCAAAAATAATTTGGGGACCCCCCGGGGGGTCCCGACCCTCAGGTTGAGAACCACTGCTCTATACAGAATGTACATGCACTTTTGCCTTGAGTCCTAAAGGACCCGTCTGATGGTTAACAGGTTATTCCCCTGTGTGCGCAGGATCAGCCAGGATCTGGCAAAGGACCTGGCCATCCTGGCGCGGGAGATCCACGACGTGGCGGGGGAGATCGACTCGGTGAGCTCGTCCGGCACGGCGCCCAGCACCACGGCCAGCACCGCCGCCACCACGCCCGGATCGGCCATCGACACCCGAGAAGAGGTAGGCCCCGCACGCCCTGCGCAGCCGGACATACAGGAAGGCATGAGAAAGGTGCCTCTTCTTCTTCTCCTTCTTCTCTCCATATTGGCATTCCTCCACGCATGTGCACATCGCTCCTCTTGACCGGCACCCTGCTTCTGTCGCGCTCAATTAAAGATGGCTAACTCTGACTCCTTTTGGTGGCTAACACTGCTGCTTTGGGATTTCTCCTCTCCGTTGTGGGAGGTATTCATTCCTTGCTCTTTCTTTCTTTCTTTGCCATGAGAGGAAGAGGAGCATCAATGCTTTTGTAATGATTAAAACAATGGGAGAAGTATTGACTGGCAACCCTCATGAAGCTTTATAACTGCTTAGCTTACCCATAGAGCTTTTAATCTTCTCATTTTATCTCACATCTTCATCGAATAAGTAAAGTTTTGTTTGCTAACCTCCTCTCCTCGACCCTCTTGTCCTGCTCTCTTCTCCCCCCACTTCCCATCACGTTCTCTCTGTGTGTCTTGTATTCTCTCTGCCTCTTTCTCTGTCCGTCCATTTTTCTCTCTCTCTCCCAGCTCGTGGATCGAGTGTTTGACGAGAGCCTGAACTTCAGGAAGATCCCGCCCGTGATCTCAACCAATAAGGCACCTGAGATCAACGGGCGTCCGGTGGAGCTCCGCCCCCGTGCTCCTGACACCCTGGAGCCCCGGGCTCTGAGGAGACGCACCTGGAACCGAGAGGAGGTGAGAGGAGAGGAGGAGGTGAAGAGAGAGCAGAAAAATAAGACAGGAGAGAAAGACATGATGAGGAGGATTAAACTGGTGACATACAGTACAGTACCAGAGGAATAATAAGAAAGTGTAGCCCTGCCATCAATGGGTTTGGTTCTCTAAATCAGTGTTTTTTTTCGAATCCAAGTACTGCCATTACCTGACTAACATTTTGCGTACAACATTGCAAGAGAAAACCATAGCTAGCATATGATGCTGTGAATGAATGATAACAGCCTTTTGAAGGATATAGCATTACAAACAGTGTTGGGAAAGTTCACTTTCAAAACAAACTAGTTCAAGTTCAAGTTCAAAACCTCTAAAACTAGTTCATAATTCTACATTTTGAACTAAAGTTCATGGTTCCTCAAAACGAACTAACTTAGTTCTTTTTCGTTCTTTTTTTAACCATAATATTTTTATACTTTTGGCTATTCAAAAGTTTTTTTTTTTACACAGCCCGCCCTATATAGAACCACACACAGCAATTATTTCATCCAACTTAACATTGAGGTGCCCACAATATTTAGGTGCCCAGTGCCCAGTTTTCCTCACCCTTATTGTGAAGGCAGATGTTTCTAACCGTCCGCGTTGGTTAAAATAGCTGATCTACAAGCTCACGTTGTCTCGTGGATGCGATGCGTTGTGAGCTTGCAGATCGGCTATTTTGGCATGCAACACACGTCACACGACGAAGTGTAGTGACGCTTTACTTGGGTGGGAGACAACGTAACGAGGAGGAGACTCCGCTTCATGTAGAGAAGCACACAGCTGCAGACAGCACCGCTCAGGCATGCGCTCACATATCAACGTCCCGTCCGCGAGGTCTGCGAGCCTGCAGCTGGGTGCTATTGGAGCATGTGAATGCAAAGAAAGACGAGAGGACAGGCGACCGCGGACCGCTGCACGAACGGGCTGAACGGGCCGACGACCGCCGTTCACGGACGTCAGAATGAACGCGTTCGACAATAACGTTCATCAATCGGAAACAAAGTGCGTTCAGTTCACGTTCGCCCAAAATATGAACGTGTTCACGAACGATCGTTCATTGAACGCGCTCGGGTACAACACTGATTACAAATATGAAATAAGTACTGCTTTCTATAAAGGGTATGTGGCTATGAGCGTGACATCATCGTACCCAGAAGTTATGTGAGAACGCCTACTGAGAGGCAGAAAACAGAGTCAGTAGGAGTCATGAGGAGTCAGGAGTTTCCCAACAAGCGCTTCCACACTCCAATGATTCATGCTGCTTTATGTTTAGCCACTCTAGATGTCTAGATGAGTGGCATATGATGCATACCCTCTATTCAATAACAGTTGTGCTTGTCAAGTTTTTTTTCTTTTTTTTTGGTTTAACACTTTACAGATCAGTAGGTTCACACAACTTTGTAATTTTATCATTAGAAAATAACAATAAAATAACATCTTACATTTGCCACTTTTCCTCACATGCCCCTTGTAGTACCTCTGCATACCCCTCAGGGTACACGTACCCCATTTGGGAAACACTATATACATTGAGCACACAATGTATTTTAAGTATATTATTCTTCAAGACTTAAGGGAAAGTCAGCACAAAAGTATAGGTCCAACAAGGTGTTTGTGTCTGTTTCAAGGTGTTGATTAAACAGATTAATTTGATGTGATGACAAGGATCAATAGGTCATGTACAGTGTTTAAACTGATAGTGAGATGTCATGCAAGGCAAGGTAGTCTTCCTGATTCAACTTAAGCGAAGCTCAATTAAATAATATTTTGAGTTGCTCTTGAGCCAGGAACTGTATGCATTTTGTTTTTCAAATGATGTATATCTGATTGAGGAAATTCAGTTTTCCTTTCACTGTTTGATTGTAGTTGTGTTGTCCTCTGCTCTGTCCATTCAGGCGGTGTTGGACAGTCTCCTGCTTACCTCAGTGTCTCAGCTGTCCTCCAAGATCAGACAGAATGTTGACAAGACAGCAGGGAAAATCAGGTAAATGTACATCTAAAGTTTTAAAGGTCCACCCCCAGTCGTTCAGTATAATCTCCTGGCTCCTGACACATTGACACAATGAGGCAGGAGCTACTTTTCTTCTATCATGACGTGCTTTATTGGACTTTTAACTTTTACGGTGGTTGTGGTGATCCATGGTTCCCCCTCAAACAAGTCTACAATTTGCTAGCTACTTTGACGATTTTTTAGGCATATAATAGTATCATTTTTGTTTTGAAATATGTTTATTATAATTGCATATAATAAAACATAACATTATAATAACTATATAATAGATAACACATTAGCTCTAGCATTTGCTAAACAGTGACTGAGTCGACATTTAAGATAAGATAAGCTTTGATAAAAGTTTAGTTTGGGTCATTTCAGTAACCAATATGTAGCCTAGCTACAGCCAAAGATAGACAGCTAATACAAAAACATGGCATTCTAATGTAATAGAACAGCATTAGAATTGAATAACATTCCAACGGGCATTTAGCACAGTGCCTGTAAGATACCTGCAGTATGACATTGTGTGTTTGTGTAACCAAAGTCATTTTTATCTGTCATTTTGCTCCAGGATATTGTTCAAAGACAAGGACAGGAACTGGGACGAGATTGAGAACAAACTGAGATCTGAGAGTGACATACCGCTCCTCAAAACCACCAACAAGGTAGGGCAACCCCTTGTATGGGTATTTGAACAATACAGTAGAAGTACTCAGATCTTTTTCTTCAGTAAATGTACTTGCGTAGTGGAGTAAAAAGTACACATACTCAAGTGAATTAAAAGAACCTCATAATTTTACTTAAGTACTAATACAGTGTAAATTTACTTTACACACTGGAACAGAGCACAGAAAGGATCGTAGTGATATGGAGAGATGGCGGTTTTGGGAGTTGATGGCATTGTTGCTTTCCTTTTCTTCTTTCTGCAGGAGATCTCCTCTATTCTGCTGGAGTTAAAGAGAGTTGAAAAACAGCTACAAGGTACTGTAAAAGAGGCACGGATACATGACGTGCACGTATACACGCACGTGCACATACATAGGAGCATTAAACATGATACACCTGCAGACAACATTCTCTCAATCAAATGCACACAAACATACAGACCAACATACAGCTCAACAAACCCATACAAACAAAACTACTTGTGTCCAAGCCATATCAACAGGCAATTCAAGAGTTGTACAGTAGATTGGCTATTTTTGTCAATTTCAAATATTTTTTTTAATTTTAGTACTTTAACAACTGACAATAATTAAATTTCAATATCAGTTTACTTGCATCCGTTGCTTTTTGTGGGGAAAAATAAAATAATTATGTTATGTTATTGTATTGGGACTAACTTATTAATACCTTCTTTTTTTAAATAGTTGTACAACACACACACGCACACGCGCGCACACACACGCACACATGCACGCACGCACGCACGCACACACACACACACACACACACACACACACACACACACACACACACACACACACACACACACATATAATATATACTGTATCGCAGTAATATTGTTTGGTTGACAGTCAGTGACACAAATACCCATGGCACACCCTGGACTTGTCACTTCGCTTGGGAACCACCACTCCATTGAACTTACCTTGAGCTCTCCTACTTCCACAGTGATCAACGTGATGGTGGACCCTGATGGCACCCTGGATGCCCTGACCACCCTGGGCCTGGCCACCAGCCCCACCACACCCACCAAGCCCCAGGCCTCCAAGGCAACCAGCCCAACCGTCCCTGGTCCCCTCCCGGAGATCCTGCCGGGGCCCGGGGGTCCTGCGGCCACCATCGCCAGCAGGGGACAGGCTGCCTCCGCCAAGCCAGAGGACACGGCACGAAACCTGGATGTGGGCATCGGTGGAGCGGGCAGAGGAGGGATGACGTTCAGCCGCATCAGACCAAGTGGAGAGGAGGCCATCGCTCAGAAGTGAGCCGGAACAAGATCTCTCCTCTGAAATAGTTGTACAGTGAATGCACGCCAGCCTGGGATTCAGAGCTCACATCAACATGGGACAACAGTAGAAATATGAAACAAACATTGACTCAACAACCACCACTTTCCTGTATTTTCAGGGGACGAGATTATGAATATACTTCATTTAGAGAGCGCAAGTGTTATCAGACCTGACCTGTGGTGAACTGTTCTCCAGGTCTGAATGAACGGACGAACTCCTGTGGATACTGGGGTGATCAGATCTTAATGGACACACGATTATAGCCCCTATAATGGACAGAAACCACATGTAGTGTAGCAGCCAAGAGGCCACAAACCGTAAGTGGATGGATCATGGATACACCCCTGAATGCAAAAACAGCCCTGTGAATGAATGGACACTGTCATACTACTACATGAGTAGCGTAACCGTAAACTGTATGTGCATACTGGCCAACTGCTACTGTAGTATATCAATGGTCAACTTCCTGTGGTTGCGCAATCTCTGCTCTCCCTTCAGCTTTCCTCCCCAAGCCTTCTCTAATGTGTCTGGACCATAAAGCATCATTTATACTGTGTAACTGTAAGGCTCCATTTATATATTGTTGCACATTTTGCCATGCACCGATAACAGCAGATCTACAAGTTCTCTGCGACAGGTGTTGTTGTGAGCTTGCTGTTGTTGTGGGCTGTTTTCGGGTGCATAGCACCGGTGCGCAACTAAATATAAATTGGGCTTAAAACAACCCCTGTAAGATTTTTTAGCTCATGGACATGATTTGAAATGTCTCACGGGTTTTGAGCCACTTGGCTCATACCTCCTTGAATTTCTAGCGGCTCACACCGTGTCATTATTGTCTCAGCATTGAGACGATTTATTGACTATTATGAGCCATGAGCCATGTATAGCTTGTTTTATACAGAATAAACTAAGTTTAGCTTCACAAAGGACATGCCTTAAAGTGCAGCATCAACGGACGGATTCCTCGTACACGCAATAAACAACAGAGGTCAAACAACATACCAGATACATACAATCTACAATATACTCCCTGTCAGTTGACAACAGATGTACAATAAATCTCGCAATATCAGATGCTTTATATATACACACACTATGCTGAAATGCAGTGCAGTACACTGCCAATGTTTTCCTCACACATTTCCAATAGAGAATAGTTTGTTTGCCATCTCAAGAAGTGCCCAAGTTGATATCAAGCCAAACGAATTCATTAACAGATGCACTATTAACTCTCCAAAACTCCTATAGAACCACAGAACTCTTATTATATGTGACTTTTCTCCGTCCACTGGCCCATCCTTAAGACTAACAGAATCCTATAGCAGACTGGAATGGATTTCTATAGTGCCTCCCTCTTCTCCTGCCTTTCATCTTGTAGTCCTACTCCCCTTCTTTTAGCTCCTGTTGTGTTTGCGTGCACACGCACGTGTGCTTCTCTGTCAGGAAGTTTGTATTAATCTTACTAATGTAGAATGGTAATCACCAATCATTAAGTAGAAGCTGCTGTTGGGAAACTAGTGACCCAACAATCGTTTTCAAATGCCATTCAAATTGTTAGCAAACCAACCACCCAGTGTAGCATACCAACATTTATTCTTTTCAAATACAGAGACCCCCACATGCACTCACACACAAAATAGAAAAGGAAAGAATTGTATTTTTGGACGTACGGTATCAGTTCATCTTTTGCTGTTTTAATTGTTTTCCGTTATCTACAGTATTTCAAGAACAGATTGATTTATGCAGATCAAAGATTCAGTTAACAAGCTATGGTGAAAAGCTTTTTTTTAATTGTTTGTGTTTGTATTGTACACTGAAAATCAGTGCACTTCGCATGATGTCAAATGTACTTTTGATGTACATTTGGCTTTTGTCTGCCCTTTTCTGTCATGGCTGATGTGATTTTTATTTTTTTGCACTAGCAGAGCACAGAAACATTGTGCTACAGGGGCCCTTCATAGCATTCAGATACTGTAACATATAGCTCTTTGTATAATCTTTTGTTGTGACTTCCACAAACAGCTACAGCAGTATCATATTATACAGTCCATAGTTTTTTTTTAATAATTTCATCGCCATTTTTATGTCCCTTTATTTACAAACTATGGACTCGAGAAAGCTGCTAGAATTGGTTTCGCTAATGTCTATCGAAACACATTGGCGATTTACAAGGACTGAGGTCCAAACCTCTAATGTGTCTTAAAGGACAATGCGTGATCTCAAGCTAACGACCGATCTATCCACAAACCTGTTGTAACACTTTTACGTATCATGTGGCTTCTAAACAATGAATGAAGATGCATTTTTCCCTTTTACACTAAGAGCGGTCGTACAAGTACTGTACTGTAAAATAATCCCCACACAGGCATGCACTTCCCCATTGAATTTGCTGCTTTTTTTCTAGCGACTTTTGGGGGGACTAGCCATTTTCTAATCATCTCCAGCTTATTGTCTGTGTCCTAGAATAAGTTTAATTAAAAGACAGTGTATTAATACTTAAGACTTTGGCAATAGTGAATTTAGGTACCAGAATCCTTTCATCCTTTCTTCTTTTACCGTATTGTTAAATATTTGATGCCTCCAAGTGCCAGGTTAACTACAGAATGGCATTGATTTAAAAAAAAAGGAAGAAAACTTGTCTCAAATGTTATTTCTCTTGTTTTGCACATCAGATTGTGGTGGATTCTTTGCCATGGAGAAGCAGTCACACATCACAGTACAGTGGTGGGACGCACAACGCTAAACGTCACATTCTGATACCAGAGCGACTGCCTTGTCTCTGTGGAACTATTCTAGTCTTTATACAATATTCAAGCCACTTGCTTTTTGTCACATTTGATCAAAAAAGAAAAGGGGATGGCGAATGCTCGGTACATGTTCGTTTTATTTTTTTAAGTTGTTTACACATCGTCTTATCAGTGTTTTTATCTTTTTGTTTTCTCTTGTCTTTTTCTGTTTTGTAAAGACCATTTTATTTATTTTGTTTAATATTTCTTCAATGTTTCATGTATTTTATATTTGTTTTACTATCTACATTTGTTACTTATTGTTAATAAAGAGCCATTCTGATGTTTATGTCTGTGGAGTGGATTTCAGACTATATCAGATAGTAATGTTATGTGTATATCACAACATAAGCTGTATTCTTAGTGCTATTAATGTGAAGAACGTTTCACCCTTTGCCTGATCGAATGGCATTACAACTCAATGACAACTCAGCACTGAAACACAAAAGAATTGAAAGCGCCACACAAACTTGGTCAAGTCCTTTTAATTCCCACACATAACAGCAACTTAAACTACAGGCAAAACTTAACATAACTGTGTCACACTGGGTTGTACATCAGTGGTTGATCTGGACGATAATGGCTGATTTAAGGAGTAGGGTGGAGGTGTTTAGCCGGGAGGCCAGCCTAGCTGGCGTCCTCCCAGGACGTGGATGTGGATGTGATAGACCGACTGGCCTCCGTCCGAGCCGTCGTTGACCACCACCCTGTAGCCTTTGGCCAGGCCCACCTGCTCTGCACACTTCTTGGCCACGATCATCATGTGACCCAGCAACTGAAGGTGAGAGAGACATAAGAACTGAGTGATTGTGATACGCAAGTTAAATGTACACAGTCAATTCCTGAGTGAATCAGAATTGGAATAAACTCTATTGTCACATCACAGGTTTACATGTGTAAAACAGTGGGTGAAATGCATTTTTGTGCAAGCTCTATCGTTTTTGTTATTTCCATAAGAGAAAGGGAGGAAGAAAAAGTGGGGCAAGGGGATGAGGGGGAGAGAGATAAAATAAATATATATATATATATCTGTATATCCGTATATCTATCCGGTGCTGTAAGTACCTGAGGTAAGACATGAAGGTGCAAGAGCATAGCAGCAGTTATACTGCAGTTACACTAACCAAGTTAGTTCATCACTTTATACTTTGTCGAAAATATCTGATTTACAAGCTCACAACGCAATGCATTGCAACACTATGTGTGGGGACCCCCTGGAACCCCCCAAGGACCCCTGGGTGTCCCCAGACCCCCCATTGAAAACTACTGTCCTAGCCTATGACTCAGTCCAGCTCATCATAAAGTGCTCTGCCAGAATAATCATTAGATACCCACAAAGCGGCTTTGAGGTTCCCTAAATACTTACAGCAGCATCACAATCTTCTGCTTTAGACAGCTGGATGATAGGCTTTAATGGGACAACAAGGAAGTGAATGGGTGCTTGAGGGGAAACATCATGGAAGGCTATACACTGAAAAACAAAAGGACAATTGGTCTTGATCAGAACAATCTGGAAGCAGGATGCACTGAATTTAATCATAGAGCCATTTGCAATGTCATTGTTTGTGTGTGTCCACTGCCACATAATGGCACTAGACGACTCACTAGACAAACCACTAGTTTTGGAGGGCTTTTAGGCCTGACTTTCAATACCATTATAGCCACACATTTGCCAATATCAAAGTTGTTTATGTATAATTTTCAGGCTGGTTTGGTAAATAATTTCAATAGAAAACGTGTTGAGCAGCACCACCATCTGTACAATCAGTGTAATATCACAGAATCGTTTAAATATCAATAAACAATTGCATAACTTCAGAAGTCTAGATTTAAACCTACTATGATCAAATGTGAATGCAAAAAAAAAAAAAAAAAAAAAGTAAAACACTATTTCTTTTTTTCATGGATTGATAAGGATACCTCTCCCAATAGTGTAAAAAGAAATGGAGCACAGACTAATCTATATGGCTCAACCTACACAAGTTTTATACATTTTCAAACAAAATTAACAGTTATGTTATGTGATTTTCCAAAGACAGAAATGCAAGGTAAAGTTGTACATTCTGCAGTCCAATAAAGCTCGATACAGATCTGACATGACTGAGTTGACAGCAAGACAGATTTATACGTCGTCGTACGACGGGTTCGCTCGCCGAAAATAGCAGATCTGAAAGCTCAAAACGTGGCGCAATGCGACGCGTTGTGAGCTTGTAGATCAGCTATTTTCTGGAAACTGTGCAGAGCAGAGAGTCACTAGCCTTACATTAAGACGCCCCGGTAGTTGCTTCTGCTTTGCTGACGTCTATACGTCAGCAAAGCAGAAGCAACTACCGGGGCGTCTTAATGTAAGGCTAGAGAGTCACCATAGTTATGGCAGAGCCGCACAAATAGCTAGGCTAACATTAACGTCATCAGCCAGCGAGCCATGGGTGGTGGTTAGCCGCAAGCAGCTCTAGTTAAGATCCTATTTTTAATATTTGTTATCTAGATTCCAGATATTAAAAATAGTTGCTTGCGGGCTGCGGCTAGTTGGGCTCTGGTTGGAAGGAGGTGGTGGACTGGTGGCAGATATCTCAATCAATGACAACAACAATGTAAACTTCCTTCCATACATAATGTGTAATATAGTGCATGCATGCAGTGTGGTCTCTATGCACACGTACGTAACATACCTGATCATCTTCGTAGAAGATCTTTGCAGGAATCTCCTTGCGGATGATTTTGCCGAATATCGTGTCTCCACCAGGCTGAGCAACCTGCGCTTTTGCTATTTCATCAGCCATGTTGGAGCTGACTACGACTAGACTCAACTGAACTGTCACACTAGCAGTCTAGCAACACCACACACTCACACACGCTGCGCTCCACTGCTCTTAAATCCCATATGTCAGAGGGGCGCCCGCTCGTGTTGTGATTAGCTAGGTGGTTGTCAGGCAACCGCCTATCTATGAAGTCCATTCAACCTAACCCGGAAGATAGCAACTGACGGCAAGTGAGCTAAAGAAGTCAACATGGGGACTCGTCTGAAGGTGAGATTTGTAGAAAGTCTTTGTTATTGTTCTTTCATATCAATAAATATCTGATCTGAAAGGACTTTCATTTGCACTCTTATCTGCTGTATTATTGTAGAAAATAAAGGTTCAGCCTTTGCCTGATTAAATGGAATAAATGATCTTTACTGTTACACATCTAAGTTCTCTAACCTTTTCATGACACTTATTATCCCACGGACCCCATTTGAAAAGATATATTAGTACGGCTCTAGTCTAGCAGTGATTCAGAATCATTTAATTTCAAGGACCCCCAGTTTGACATGCATTAGGCTACTGACTGATCCCCATGTAATGGTATCTGTATCTCTGAGACCAATCTCTGAGGTCCATTTGGTTCCTAACTATCATTTAGCTGGGGAGTGGGGACCTCATTTTGAGAACCAATGATCTAAATAATATGTGTGTGTGTAATTGTGTATTACGTAGGTGTTGGGCATATTTAAAGCGTTGCACAGAACCAGGATGGCTGTGTTCAAGGATGATCCAAGAGCACTGGAAGGTAAGTCATATTTGGTTACAGAAAACACTGTATTGTGCAGTTCACTCGTTGCAGTTGCCATTTGCAAGCATGGCAGATTTTGTCTCTATATAACTTCAGCCTCGTTTTCCTTTTCCTGCATCAAACTTGTGACAAACTTGTGTTTACCTTCCTGAAGCTGCAAGGTTACAAGTCAATGAGGGGTTCAAGAAAAACAAAGCTGAAACTGACGAAGAAAACATCAGAAAGGTACAGTATAATTTATGCTGTAGTGCAAACAGTCTGCTGGAGTATGTTTTTGTGCCGATCAGTGGTTCTCAAAGAGGGGGTCTGTGGTTCCAGGTAGAGGATGACATTTGACCCGTGGGATTCCCGCAGGACAGGTGTCAAATTTGTATTAATGCCAGGATCGGGACGGGACAGGAATGAAAATCAACAGGAGTGGGCAGGAGCAGGAATCATCCCAGACCAGTTCATCAAATCGCAGAAATAAATTGCACAGGAAAGTGAGGTCTTTGAACTGCGAACATTATAAAATTATACAATAAACATTATATCAAATATAGGAGTCATTGTACAGGAGTGGGACAGGACAGAATTTATTTTTTTACTCTGGCCCAGGATTGGGATGGGACAGGATTTTTTCTGCAGGAGTGGGACGGGACAGGAGTGAAAATCCACTCCCGTGTCATCCTCTAGTTCCAGGGGGGTCCCCAGCTAAATGATTGATAGTTACTGTAGGAACCAATTGGACACTTTTTCACTTGTACACCGTCAGAGTTAAATTAACACTGAAGATTGGAATTGGGTTCCAGAAAATAAAAAAAGAAGACGAAAAGCACTATGAGGTCTGTGGCCTAATGTGAATCAAACTGGGGTCCTTGAAATTAAGTTTGAGAACCACTTATCAAGGTACTGTAATAATCTGTATCATCTTTGTAGTGCTTTTTTAAGAACCCATCTTCCTGCTACTTTCAGATGATCAAGTTGGGCTCTAATGTGGACATTGTTCTTAAAGAGACAGTCATACAAGCAGAGCATGTGGCAGAAAATAAAATACGTAAGTTGTTTTACCCCCTCTTCTGACTTAATTTTACACTGTATCTATACTGTACAATTCTTCTCTATAACATACTTTTGCTCTTGCAGGGCTTCGACCCAGAGAAAGCCTTCTTCTAGAAAATGTACCGTATTGTGATCAGCCCAGGGGAAAGGAACAGTCCTCACCACCACGCTCAAAAAATAGGGGCTGCAAGACCTAAGCTACTCTTATTGATGATTTTCTGTCATAGTTAGAGTGTCATGTGTATACATGTATTTATCTGTGGTATTGATCTGACTATCACCCATTGACACTAAAGCTTGCCCACCTGCACCTGGCAGGTGAAGTTTGCTTTCAGGTTGCCCGACCGGGCAAGTGCTCATTTGAGAGAGGACACAAACGTCTATAAACACAACAAGAGATATCTGTCTAAACACCTGACCGTGGCCAGCGCGCTCTGTCTTCTGGTCTGTGGAATGTAAAATAAGAGCACTGATTACCTATAATGTGCTGTTTTTACTGTTGCTACACTTAAAAATGTAAAATAACAAGTGTGAAACCATAGAGATATTCAATCATAGCTAGGTGTTTGGATTTGTAAGTATTGAGGTACAGTATGACATTTTCATTGTACAGCCCCAGAAAGTAAAGAAATAAGTGTTAAATTGAGCGTTAATTAAAATCTTACCTATCATTTTATAATGGACGATGACAATGTACTATTCGGGCAAATAGGCATGACCTTTGGGCAAGTAGAACATGACCTGTACTTGCCCGACTGGCAAGTGCCTCTGAGACATTAATGTCAACCCCTGGACTATGCATGCACTCATAAGAAAATGCTGTGTGTGCTTATAGCTACAGTATTTCATGCTGCTTTATTTGTTGTATTCTCCAATTATCAAGTGTATATATATTTCTACCACTTTTTGTGGTCACATGTTCAGATACTGGATTCTGATTGGCTTAAAACAGTGGTAAATCAGTCAACAACCTTGAGTTGGCTCATGGACCCCGCCCACTGTTGTGTTGCAGTTGTATAACTAAATAACCTTGCAAGTTACAACTGTGTTTTCTTTCATTTATATGGTAGAAGTGGTAGAAAATAAATTTACCATTCGAGGGTCGTGGTAAATTGCAAACAGTGGTAAATCAGCCAACAACCCACTCCCTCTCATGGTAAATGGCTTACATTTATTGATAGTACACACACAGAGAGACAGGAAACGGGGAGTGACTTGCAGCAAAGGTCGTCGGGCTCGGAGTCAAACCCACGCCTAGCAACCCTATTATTTGGTTTGCGCCTTGACGGCTAGGCCAGCGGCACGCATCAAATGTGCTTTTAAACTGCCATGTCTGGATTTATTTGTTGTTCAAATTATCCTGGTCTGTATAGAAACTTAACATGGTCATGTAAACCCAGCACCATAATGAGTCCTAATTCACATAATTCTTCTTCCTATGTTTGAGTCCCGGTAGCAGTTATGAACAATTTGATATTATTTATACAGTATGTGAGACTAATAAAATCATGTTTTGTTTTCTGTTTATTTTTTTAAATTAAAAAATGTTGGTCTGGAAGGGGATTACAGGCAGCTTTTGCATTGCTTCTCTATGTATAGAATGTGAATAAAATAAATTGTGACACTTTGAAGCCTATATCTGTAATGCATTATAAACAATTATAATGCATTATCTGCTCATACAGTAACAGTACAGTTAGTTATTAGCATTCATACATAGAAATAGTGTTTTTTTTTTTTACACAATCGTAATATAGGTCTACAGCGTTGATGGCTTTTTAAGTATAAATGCATTATAGTCTGCTTATAACTGTAATTTCAGTAACAAACACTAATGTAATTAGGTCTGGTCATAATGCTTTATAATAATACTCATAATACAAGCATATAAGTCAAGTACCCTAATTAATTGCTTGTCTCTCAAAATACACATTTTCTTTTGATCAGTAATGTATATAGTGTAATAACATTCTCATAGTTATAATTACTTTAAGTCCGACCCTTGCATCAGTGTTGTGTACAGATTATATTCAATATTATTGGTGAAAGTTCACAATGTGAAGATTAGTTATTTTTATTCAACTTTTTATGAAGCTTTTGTCTATAATACATATTAGGCTAAATATATTATTTATGGATCAACAATTTTCTTTCCCCCAAATCCCCTCAAACGTTATGTTCAATAAAACATTTCTTGTAAATATTTGCAACAATCCTGTACATTACAGTAATAATCTCATCACAATTTAAATAGTCGACCACATTTACTGTTGATAGATATCGTACCTCAACTGAACCTTCTTATTATAACTCTATGCAACTGACACTCCAGTCCACAAGGCGGCGTTGTCATGAACCGTCCGCTAGGAAGACGCAACTGATATACGTACGTACGTATGTCATCAGCCTGCGGCGGCGTTGCTCTGGCAACGTTTATTTTGGTTTTCTTGCCATCGTAGCTATGAGAGGATATCAGCTGAAATGCCAAAATTAAGGTAAGATACTTGGACACAGTTATTACGTTCTGTAGTTTTGGTACTGGAATATTAAAATGATAAAATATAGACATAGACCGGTGGTTCTCAAAGTGGTCCTTGAGAACCAGTTTTACAGTTAGGATTAGGTCTGGAACATGGGTATGTAACTAATGTAGAGTGTATAAATGGAGTGCACTCTTAGTTAAATTAACATTGATTTTACAATAATAAATCATTTATATTATGCATTGGGGTCTCAGAGATAGAAATGCTATTAAATAAGGGTCCGTAGCCTAATGCATGTCAAACTGGGTGTCCTTGAAATTAAAATGGTTGAGAATCACTGCTAGAGCCGTGAAAATCTTGTCTTATGGGGGGGTCCCTGGCATATCTTTTCAAATGGGGGTCCGTGGGCTTAAGTGTCAATTTGGGGGTCCTTGACATGAAAAAGTTTGAGATTGAGAACCACTGCCATAGACAAGGAGAGTTTTTTTCTTTCTGGCATTTCAGCACAGACACGCTATGGGAGCTGGCCGCAGCGGAGGTGCAGACCAGGGAGAATGGATCCAGGGAGGAGGATGGAGGAGAAGCTGTTAGTGAGAGGACCGTGTTCCTGATGGGGAGTAAGGCTGGGGTACGCTAAACAACCACACATTAGATTACATCAGCAGGCTATTTTCAAATGGCCGAAATGTATGTAGGGCTTAAGTGGTTAGTGCATGTTTTGTAATAATAATCAAAATCTAAAAAGAAACTAGTATCTAAAATGTTCAATCATTGTAGTGGAGTAAAAGTACAATATTTGCCTCCGAGGAGATAGAATGGAGTAGAACTTAAAAGTACTGAAAACTGGAAATAGTCCAGTAAAGTACGAATACCTCAAACTTGTATTTAAATACAAGTTACACCACCGGCAAACAACCACACTTGCCTTAATACTACACACATCACACTCACATTTACCTTTTTCTAACGGAATCAGACTTTCTTCTCCTTTCCAGGGCAAAACTTCCATTCTTCTCAGATGTCTTGAGAGGTGAGTGTGTGCAGGAGACTGTCACTGTTATCTCGGCCGTTTGTGGCTTCTCAGCTCACTTGTTTCCTGTGACACCTGTCTTGAGTTGATACCCCCTCAAAACCTTGTAAATTAACTCATAAATCGCACCACTCACTACACGCTGGGTGTGTTTTTTGTTATTTTTCATTCAGAGATGAACCGTCCAAGCCGACCCTTGCACTGGAATACACTTTCGGCAGACGGGCCCGAGGACACAACACAGTGAGTGAGAATACAGGATTAAAAAACACCATGTGTAGAATACTATGGAAGAGGTGACCTAGCTGGTGCATTTCAGCTAGGTCAACAAGATTCGGTGGGCACACCTTACGGTGCTCCTCATAATATGAGGAGCACAAGATATATTATATCTTGTGGCCATGACATAACTAACTGAACTATGCTTGGACACTCCTTCTTCAGTAGAATACAACACATGGTCATTCTCAATATTTACTGTCTATATTCTTAATTCATTCTCTATGTCTCTTGTTTATAGAATATTTAGAACACACAAGGTTGTTGTGGAAATGTAGCACATGAATGAGCACAACTTTGTTTAAATAGTCTGGTAAAGCTGACAGCAAGGTGATCCCTGTCTTTCAGCCCAAGGATATAGCCCACATTTGGGAGCTGGGAGGGGGAACGTCCCTTTCAGACCTGGTCCAGATCCCCATCTCAACAAATAATATCAGGTAGACCACAAGCACACTCTCTCATGTCCTGATAGCAGTTTTTTATTGTACTGTTATTTTAAAAGTGACACACTTCCAGAGACAAAGAAGATGAGATGGTCCAAGATGATGTGTTGTGGTGTGCAGATGTGTGTTGGTGTGCCCGCTACCAGTGTAAAGGGGGTTCCACACTAGCCGCGGTCACCGCCTCCTAGCAATTCATTTTCTGTAGTGTGGAGAGCCCGTAACATTGTTTTATATTATATGGGTGAGCTCCTTTGTATAACTGTAAACTCACCGCTGGCATAAGTCTACTTCTAAGTGTACTTCTCCACTTCTTTCTCCAGGCCTACCCAGAAGCTACTCCCACAATGTTTTTTTTTCAGAGAAAACACATCATCTCTGTAAAGATTTTAGGCAGTGTTTTATCAGATTAAAAAACTAAAATATGCTGTTTTTACACAATATTATTGAATTATACTGCATATTTAGAAAATAATTTAGTAATAAAAACAATAACAGGATTTCTTCAGACAGCTTTATGTTGGAAAAACTTTCTTCAAATCATTGTTGTACTCGGAATTTTCATATTACCGTAGTGGTGAGAAGAGGGTTCAGGGTTTGAGGCCGCCTGGAAATGAGGCAGTTTAGCCATGTATGAACATTTTTTTCCAACATGGATATTATTATCCAAAAAGAATTGTGATGATCTTTTTCAAATAATTGCGATTAGGCAACAATTACCCTATATGATAACTGTGACAGGCCTACTTTGGGTTTATCCTACTTCAGTACAAATTTCCTTTGTTTCCCAGGACATTGTCAGTCATACTAATCCTGGACCTGTCTAAACCCAATGCCCTGTGGGGCACCACTGAGAGGCTGCTGCAGGAGGCACAAGCCCAGGTTCAGAAGGCCTTCTCCCAGGTGCAGCGAGCAAGAAAGGCCCAGGGTGGAGCGAAGCAGCAGGCCTCTGTCCAGCCAGCAGCACGTGTCTTGCCTAAAGACTATCCGGTAAGAACTCAAGTCAAGAAACACAAAGTCAGAGACTTACTGTATTTCCATTGTGGTCCTCTCACATGAAGCCAAGAACATATTAGACATACATGAATAAAATCATGCGAAGTCATTTTAAAAGGCTAAAACGATTTGAATCAAGTACTGGCAAATACCTTATATTCTTACATTACATGTTAGACAGTGTGGCAATTAACTCAGTCGGTGCCATATTTAAAGTGGGATGACCTCTTATATTGCCGGTTCGCCAACAAAGGGTTAAAAAAATAGTGTGCACGCTGGTGCACACATTCGTGCACAGATCATGCACTATGCATGTGCATGCTTTTCACAGCTTTCAAACAAAAAAATCCGCTTGGAAATCCGTTCAGGCATTCAGGAGAAAGGAGCCCTTATGTTTTCTTCAAATGTAAACAAACATGGCTGCCATGTTTGAAAGATGGGGTTGGTATGGGGGTTAAACATGCAATTTCGCGATCGCGATCATGCCTAGTACACTGTTGGAGGTCCAAAATCTTTTTTTTTAATTTTTTTTTTTTTTTTTTTATTATTTTTTTTAAAAAAGACGTTCAGAAGACGTCTGGCAGGGAGGTCCATAGTGAAAAAGACGTTTTAAAGACGTTTTTATCATAGAAACGTTTTTTTTGGCAGGGTATGAGTTAATGGTATTTAAAGCTTGCAGCCCCTACTATTCCATTTCAAAAACATTTTTGGAACATGTTTCCACAGCTTAAACAACATGTCCCCATTTTTTGTGTATGGACATACTGTCAATTATATATGGCCTCATTTCCACCAGGTTTGGACTGGGTGGCGGGCAGCCCTTGTTGGTTGAAATGTATTTTACACAGATGGCTCTACTGCAGGGGTCTTCAACGTTTTCAGGCCAAGTAAATTGTCCCCTTAGTTGAGAGAGAGATGAAGCAGGGACCCCCACAACCTTTTCATTGATTCCATATAGTTTCATTGTTTGACAGCACAATCATTAGTGTTTTTTGGATTCATGTCAATTTGTGTTTTCAAATATTTAACCACTTGATCCATCAATACTTAACAAACTTGACCTTTCATCTGTACTTAGTCTGCTCTTTTTCCCCTCTACACCAAACTTCTTTGCTGAAAATAGCTGATCTACAAACTTGTGAGCTTATAGCTCTGCTATTTTTGGCTAATGTTCTCAGAATATGGACGCTATAGGGTTCAAATCGTTAATATAAAAAAGGAGAAAAAAAGTTTCTATCACCAAAGATTTGGAGGACCCCCTATAGTAACTCTGAGGACCCCCTGTGGGTCTCGGACCCCCTGTTGAAGACCCCTGCTCTACTGTGTTATGATTAACATATCCTGTTTTGTTATGCTTGCACAAACAATTCTTTCTTTATTTATAGTGTTATGTTTTTGCTTTGTAGTGCAGTGCTCCCTAGTGGTCGATTTGAAAATCTTCCACACAAGTTGTGTCATCATTTGCCCAGCAAAAATCATAAAACAGGAGAAATTGTGCATTATAAAAACCTTTCATAAAAGCAGGTTTTGAGAAGAGATGGAAAAGATCATGCCGAGTTAGTGCCTATTAAATTCGATTATGCTGTTTCTTACAGAACAATATAATGCAGTACATGGAGAGATTCATTCTGAATCATGAAGTATTTGGAATAGCTGACATAGCAGTATGACTGGCGAATGACTCAAGGTAGTCTAAGATCTAGGCTGACACTGAGAATGCTGGTATGTTGAGTGCACTGTGACTCCATCCACAGGACAGAGAACTGATCAACCCCTTCCCCATACCTCTGCTCATCGTCGGCAGCAAATATGACATCTTTCAGGTGGGCTACACACTGTGGACTACACTCATTCTAGACTTCACTCAATGCACACACATTTTCACTCAGTTGGTGGGAAATACCACTTCAATGACTCATGACATGTTCACACGGTGGTCATTTTGTTCTTGCTTCACACACTTACACTTAATTCACACACGCATTTTCCGACTTGTTTTCAGGAATTTGACTCAGAGAAGAGGAAAGTGGTCAGTAAGACCCTACGCTTTCTCGCCCACTACTACGCAGCGTCTCTCATAGTAAGTCCACGCTTACGACGTGCAGTGAAGTGTATTCATTTGCAATCCAAAAGTGAGCACCTCTTCTGTCAATAATGACAATTTAATTACTTCCTCTTATTGGCATAGACTCCATCCATTTGAACAGCTGCCATCTTTTCTCTTTATCCTGGTTTCTTACCGTCTCCTCTTATCTTCTCTTTAGTTCACCAGCATCAAGTCAGAGAGCCTGATGTCTAAAACCAAGACCTTCTTCACCCACCTGGCCTTTGGTCTTGAAAGAGGGTATGAGGATCGTACTGTAACTCACCCACTGCACCAATGATTACACTAATGGTGCTCTATAGTACTGAGAGTAGGCCACATATTGTTGGGTTAACCACTTAAGCCCTATATACTTTGTTGGAAGTAAACAGGGCTGATCTACAAGTTCAAGTTGAGTTTAACATTTCTTTTGTTTATTTGTTCACCTATAGCATGCCGAAAATAGGCAACATTTTCATGTAAAAAAAAAAAATCCAACCTCGGTTCGAAGTGGAGCGGTGAATTTGAGCAGCTGTACCCTATGTGAGTGAGTGAGTAAACTGTGCCTGTGAGTGAGTGGTGAGTGTGCCTGGCCTGCACAAAACAGCGCCCCTCCTTTAACTAGTGTGTTGTGTGTGGCCACTCAAGGTATTGCCAGGCTACGGACATGGCCAGCCAGCCACCCACCCAGCCAGCCAGCCACCCAGCCACCCAGCCACCCACATACCCACGGACATACCTGTCTATTGGGAGCGCTTTCACCGCTCCAAAAACAACAACAGTTTTTGAACCCTGAACCAGTCCTTAACTTAATTTTCAAGAAAGAAAACAAAACATAATAAAAGCAAAGCTTACAAATGTTTTGTAAAATGTGACTTCGTAGAGTAGACTTTTAACACCTCTCACCCACCGCATGGGTACATACCGTAGTAGACCCCAAGTTGAGGGCCACAATGTCATGCTGACCACACAATTTCCTCTCCTTCCCAATATGTCCTCGCTAATTTTTTATTTAATCTATAAGTGACTTGTGTGTTTTCAACCATACTGAGCTGGGTGTGTTTCTGTGTGTCTTCAAGTAACCATACTGAGCTGGGTGTGTTTCTGTGTGTTTGTTTTATCAGCAAGGTTGTGTCATGTGACGCCAGCAAGCCTCTCATCATACCAGCCGGTTCTGACTCTCTCAGCCAGATAGGTGAGCACAGTGTCTCCCTGTGGCCAAAGTTAGCACTGCAGCTGCTGTGAGTTGTGTGCAAACATACACGTTCACAGTGTGTCATGAAATGGGAAAATACTTACTGTATTTGCATTCAAAATGATGTTGTGTTGTGTTACTACCAGGTTCCCCACCTAGCAGCGATGTGGACATTACATCTCTGCATGCCAGAAACCCACTAGACCTCTGGAAGAAGGTCTATGAGCATGTCTTCCCCCCGGAGGTGAGTCATACTCAAGATCTCTCCCCTTGACCGGCCATGCGCAGCGCAGTAGCCCACCTGGCGCCCAGGAGCTTCATATCTCCCTTGGCCAAGGGGGATTCCCCTTTAGCCGTAGATGTTAGGTGTCACACTGTGGAGATGAGACCCACATTTGAATCCAGATGTACAATCATCTCATAGACATAAAAGTAATGTTCAAGGTCATGAGATGTGTGACTTCACTCACAACCACTGTGCTGAGGGACCCCTTAACTCTTAAAAGTCCTTACTCATCAGGAGCGTTTATTTCAGAATCATTTTAACTGTTAGTGAGTACATCCGCACAGAATAAATTTTTTTTTTTTTTTCAAAACAACGATCAATCAATCAATATCTGTGTATGAAGAGCGAACCGCACACTAATGCACATGCAAACAATAGCTCATGAAAGCAGGTGAATTGTCCTTGTGTTTCTGTTGTCCAGAGCACCAGTGAGCGCCGGGAGCTGAAGGATCCAGCCAAGGACTCTCAGTACACAGAGCCACAGATTGATGCCATGAGAGCACAGAAAGACCAGGTAAATCAATAAGTCACTGCTGCATTGGCACGGACGTTGCATGAAACATAAAGAAGGGAAACTATGATATAAAAGTAAACTAAACATGAATTGTCTTGTCAGCATGACTGCTTTTAGGTTTTAACTGAGTCATAAAGAGACTGGTATTTTATTGGAATAAGATGTTTCTTTACCTTTACTCTTCTCATAGAATGCTTTATTTTAATGCCACAAGGACCTCACATTGATTTACAGGTTTAGAAAAACACAATTACGACACCGATTAACAACTAGACTAGAGCACACAACAGCACTTCCCCTGTGGGATCATTAAAAGTCTACGTCGTATGTCATCTTGTAATGAGAGCACTGCCCCATAGTAACCCTTTGTCCTGCATGTAGTAAAGGTCCGGTTATGATATGATTTAATGGGCGGTAATATAACTCATGGCCTTGAGGCAAAATACTTGCTGTCCCTTTCTGTATCTGCCTATCTACTGAATGTGTCTGGAAGCTTTGCTGGCACATTTACCCTTTCCCATCATTCACACTCATCGCACTTGATGTTATCAGTCTCTGACTCTCACCTAGTACTCCTACTGTATCGTGGAGTGCAGGGCTAAAGGTTTATGCCAATTCTAATATGGAGAATAAGGCTTGCACGGTCCTAAACACGTGACGTGTCTAGCACTCTAGATACAGTAGATTGCAAATGTGTATTCCTTCGACATGCCCAGGCTGCCCTTGCCTCCCAATAGAATGTTATGATGAAGAAGATGACATTTTGCACATTTGATCTCAGTTTCTCATGTTTTTGGATTGCACTGTAGAGCATAACGTTGAGTCAAAAATAAAAATAAGAGCACTGATGTACCTAGGGTTGCCACCCGTACCGTATAATACGGAATCGTTCCGTATTGGACAATTAAAAGATGCGTTCCGTATTGAACCAATACGGAACGCGGTTTGTTCCGTATTTAACCAAATGCCCCATAAAGGCCTGTCACACAAACCTCAACACAGCATTTAACAATAATGAATGAAATAAAACACAGGAAAAGACAGCAAAAGGAGAGAGAGGCTCGCAGTCGCTGCGCTCTGCGCTCTGCCTCGTCCTCTCCTCTCCTCTCTGCCCGGGCTGCCCGGCCCCTGTCTGCATAATGCGCTGCATGTCGCTGTCAATCACCGTTACCTAGTTACAGTCAGTGATCACTGAACTTCCTCCTTCCACCAGGCAGATGCACACCGCACGCTTTAAAAGCAGAAAAGAATTAGTGCTCCATGGTTAATCGTTTTTAAACCGAAATCGCGATGTGAAATCCCGCGATTAGCGAATCGCAAAGGCCACGGTTTCTCTGCGAAGTAGTCTTCCCAAGCAACATGGAGACGTTTTAATTTTTAAAATCCCTTCATAATTGACTAAAGCAATGATCAAATCAAACTGTGATGACTTTCTTTGCTTCCACGCATCTCCACAGCACACTGCTGAAAGACAAAGTGAATGTGATTTTTTGGCACAGTGGTCACTGTGCAGGAGCATGGGAACAGCATGGGAACTAGGGATGCTGCAGGTGTTACAGCACCCCTATGGGGAAGTTCTCATTTTTTATTTAAATAAGAAAAGAACAAATCAAACATAGCAAAAATACAATATAGGTTATATCATGTTGTGTGTTATAGTTATAACTATTCTATGCATTTCATGGGTTTGGGACTGCATTTCTTCGCCGGCCGGCGGCTGTGCCACGCGCACGGAACGCACAGAACGCACGCACCGCGTGCCCGGAAGAGGTGTTCCTTATTTCAATTTCTGAAAGGTGGCAACCCTAGATGTACCTCAGTTATTTGAAACCACAGTGATGTCCTAACATCAGTGAAATGAATGATGATGACAATTACAGTATGATGAGGTTGACTCTAAAGACACAAGGCAAGTACAGTATATTAGTGTAGCACATTTCAACAAGGCAATTTAAAGTACTTTACACAAAACAAACATTACAAAACAAAACAAAATGTTGAAATAAAAGTGCAGATGAGATCATAAAAAAAAGAACAGAATAACAGATATGTGGCACATGAAGCCGAATGTTGCTTTCACACACATTTAAATCAGAATCAGTTTTATTGTCACATCACAGGTTTACAGGTGTAAAGAAATGGCTGAAAGAAATGTGGGATAGAAACATTTGCATCACATCCAGGTGTATGTTCTTTTAGAAATATTAGCATCATATGCATGTGTGTACATACTGTAACATCCATGAGGCAGCATGTTTTGGGTTCACAGGGTTCAGGGAGTGCTCCTGACGATCTGAGACGTCTAGACGTTTCGTCATGTAGCACATTATCACTTCCAAATATCCAAATATAATGTGGCTTGATGTTATCAGTCTCTGACTCTCACCTAGTACTCCTACTGTATCATGGAGTGCAGGGCTAAAGGTTTATGCCAATTCTAATATGGAGAATAAGGCTTGCACGGTCCTAAACACGTGTCTAGAACTCTAGATACAGTAGATTGCAAATTTGTATTCCTTCTACATGCCCAGGTTGCCCTTGCCTCCCAATAGAATGTTATGAAGGAGAAGAGAACATTTTGCACATTTGACCTCAGTTTCTGTTAATGTTTTTGGGAAGAAGTTTGGGGATTGGATTGTACTGAAGATAATTAAAAATATGAGCACTGAACCACAGTGATGTCATAATATCAGTGAAATGAATGATGATGACAATTACAGTATGATGAGATTGACTGTAAAGGCAAGGCAAGTACAGTATATTAGTGTAGCACATTTCAACAAGTTAAGCACTAAGACATTAATATAAAAGCATTAATACAGTACAAAAGGATGTTTGAGTACCATTCAAAATAAGAAGGAAGATAAAAGAATACAATTACAGTGCAGAGGAGATAATGAAAGAAAACTCAATGGAAAGTGCTTTACACAAAACATGGAGTTTTGAGACATTAAGACAAAGAGCATTAAAACGGTGCAAAAAAAAGGTAAAAAATATTTTTAATACAATTAAAAAGAAGAGGTTGAAATAAAGGTGCAGATGAGATCATTAAAAAAAAACAATTCAAAATGCTTTACACAAAACATTAAGCATCAAGACATTAAGTCACAGAGCATTAAAACAGAATAACAGATATGTGGTACATAAAGCTGAATGCTTTCCCACATTTTTGCAACCCATTTTTCTCACCTGGTGACTACCTAACCTGTAGTCCTGGTTTCCGCTCTCCCCCTGCCGCGCCAGGGGACATTGGGGAGCACCCGGCTGGCTAGGGGGAGGTAGTATAGAAACCAGGACTACTGCATGGTTTTGTGTGAGGGCCTATGCCCAAGGAGACACGCAAACTCACCACAGAAAGGCCCTATCGCCAACCCCACCTAGGGTGTGGGTGCTGATGATGCGGGTGGAGGAACACGCCCCCAGCGCCCACAGCTTCCCCCGACGGGAATCGAACCCAGGACCTTCTGGCTGTGAGGCGAAGTGCTAACCACTGCACCACCGTGCCCTGTGCTTTCCCACATTTAAATCAGAATCAGCTTTATTGTCACATCACAGGTTTACAGGTGTAAAGAAATGGCTGACAGAAATGTGGGATTTGGAAATATTAGTATCATATGCATGTGTGTAGATACTGTAACATACCACCATGAGGCAGCATGTTGCATTCACAGTACACGGTACAGCCTCTGCGTTCAGAAAACGCTCCTGGCGGTCTGAGACGCACAGGATCACTCATGTATTTTGGCCCAAATCTAATGGGGCTTGATGATATCAGTCTCTGACTCTCACCTAGCCCAGATATCTTTTGTTTGGCATAACTGAAGAAAGTTTGCGTAGATCCAATCAGTGATTTTTTTCAGTGTATTTAGTGCAGTAGAATCACTCAGCGAGACAGAATAGAGAAAACAGCCTGTGGATTCCAGGGTTGTCCTAGAAAAAGATTATTGCCCACTAAAAACATAAACAACTAGAAAAAGTCCTTCTCGGAGCACAGGTCAGGAAGGTTATTGTGGGCCAGAAATGTTTGGAATTCAGCCACGACTATAGACATAATGTGTACCGATTTACGTGATGTTTGGAGAAAATGTGTAAGAGTAATACAATAAAGTAATGTGTTTTGCAATAATAGGCCAATAAGGCCACATACGGTTAATAGTTTATACTCACTACTATGCACTGGGTCATTTGGGGAAACAAACGAGGTGCCCTGCCAAGCCTTTAATGTACCAGTAGCCTACAGTATACATGTTGGATTAATATTTGAATGTCCTGCTTTAGATACAGCCAACACCTTGGACCAATATAGATTTTATTGGTGTTGATGAATAAGATGTTTAGGGCCACTGACCTACAGTAGATATGTAACTTTAACATTTGTTTTTCCAGGTCAAACCTTGTTTACTGTATAATGATGGTGACAATGTTGGACATGGCAATGCATTCATTAGCTATAGCTATATCATATATTTTAATTAATCAGATGAAAAAAAAATCTATATTGAGGTATAAGTAACAATGATTTAACAATTCCTCTCTATCTCTCATATTGTCTTCCCTTTAACCTGATATTTAAAAGTCAGATTTTATTAAATTAATTCATATAAAACCATTGAGTTTTATTGTTGCAATTTGACCTGCACTGATTTTACCTCAAATGTTTCCTACTTGATGTCTTTTTACATGTCTTATGTTAAAGGTTTCTCTCTCTCTCTCTCTCTCTCTCTCTCTCTCTCTCTCTCTCCCCCTCTCCCTCTCCCTCTCCCTCTCCCTCTCCCTCTCTCAGGAACTGGAGCAGTATAAGAGGGATGCAGCCAAGTTATGGAAAGGACTGGAACTTGAAAGCTAACAGTCAAATCTGCTTATTATTGCTCACATTTACACTAATTGTACTGATTTATAGTAGCTGCGTATACACTTTATTGCGACCGAAGGTCGCAGTTTAGTATGTGAAACGGCACATGCTGACTCCGTCTGGACGTCTGGATGTCCCGGACGTGTACACTTTTTTACGTCTATGTGTTTTCCGCTCTGACATCATGCTCTGACGTCACTGTGATGTCAGGGGAACCACTCTAACAGAATGGGTTTGCCTCTCTGACATCACGCTCTGACATCACTGTGATGTCAGGGGAACCACACTAACAGAATGGGTTTGCCTCTCTGACATCACGCTCTGACTTCACCGTGATGTCAGGGGAACCACACTAACAGAATCCCTTTTATGCCCATACATGGAGATCCCTGATGTCATCAATATTAACTGTACTGTACATGGCGCGACCTCGCCCTTTAGGTCGCCCTGAGTCGTCTTACTAGTATTTATACAATATATGTAATTTTGTTTCGGGAGCCTTTTGTATCCAATAGCTGGCCATTCTTACAATGTATACAAAATGGTATTCAAAATATTGTTGAACATGTACAAAACCAAGCAATTTGTTGGTGGATTAAAAGAATGTTACAATCTAGATTGTTTTAGTTTTTTTTTATGTACATGAACATTTAATGTTCTCTACAAAAATAAAATATTGAACATTTGCCCTGTCCACAGAGATCCTGGTTCAAACATCACAACATAAGCAGCAATACAGATATACTATATCATATCATATCATATCATATCATATGAAAACAAAACAAAAATATTAAAATTAATATTGGCGAATACTCGACTTTGATGTAAAGTACTTGAATAGTGACAGTGACAGTTAAGCTATGATGATCATTTGTGGGCCAAGAAAGCACCTGTATACAACAGAGGAGGGGCCCACAGATTTGATTTTTAATTAATGTATACATTTAATTGTAAATTGACAATGACCACGTGGCCCAGTTCCCCCAAGGGCCCCTGAGAGCCAAGGGCCCCTGGCAACGGCCCCACCGGCCCAATGGTTAATCCAGTCTGAGACCACTTTACTACCTGTCAGAAACTCAGGGCACAGCTCTCAAATTAGTGTTTTGAAGTGGTTTTTTTTCCCCTCCTGTTCCTATTATTCTAGCCTTGGAAAAAAAAGTAAATGTTAAATAAGAGACGCATGCCAAGAGTGCCTGAGAGGTGGTATAGTGGTCTAATGACTAGATCTTCGCCTCAGGGGTGCCATGTTCAAACCCCAGTCTTCCCAGAGTACAATGATGCACTACTTTGGAACTTTCTATGCAAACATATAGATGGGTGACTCAGCATGTCTTTATAAATGCATTGGGCATTACGTTTTCCTAGTTGTGGTAGCTCTATTGGAAAAGCTTTGGACTCATCATCAGAAGGTTGTGGGTTCAAATCCCAGCACCTCTGCTGCTCAGCAATTGACAATAATGGCTTTATTTTTCTCTCCTTTAAAAGGCCATTGTCATTGACAATGCTTTGGGCGCTTAAAGTTAAATATTTCAAGAACTACAAATGATTTCAAAGTAAAAATCTCAAGCATGCATGTCCACAGCAGGGTGGAATTTTTGAATTGTGAATCAAGTTGCTCGGTTACAGTATGTAGGAACAGCTAGGTGCCAAAGTTTTCAGATGTAAGATTTAAAAGTTAAATATCTCCAAAACTACAAAACATTTCAAAGTAAAACGTTCCAAGCATGTGTGTCCACAGTTAGGTGAATTATAAAAAGTATGAATGGAGTTTCTAGGTGAACGTGTTTTTTTTAGGCGCACACAACTGCCATTGAGCCCCATGTTAATTTTCATAATTTTGTAAAGACTATATCTCTAAAACCATGAAACATTTCAAATATTCATTTTCAGGCAAACATTTCCACAGTAAGCTGAACATGATAAAGTGTGAACGGTGTTTCTAGGTGTAGGTTTGTAGCTCTAGTAGCCTGACAAAGTTTGTGCTTTTTCCATTGACAATGCATTGGGCGCTTAAAGTTAAATATTTCGAAAACTACACATTATTTCAAAGTAAGAATCTCAACCATACATGTCCAAAGTAAGTTTGAATTTTTGAATATTGAATCAAGTCGATAAGTTAAAGTATGAAGGAACAGTGAGGTGTCAAAGTTATCAGATCTGGGTTTTAAAAGTTAATTATCTCCAAAACTACAAAACATTTCAAAGTAAAATCACACATTAAAATTGAACCTTACTGTGGACATGCATGCTTGAGACTTTTACTTTGAAATCATTTGTAGTTTTTGAAATATTAAACTTTAAGCGCCCAATGCATTGTCAATGGAAAAAGCACAAACTTTGGCAGGCTACTAGAGCTACAAACTTACACCTAGAAACACCGTTCACACTTTATCATGTTCAGCTTACTGTGGAAATGTTTGCCTGAAAATGAATATTTGAAATGTTTCATGGTTTTAGAGATATAGTCTTCACAAAATTCTGAAAATTAACATGGGGCTCAATGGCAGATTTGTGCACCTAAAAAAAACACGTTCACCTAGAAACTCCATTCATACTTTTTATAATTCACCTAACTATGGACACACATGCTTGGAACATTTTACTTTGAAATGTTTTGTAGTTTTGGAGATATTTAACTTTTAAATCTTAAATCTGAAAACTTTGGCATCTCGCTGTTCCTACATAATTTAACTGAGCAACTTGATTCACAATTCAAAAATTCCACCTTACTGTGGACATGCATGCTTGAGATTTTTACTTTGAAATAATTTGTAGTTTTTGAAATATTTAACTTTAAGCGCCCAATACATTGTCAATGACAATGGACATTTAAAGGAGAGAAAAATCAAAACATCAGTGTAATTTGCTCAGATGCAGAGAGACCAACAGTGGGATTTGATCCCATGACCTTACGATGATGAGGCAAGAGCTTTTCCAACTAAGCCACCCAAACACACATTCAACCCCTTTACTATATACCTCAAAGTACGCAGGCCTCCTTGAAGACTTTATTAGAAGTTTGCATAGGAAAAGGTACAGTTTCATGACGGTACAGTTCACTGGTACAAGGTCAACTAAAAGTAGATCCTAGTAAGCACTTGGCTTATTTGCACAGGAAACCATTAAAGTATCTCATATAACATTGAATGACAGACGAATAGAACACTGTACTATGCAGTAGATATAGTCAGAAAAACATATATACAGTAGATAATTACAAAGAAGGCTCAGGGGGAGGGTAAGGCTGGGCTAGGTTTGTTTTTACCAGTTACAAACGGCTGCCGCCTGTAGCCTAAGTGGTTTTTCAGGGCGATTTTAAAGGATGTTAGGGATCTACACTCCTTTAAGGCCTTCGGTAAGGCGTTCCACATTTTGGTGGTATATTAGCAGGAGAACGAGTTTGACCCTTTGTTTGAGCTGACTTTGGGTTGTACGTGTTGTGGCGCTGCCTCTGGTGTTGTAATTGTGGACATCCTTAACCTTTTTAAAGTATTTTGTCAGGTACATGGTTATCTCAGTGGTGTAGTGTATCTTGTACACCAGCACCATTGTAAGATGCTGCCCTGTCATCTACAGTCTGAGCCGCCCCACTCTTAACTGGTGAGTAGCGGTGAGGTGAGTCTGATAGTCTGGTTTGGTGCCATTGTTGCTGATGTCACTGGAACAAACCATTACATTTTGAGTATATTGTAGTGTTTATTTAGAATAGTAGGTGTTTATGTGTTCAAATAATTCTAATTGCCTAACTGTTTAATTATGTAAACAAGAATTATGTTATCTCAGGGGACACCAAGGTGAAGTGGTGCATGGGAGTGGGGAAGGGATAAAGCAAAGCAAGGGTTTTTTCCCATCTTCAACATGAATAGATAAGCTGGAGCTGAGAGGTGGGGTGGCCCCCATAGTTCACTGGCCATTGACGTGGATATTACAACAGATAGCATACTTGAAACAGTAAAAACACAGGGTAGCTGATAGGTTGGAAAGCACCTGGGAAAGTCACCTTCAAATATATACAGATTGGGACCAAGACCCTAATTCAGGTTAGCTTTCTCATCATCTGATGTGTAACCTTTTTCTCTAAGGCAGTGGTTCTCAAACTGTGGTACATGTACCACTGGTGGTACATGGGCACCCCTCTGGTGGTACTAGAGGAGTTTCCCAAAAATAAGAAAAAATATATAAGTGGAGTGAAATATTTATATTATACTACAGGTAGTTCTTCTGACCAAGCAATTGGTTGAAATAGGCTCTCCAGCTGTGCTGAAATGAGCATGACATCACACCTAGCCGTTAATAGAGGATTTGAGAACGGATTAATCACATTAGAAATATCATCAGTTTGCATGGGAAGTTCACAGATAGATAAATCTGTTTGATGACCCGGTCATCAACTTATTGGCTTAGAAATGCAACAAAAACTAAAAAATCTTCATGAATTCAAGGAATAAATTGGCCACCTGTGTGAACTGTGCATATATGGGGTGGGTCTACGCACCTGTATTTTAATACCGGTATATGGTGGTACTTGGAGAGACACATATTTTCTGAGGTGGTACTTGACGTAAAAAGTTTGAGAACTACTGCTCTAAGGGTTTTCCCATTGAAGTACTTGTCCGAGTTACTTATCTCCTGTAACCCTTCACCCAGACATCACAATACCGTGATATTGTGATGTCATCCTTTTCCCCCCTATCTGATTGGCTGAACTATAGTTCTTAACGGCAACCACACTTGCAATTTCCAATTGCATCTTTCTAGCTGGTGTTTAGTTGCTGTAGATCCGAGAACCTTTGTCACCTAAAGTAAACCTGTTTTCATTACCTTTCTGTAATACCAAAATCCTTACCTTTCTGTAATACCAAAATCCAAAATAAATTGAGTTCAATGAACGTTTTTTGTAACCTTTTCTGTAACCGTAAAAGAGAGAGGGTCAGCTAAGTCAAGGAAAGGATAACAGTAAAATCTGCTTTATTTTTGCAGACATTTACACTACATCTTAATGTACAGAAATATATACACTTTATTCACTATAGTAATTTTGTTTCAGAGCTTTTTGTATCCCATAGTTGGCAATTCTTACAACATATACAAAATGTATTCAATATACTGTATATTGATGAACATACCGTATACAAAACAAGTAATTTGTTTACAGATTGTAAATTGTTCATTGTACATTACTTCACATTTTGTCCTGTCTACAGAGATCCTGGTTCGATTATCACAACATAAACAGCAGTACAGAAATGATGTATCATATACTCATCCCATTCTGACTGCAATTTGTGCAAAAATATTTACAGTTTTATCAGTATAGTTATTGTGCATGTTTGTGGTTGTCTGGATAAAAAAATATATCATCAAAGGACTTTCCAAACTGTGGCTTTTGTGCTTTGTATTATGAACCATGAATCAGTTTATCAATACACTTGATCTCATAAAAGTATCCCCTATAAAGGAAAGGGTAGAGTGCAAACATGCTCGTCAAGTAGAAGTTACAGTACTTTTTTGATGAAAGTTCTAACTCATTACATAAAACCCTTCACAGGCTCTTTTAGGCCAGTAGATCAGTGGTTCTCAACCTGTGGGTCGGGACCCCCAGGCAGGGTCTCCACAATATTGGTGGTCCACAGATGACAAGTAACTGTTTTTTTTATACATAAAAAGGTAAAAATGTAAAGAAAGCTAAGAAAAAGACCATTACTCAAATGTAATCAACTGCTCAAACGTTGACTTAATTGTCAAATAATATAAGAAAGAGTCAAACATGAAAATAGCCGATCTACAAGCTCACAACACCTCTCAACGCAGGCCGTTGTGAGCTAGTGGATCAGCTATTTTCACGATATTTATCTGTGAATAAAACAAAATGGAATGCCTCAACTTGTCAGGGTGGGGACTGGGGGTTCACCAGTTCAAATATGATTATTTTGGGGGGTTGCGGCCTGTAGAGGTCGGAGAACCACAGCAGTGGATGACAGGATTCTCCCGATGGTTTTAGTGACGCACGAGGTGGTCTCTGATCTTGAAGCTGACCATGCCCAGCAGAAGGAGGACAGGCAGGAAGGAGTAGAGAAGCAGAAAGTCCTGTGTGTATCGATTAAGAGCCCCAGGGTAGCCCTGCTCAATGATCTGATCACCATGGGTGATTGGACAGGCTGTTGGCAGTGGACTGCTGTCACCTGGCACACAACAAACAAAACACGGAGAGATTAATTGTTAATGATTTCCCACCAACAATTAAAACATTATAAACATAAATCAATAAAATATCATTGGATTTGTTATGTAAATCGCCAACTATAAAGAGTGTTGTAAACAGTAAAAGCAGGTTAGAAAATAACAGCCGTGACCTCACTTTGTTTGATGTTTACAGTTTACAGTTAGGGGAAGTATATTGCAAAGGATGACCCATTGGTAATGATAACCTACTGCATGTGAAGTTGAGGCCATGGAACTCGGTGACAATGAGCAGTTCAGAGCTGTACTTCTGGAAGGTCAGATAACTGAGCAACTTGAAAACCTCTGGCATCTGCTGGGTACTCCTGTGGAGAAAAAAATGAATGAGACACATTTGTGCTTTTGGTGGTGAAAGTCTTGCATGTTAAGTCAATGGTTCTCAACCTGTGGGTCGGGACCCTAGAGGGGTCCACAACTTATTTTGGGGGGTCCCCAGATGTTTAGCTAAATGTTAACATTGTTTTCTCACTCAACAGTAAACAGACCAACATACAGTATAAGTGTATACAGGGTATCTGCACATTTCTAAAGTGACAATTTAAGGACTTTATAGACCTTTTTAGTACCTCTGGTCAAACATTGGTCAAATTGTCAAATATTAGAGGCTGAAATTGTGAAAATAGCCGATCTACATGCTCACAACGCCACGCGTTGGAACAGATCGAGTCAAACTAAATGTAATGCAAACTCCAATTCCAAGTGCTTGCCAGGGTGGGGGTCCCCAGTTGAAATATTTTGGGGGTTCGCGGCCTGTGGTGTCTCACCTGAGGAACCCAGAGCCCAGCATGATGCCAGCTATATTCAGTAGAGCCACTCCACTGTTGACCATGTTAGGGTCCTGGACCACCCCCAGTAACACCACAGTTAGCAGCTCACCTGGGTACAAGAACAAACACCAATGTTTGTCAATTTAGCCATTTGATTATTTATTTAAAAGCAAACATATTGTATCATAACATTTCATTCAATTTTTTGCAACCCCACTACTGCTGCTCCTGCAGAAAAGCCAACCTGTTTATCAGTTTCTTTCTGGAGTGATATGATCACTGTAATCATTATCTATGGCTGTTTGGGTGCTTATAGAGTGTTAAAATCGTCACGCTTATAATTTACGAGAGGTTACTATAGGTAACGGCTTGAACTCTAATAACACACACAGAAGAGACAGTGGGTAAAAGACATGCTGTGTGGGTAAAAGACATGCTGTGTGCAGGTACAGTTCTCTGGCTAATAGACAAAAGATAATCCTAGTAACCTTTCACCCAGTGTCAAGCACAACAATATAAGAGAGCCTACACACGCGCGACGCATGCACGCACACCTACACACCCACAGCTCACCTGGGTACAAGAACAAATACTAACGTTTGTCAATATTTATTTAATCTGATAATTGTAACAAATTGAAAGGTCAAGTTATTTCTATACTATATGTCATAAAAATGACAATCTGGCTAGCCATCGTCAAGGAAAAGTTCGGTCACTCTTTTCACTTAACTGGAGCTCAGTTGAAACTCGGGCTCAGTTCGGCTGTTCTTGAGAGACTATAAAAATGATGACACGTTGTCACATAATTCATAAATGTAAACAAAAAGCATTGCAAAATTATTAAATGTCTTTGTACACTGTAATTAAAAGTGCAAAGAGTTACCAGTATACGTAATACTAACAAACTAAAAAGTTGCAATATACAATGGCATCAAATTTATGTTTTTTTATATGTAATGTAAGGCTTACTAAAATCGTAAAATAAAAAATCATGCATTCAAAAGTCATGTTATACAATAAAAAGTCATACTGTAGCTTCATCCAAAAAGTTTGAAACAATGGCTTTCTGCCATTTTTGACCTCACGACCAATGTTAAATATTGATGATAGCTTTGTAGTGCTATGTATCAAACATACTGTAGCTCAGCAGCTGATAGCTGCATGTCATCTACAACCCCTTGCATGTCTGATGCCCTGGAAGTTATGCTTCTATCTTACACAAAGTAAAAAATAGGGTCATGTTTGCAATGCAATAAAGTGTCATTGTTTTGTCTCACCTATGATATGAGGTACGAGGACAACGGCAGAGAAACAGAGGAAGCGGAAGATGTCTGCGTGCATTCCCACCGTCCTGAGGAAGGGACGTAGAACAGGAGAAAAGACAAATCAGGGAGTTTGGTAGGGTCGAGGCAGCAGGCACAAGGGCATTAATGACTTGTGATTTTTGCAAGTCGACTTGACTCAGTAAAAAAGTTGAGTTGAAGTCGACTTTATCGTTTGATGACGTCATCACATCACACACGACCCCCCAATTATTTTGGGGGGTCCCCAGATGATTAACTTAATGTGCAACATTGTTTTCTCACTCAACTGTAAACAAGCCAACATAAAGTTTAAGTGTATAGAGGGTATCTTCACATTTCTAAAGTGCCAATTTAAGGACTTTTTAATACCTCTAAAATGGCAAATTAAACATTGTCCAAATTGTCAAATATATAGGCAGAAATTGTGAAAATAGCCGATCTACATGCTCACTACACGTTGTGAGCATTAAGATCTGCTATTTTCACAATATAATATAATATATATATATATTCTTTTTTTCAACTTCTACTTTCTACTTTCTCTGGTGGGAGTCGACTTGTGTAATGAAGTTGACTGAGTCGACTTTTTCGTTAATGCCCTAGCAGGCACTGAATATTTGAGCCATGATAGAGTTCAGTGATAGCAACTCCATGGGCAGCCCCATGCCCTCTCAGAGACCACACACACACACACACACACACACACACACACACACACACACACACACACACACACACACACACACACACACACACACACACACACACACACACACACACACACACACACACACACACACACACACACACACACACACACACACACACACACACACACACACACACACACACACACACACACACACACACACACACACACAGTTTCTCTACTCACCAGTAAAGGAAGGAGGTGAAGATGAACACACTGATAATGCTGAAAGGCAGTATGTGGAAAATGTACGCCAGGAATACCTGCCATTTACTGTACAGACCATCCTGACTCTCCTGATCACTGATGGCCCGCAGTGCTGGGACTGGATTCACAGAACACATCCACATCCACATCCACATCCACAGACAGAAAGACAGACAGACAGACAGACAGACAGACAGACAGACAGACAGACAGACAGACAGAAAACAGATCATTATGAAGATATGCAAGGGAGAGATGAGAAGTGTGGACATAAGTATCTCTTAAGACATAAGAGTATGAGGACAAAAATGATTAGAAATGGCCATGCAAGTTGAAAGGGTCATCACATAATCACAACATCCCATGCTTGATTCTGGCTGAAGACTTGTATCCTTCCAACTCAGTTACCTACATTTCCGGTCTCTCTGCTGTTCTACATAGTGTAAATACAAAACAAACCCTACAAAATTAAATTAACTAGCCCTTACCCGTTCAAAGATATGAGCTCCGAAATGATGTGCAGTGTGTGGGTTATGGGGTGTGCACTGTGCACACAGTATATGAGGGATGGAAAGTAACTTTAACTGGTGCTTGCATGATAATATGTAGGAGCATCAATTAAAAGAAATACCCGTTTCGTTTAATGGCTACAGAGATACTGTGTACCGATCTGCATCTCACGCACGCACGCACGCACGCGCACACGCACACACGCGCGTGCGCGCGCACACACACACACACACACACACACACACACACACACACACACACACACACACACACACACACACACACGCACACACAATGTGATAGATTTCTAAATAAATGTAACTACTAATTTGTTTCTAAAGTAACCAGAAGAGTCATGTCATTCACATAGTGGCGTGTCAGGATTTATATTCTAAGCTTCAGGCCAACCATGGAGTGAGGCACTCCCTCACCTGTCACCAGAATGTCGTGTCCTGTCATCTAACTGTTCCTGACTAAAGCCTTATATGGATGTCTCTGATTTACCCCTGCTATTCCTGTATTCCTGTATTCCTGTCAGTGTATATAATGGGACCATGCCTGAGAAACAGGAGGCAACACTCTGCACGGGTGTTGTCTCAGAGCTCTTGAATATATTGTTAATAAATGTTGTATTTCATTGCACTCCACCCTCTCAGAATTCAATTTATTATATTATTATTAGTATAAGTATGATGCTTAAAGAATTCTATTACAACACACACACACACACACACACACACACACACACACACACACACACACACACACACACAGCTGGTTAAACATGTTGCCTCATGCTAGATGCAGAATAGATATGCCTCATGCTAGATGCAGAATAGATAGTAGATACACCATAAAAATGCTAATATACAGCATATGATTTGTGAAAGTGACAAACAGGCTTCACAGTTATGTCAGGTGTGTTCATATGCTAATGGTGATGCGATTTCAGATCAATTGCTCCAGCCACTGAGGAGAAACGCTGTGACAGACAGACACTCAGACAGACAGACAGACAGACAGACAGACAGACAGACAGACAGACATTCGGAAAATTATATGTTTGATAAATAAGAACGCTTTTGAAAATCCTAACTCATCTGATTGTGCAGTATATGAAAACATCACATCAACATGGTAGAATTGATCATTGAGAGAACAACTTGCTAGGGTAGAAGTCAGACAATAGCAATGGCACATTCTGCAAAGCTAACAACCCGTACTGTAGAGTATGTCTTGGAAAAATATATTCTAAAATGTAGCCGCTGAATATATTTTCTTCAAGAGGTAAAAAAAAACCTTATGGAACAGAATGACATTGCCTTAATTTTATGGCTACTTCATTGCAAAAATAAAAATGTTGTCTTCATCCTGGCATCCCTATTTTGCGTATGTCATTATTGGCAAACATTGTCTAACTTTCTAAGAATTTCTTTCTCTTAAAAAGCTAACATATGCGGGTTTTTACAACCCCACTACTGCTGTTCCTGCAGAAAAGCCAACCTTTTTTTTATCAGTTTTCTTTCTGGAGTGATAAGATCACTGTAATCATTATCTATGACTGTTTGGGTGCTTGCTTATAAAGTGTTTAAATCGTCACACTTATAGTTTACGAGAGGTTACTATAGGTAACGGCTTGAACTCTAATAACACACACAGAAGAGACAGTGGGTAAAGGACATGCCATGTGTAGGTACAGTTCTCTGGACAAGACAATTAGTAACCTTTCACCGAGTGTCAAGGAAAACAATATAAGAGAGCCTACACGCACGCACGCACACGCACGCATACCCATTACACACACACACACACACACACACACACACACACACACACACACACACACACACACACACACACACACACACACACACACACACACACACACACACACACACACACACACACACACACACACACACACACACACACACACACACACACACACACACGTTTACCCCAGATAATGGTGCTTTAAACATGCTGTTGAACACCAACTATCTAAAGGTCACTCAAAATAATTAATTATATTAGTATTTGTAGGACAATTAAGGACTTTTTAATACCTCTAACATGACAAATTAAACATTTTCAAATATTAAGAGGCAGAAAATTAGCCGATCTACATGCTCACAACGCCTTGCGTTGCGAGGCGTTGTGAGCATGTAGATCTGCTATTTTCACAATATGTTATACAAAATGTAATGCCTCAACTCTTAGTGCTCGTAGGGTGGGGGGTCCCATTTTAAAATACTAGAAGCTGGGCCGCCCTTTCCCAGCGTCTAGTCGGCGACCTGGCCAACTCGGGAACGATGTAAATAGAGAATGAATGCCCCGCCCTTTAATGCAAACCCCATTATACCTGTTGTCATAGGACCCGTTTTGACCATCTGTTTGCCTGTGTCCATTTATGCCCATATATGGAGATATCTGTATCTGTCTGTCTGTCGGCGTCCATTTTATGTCCATATATGGAGATCACTGCAGATATAGTTCTGGGTCCATTTTATGCCCATATGCCCATATATGGAGATATCTGTCTATTTGCGTCCATTTTATGCCTGCCCCACCCTTTAATGCAAACCCCAATATACTGGGAAGAACGGTTCTCGAGATTCACATACATACATACACATTCACAGAGATTTTTTGTTGACTCCTGGCGTACGTGATGTCAGAGCCTTTTATGAAGTGATGTCACAATGAGTCAGCGATTGTACCGATTTCCTCAGGAACAGCCTGATGTTAACAATCAGCTCCGCGTAAGGAGATTCCGAACGTTTCGCGCCGCTTCGGGAAAACCGCATGCCGAGTCGGGCCGAGGCCCGGCACTGCACTCCGCGCCGCAGCGGGGAACGCGCGTGCCGAATCTGAAGCCGGTGGGACGAACGGTTCTCGAGATACGCGGATTACAAACAAACAAACAAACAGACAGAGATTTGTCGCATTTATAGATAGATGATTATTTTGGGGGTCGTGGCCTGAAAAGGTTGAGAACCACTGACCTAGACATGCCCCGAAATTATAATAGTATGATACAGTAGGTCACGTGGTCTCTCTGAAAACGGTCTGAAATAGTCTGAAACTCATGTCACAGTGTAATCTGGCCCTCGCTCCCCAACAACAGCTGACCAGTACAGTAAGTAGTCTAAGTATAGTCCATTAATTTGATTGGCTTATAAATGCGCATTTCCACAATGACATCATACAAATATTAACTCATATCTTAAGATGACTTTTTAAAGTGACAGTACCCCTTTAGGTGACAGTACCCCTTTAAAGGAGTCATCCAGACCAAAACACATATAGGGTTAAATCTGTCTTTTCTCATACCCCTTTATACCTGCTTTAGTCCATTTTTTTCATAGCTGCCCCTTTTGCTAGATTTCGGCTGCCCCTGTTGCTAGATTTTGCAGGCCCTCTCATAACTAACAGAGTAGATAGACTTTATACTAGTGCGGTTATTTCTTCAGCTTCAAAGTTAGTATTTTTTTATTGGATTGTGTTTACACAACGTCCTGAGACCAACCAAACCGCTGTTTTGACCTCACAGGCACCCTTACTTGTCAAACGGCTTCTGCTCTGCACCAGAGCAGGGAGAGGAGAGGCTAGAAAGGGAGGGGAGGGAGGGGTCGGTTTGACAAGTAAGGGTGCCTGTGAGGTCAAAACAGCGGTTTGGTTGGTCTCTAGAATAAAAAGAGAAGGATATCACACTGGGCGTGTCCCAGCCGTGGTACCGGGGTATAGCACATGCGCAGTACAATCTGGCCTGCGCCTACACTTTGGCTCAGTAGATGGCGGCGTGTAAACATTAAATGGTAGTGTTTGTTTTGTCCTACTTTAAGTGCCTGCTGGGGACTTGCTCTTTGCTCAAATTAAATGTTCTTATGCCACAAAACAAGTAGGCTTATTTGGTGCCCTAATAGGCACAACTATGTGTTGCATATCCTGAATGAATATAAGTTATAGAAATCCATCGGATTCTCATCTACTGCTGTTTTACTGATATGTTGTGTAAGTGCTTACGGTATAAATAAATTAAATTGTGCGGTCTGTTGAATCTTTTGCACCATACAAGTACGGCACACAGTACAAGTTAAGACATATGCTTCAAAGTACAGGATTATATAAAAGCATCCCTCTGAAGACCAATTATTTCCCACAATTGATTGATTTAAAACTTTATTAGAAGTTTGCATAGGAAAAGGTAGTTTTATAACAGCTGGTACAAGGTCAACTAAAAGGATAAACACCTCCAAAGAGCCTTGGGCTTGTTTCAATTGGGGTCCTTTAAAAAAAATAAAACACAGCACTATGCAGAAAATAAAAGAAAACCTGCAGCTGTTTAGGTGATGAGTGGAGAGAGAACAAAACAAACACACACACACCTCGCTCTACTGAGAACGGATCATGATCTTTTTTATCTAGTGCCTCTGCTGGAACACTCCACCATGGCAGTTCCTGTTAACACTGCGCATGTGCAATACCCCTGTACCACGCTGGGACACGCCCAGTGTGATATCCTTCCTTTTTATTCTAGGTTGGTCTCAGGACGTTGTGTAAACACAATCCAATAAAAAAATACTAACTTTGAAGCTGAAGAAATAACCGCACTAGTATAAAGGCTATACACTCTGTTAGTTATGAGAGGGCCTGCGAAATCTAGCAACAGGGGCAGCCGAAATCTAGCAACAGGGGCAGCTATGAAAAAATGGACTAAAGCAGGTATAAAGGGGTATGATAAAAGACAGATTTAACCCTATATGTGTTTTGGTCTGGATGACTCCTTTAAGCATGCCTGTACAGGGGGTTGAACTTACAGAGGGCCACTGCGTTGAGCATGCCGGTGTAGGGGGAGGCTGCCACCGACTGGTAAATGATACCAATGCGATCCTGCACGGCTCCCTTGGTGACGTCCAGGTCCAGGCGCATGACGAAGAAGGCGACAAAGAGGCCATAGATGAGGTTCTGGGACAGACGCATCAGAACGCCCATCCTGTCCCGCGACAGGTTCCGCGCTGTCCTCCTGCACACAAAGCACACATTACTGTACATCAGGGGTCTTCAACAGGGGGTCCGGGACCCCTAAGGGGGTCCTCAGAGTTATTACAGGGGGGCCGCCAAATCTTTGTGTGTTATAGGATCATTCTTTCAAATTAACAACTTGAACCCTCGCATCCCTATTCTGAGGAGAACTGCTGCGAGGCGTTGAGAGCTTGTAGATCGGCTATTTTCGGCAAATAGGTTTGGTGTAGAGGTAAAAAAGACCAGACCAAGTACAGAGTGAAAGGTCAAGGTAATATTTGCGACAGTGGGATAAGTTTGGTGTAAAATAATGTCATATCAAAGCAGAATGACAGTTTATATTTCTTTTTGGGGGGAAAGAACACTGACCTGAGCAGAACACCCAGTTTGACTGCACCGCTGGGCGACTCTTTGCTCTTGAAGGGGATGGCCGGCTTGTCGGCCCGCTGCAGGCTCTGCTCCATCTTGCTCAGCATGCACGAGTAGATAGCAGAGGCCTGATAGGACGAGGTGATTTCATGCATGCGGTTGAAAGTGGCGGCCTCTCTCTCGCTGTTACGCGTATCCACCGAGGTGAAGTCAACTGCCAGACACACCAGAGAATTATTTATTATTTATAATTATAACTTAAATGAGCTGGCTGCCATCAGTCAGTTTTAGTTTCACCTGATGCAGAGATGTCAAGTGCCCTCCCACCTCGTTAACCTTGCAGCTGCAAACAACTTTATTGGAGACAGCCAGAAAGCATGCCAAGTTCTATGTACTACTAGCTACCTTATTGGTGTGAAATGGCATGAGGGACCCCCACAAAAAGACCACCCCAAAAACCGGCATGCAGAAGTGCCCTTTTGTGACGGTGAGGTTTGAGCACCTGCCCCCTCAGTGCTCTCTGCACGGCCCTCTAAGTATAGTAAGCGGTAGTGGCTCATGACGTAGAGCGGCCGCTTGGGACTTTCCCGGTTCCATCCTTCCATCCTGGGTTAGAGTCGAAGTGTCCTTGAGCAAGAGACTTACTGCTCCCAATGAGCAGGTCAGTGCCTTGCATGGTTTCCTCTGCCATCGGTGTGGGAGTGTGTTTGACTGTGAATGGTTAAATGTAATGCACGCTTTGGAGAAAGGCACTATTTAAATACGAGTGCAGGGCACATGGCCAGTGCACAGCAATAGAGAGACATACCATAAATGTCAAAGGGGTTGCAGTACTCCGGACATTCATATCCACATTGGCTGAAAAAGTCGACCATCTCCCCAGGCTCCCCACAGAACACCAGCTCACCACAACTCATGATGGCTATCCTACTGAACACCTAGAAGACAGGAACACGGACACACACACACACACACACACACACACACACACACACACACACACACACACACACACACACACACACACACACACACACACACACACACACACACACACACACACACACACACACACACACACACACACACACACACACAGACAGAGGTCATCAGCCAAAAGCCATCTCTCTTTCACCATCTCTGCCATTTGACGATTATAATTTTCTATCTCTGGGACCCCAATCTACAATCCTCAGTGTTAACTCCCTGAATTACATGAGGGTCCATTGGGCTCCCAACTATCATCCATTTAGCCGGGGACCCCCTGGAACCCCCTCAAGGGCCCCATGGGGGTCCCCGGACCCCACATTAAGAAGCAGGGTTGTCTAACACCCACCCTAAAGAGCTCAGAGCGTGGTTGGTGGATGGTCACTATGACGACGCGGTCCCTCTTGGCCAGTTCTGCAAGCAGCACCACGATCTGGTTGGCTGTCATGCTGTCCAGCCCTGTGGTCGGCTCGTCCAATAGGATCACCTCTGAAAAACATCATGGTAATGACACCGTCACTGGGTGAGTCAGCCACACATCCAGGGAATAGTGAGAGAGACAAAAATCATCATGTGGGTTTTTTCTTTTCTTTTTTCAGTTGCAACTTTTAAAAGCTTTTAATGTACTTTTATTAAGTGGCAGACCCCTCAAAGGGACAAAATTAATGTGTTAAGATAAGTAAGTCCTTTTTTTTGTTAATTACTCTAATTAGGACAATTAAAAGATTGCCTCTTTGCATTATGAAAGCAGAGTGGAATTAGCAGATGCATTAATTGTGAGATTAATTCATTTCCTGGTTGATTGGAAAGGCACTGAATGGGAACTTCTTATTACCTTATTACTGTGTGTGTGTGAGTGTGTGTGGGTGTGTGTGTGTGTGTGTGTGTGTGTGTGTGTGTGTGTGTGTGTGTGTGTGTGTCCAGTCTAATCCTGAATGAGGACTGAGGCCTTTGCACATCCCTAGGGGACAGACCTGATAAACTACAACTGGGATGCATGCACGTGTGTGTGCGTGTGCGCGCACGCACACACACACACACACACACACACACACACACACACACACACACACACACACACACACACACACACACACACACACACACACACACACACACACACACACACACACACACACACACACACACACACACACACACACACACACACACACACACACACACACACACACACACAGGTGGGTCTCTGCTCCAGAGTGGTGTGATAACCCGGTCTTTCATTACCTTCATCTATTCCTCCATCCCATGTGACTTCCTTCCATCCCTCTCTCTCTCTCTGCCATTCCTTGTCCACTTCTTAATGAGTTCCTTTTCTCTAGTGTGGACTTTTAGAACTCTTTTGGGATAGACAGTCTTTTTGAGGAGAACTTCTCTCCTCAGGATAACACACTGCTTCTAATTTAGATAGTGCTAGAGATTATAGATTTAAAGTATATCCAGCACGTTTAAATAATGTTAAAATCTATAATAAATAATGATTTCAGACCAGTGAGGAATACCAATATGGCTTCATGGGGACTTCATGAATGATCAAAATCAATCCGGAATTTATTAAAGGAGGACTTTGCCACTTTCTTCATATAATAGGTCCTCACTAACGTTCATAATAAAATTACAAAAAAGAATTCTACTCTGTCGAAGTCTCTTAGGAGAGCTGTCGGAAGCTCAGAAATCCATAGTCTTGTGACATCATCGTTTGACAGATTTTTATAACAAAATTTTTGAAAATAAATATTTTTGATTTTCATTATCGCCAGAACAACAGCTTCCACTTTAACATTGCAACTTTTCAGGAATAGAAAGCCTGTATTTTCTATTAGCTTGGATTCCCCATTGATGATGTCACAAGACTATGGATTTCTGAACTTCCCACAGCTCTCCTTATTGGACCAAGTAGAATTCTTTCTTTTGCTATTTTATTATGAACATTAATGAGGACTTATTATATGAAGATAGGTTGAAAAGTGGTGAAGTAATCCTTTAAAGACAAGCAGGCAATGTGGTGTGAATCCCTACATTATCAGCTTATTGGTGCTGTGTTCAGCATGATCAGCTTGTTAAGGTTAAGGTTCTGGCACTCAGCAACATACTTAGCGTCATGTCCAGGGGGTGTACTTGCACATAATGCCTGGGGGATGCACTTGTACATCAAGCCGCCTCACGCTACACGAGTTGGCACTCACTTACTTACCCAGCATTGACCGGATTATTGTGTGGGTGACCCCCACCTCCTTTCCCTCTCCCTCCCCCTTGTCTCATCTACAGTAAACGTAAACGTACCTCTTTCCTCCCCCCCAAAAAAGTGTTGCTGGATGTAGAGAATAACTTTTTATAGAGGAATGTTGTGGTACATATACAGACTTCAAGGTTACTCAAACCTGTACCTGTTTGTGGCATTTCGATTATCTCGCACATCTATAACAGTGGTTCTCAACCTGTGGGTCAGGACCCAGAGGGGGTCCCCAAATTATTTTGGGGGGTCCCCAGATGATCAACTTAATTTGTAACATTGTTTTCACAATAGAACCGTGATATACAAAATGTAATTCCTCAACTCTTAGTGCTCGTCAGGGTGGGGGGGTTCCCCAGTTTAAATATATAATAGATTATTTTGGGGGTTGTGGCCTGAAAAGGTTGAGAACCACTGATCTATAAAAGGAATGAGACTCCTGAGCCACTCACTGGGGTCCTGGAGCAGCTGGCTGGCGATGGACACCCTCCTCCTCTCTCCTCCAGAGATCCCTGGGAAGACACGGCCTCCGATCACACTGTGGGCCACGTGACTCAGACTCAGTTCTGCCATCACTGCTGACACCTGCAGGTCAAAGGGCACTTATTGAGAGATAAACCACTGACCAGTATGATGGCTGGCAGGAGAAAACATTTTTAAAATAGAGATCTACAAGCTCACAATGCGACGCACTCCATGAGGCATGACACTGACCATGATACTGACTATGATACTGACCATGATACTGACCATGATACTGACCATGATACTGACCATGCTACTGACCATGATACTGACTATGATACGGACCATGATACTGACCATGATACTGACCATGATACTGATATGATACTGATATGATACTGACCATAATACTGATATGATACTGACCATGATACTTATATGATACTGACCATGATACTGACCATGATACTGATATGATACTGATATGATACTGACCATGATACTGATATGATACTGACCATGATACTGATATGATACTGGCCATAATACTGATATGATACTGACCATGATACTGATATGATACTGACCATGATACTGACCATGATACTGATATGATACTGATATGATACTGACCATAATACTGATATGATACTGACCATGATACTGATATGATACTGACCATGATACTGATATGATACTGATATGATACTGACCATGATACTGACCATGATACTGATATGATACTGATATGATACTGGCCATAATACTGATATGATACTGACCATGATACTGATATGATACTGACCATGATACTGACCATGATACTGATATGATACTGGCCATAATACTGATATGATACTGACCATGATACTGATATGATACTGGCCATAATACTGATATGATACTGACCATGATACTGATATGATACTGACCATGATACTGACCATGATACTGATATGATACTGGCCATAATACTGACCGTAATACTGACCATGATGCTGACCATGTTAGTGGCTTAAACCATTGCGTTTGAAATATACAAGACCGCTAGGGTTTTGGAAGACGCCTCTGTATTGAATTATTATTAGCTTTGATAGTTTGGCCAGAGGAAGACGTTCTGGCCTGACAGGTTATCTGCGGTCACCTTCTTCTTGATGCCGTCGGCCGAGTGTTTCCGCAGGGCAAGCTGAGCGATGTAGGTCAGGGTCTCCTCCACGGTCAGGTAGCTCAACAGGTTATCACTCTGCATGGGGCGAGAGAGGGGGAGAGAGAATCTGTTCGTCTGGGCCAGTAAAGAGTTTCTTTTTTAATGAGGGCACTTTGACATGAAGCTAGGCGGAACGCGGGAGCAGGAGCAGGGATCAAATTTAGAACCTTCTCAATCGAAAGAAAGTTGAATCCATCTCAATCTATCACTATTCACTCTATTCAACCTATCTTCCTCACTATTATTTGCATGATAGGTAAGGGGATTATGGATTTATGGTAAAGAGGGGTATGCAGTACAATATTCTATGCCTGTAGATAGATGTTGTTACTCTAACTTTAACCAAAGTAATGTGTGATGAGTGCATATTGTCAAATATTGGAGGCAGAAATTTGAAAATAGCAGATCTACATGCTCACAACGCCTCGCAACGTGTTGCGTTGTGAGCATGTCGATCTGCTATTTTCACAATAGAACCATGTTATACAAAATGTAATGCCTCAACTCTTAGTGCTCGTCAGGGTGGGGGGGGTCCCCAGTTAAAATATGATTATTTTGGGGGTCACGGCCTGCTCTATGTGAGATGGTAAGGCACAAAAACTTTCTGTGTGGCTCTCTCTGGTAGCTGTGCAGGTTACTACAACAGCAGTATCTGACTCACATCGGGTAAGCTCTGCTTGCTGCTACATCCTTGAATTACTGTAATCGCTGATATTGTGCTGCAGCAACCTATATAATATCAAGTATGTTCCTCCATCCGGTGTGGCGGAGCTACGCGAACACACTCAAACAGAAACACACACTTCGAGACAAATCTTGAACCTAATGAACTCACTGCCTGCTTCAATTAACACGCGGTGCCTCGTTGGTCCCATGTCTCCTCCGAATGACTTCTATCAGCAGCCCATATCACCTCTATATCTGCAGCTTAGCAGAGGCAGTTAATGACAGGGCTTAGAGAGCAGAAGGAGCCGGGGCGGCCGCTATCGGCTGGAACAGAGAGACCATTTGAAAGGGAAGCGAGGCCGGTTTTAAAGCCCACGATTTTTAATTCAGGCTTTGGATACACATGAGCACCTCTCAATGAGAGATTAGGTGTATGAGGAGGCTATCAAGGTTCTCAAGTTAATTTCATACAGGGGCCAAGCCAACCTTTTCCCTAGTTCTTTTGCTGTGTGTGTATGTCTGCGTGTTCAGAGTGCCTACTTTTGTATTTATGGTTATTGTTGTAACCGCAGGTAGCCCTGGATACATATACTTCTGTGAGTACACACATACACAGTCAGCAGTACAGCCATTCACTAAGTCAAAGGTCAAAGATTAACTTGATAGCAAATAATGAGTGGTGGGAACCAGGATAAAGGGAAATGCGTGCATACATGCATGTGTGCATGCATGTGTATGATAATACCAACTCAAAGTGGAAGCTGTAATGGTCCTAATGCTATAATGCTTCTAATTTTGGAGTATGTTATTAGAGTCAGTGAGGGCCTCATTTGTGCAAGTGTGTAAAATGAACATACTTGATTAAAGTCTGGGAGAAGATCGCCAAGATGTAAATGTCACAACGCTATGGTTCAGATGGCAGTCAAGTGCCAGTTTGAGGTCAGGAGGTCATTTGCTATAAGATGTTGAGATGCAATCTTAACGTCAATGTCATCAGTGCATGGCTACTGGCAGCTGAAACAACTGTACCAGATAATATGAATTTAACAGTTAATAAAGTTCTTATTAACGAGTTTGGCCTTTTTCACATGGGGACTATTTTAAAATAGCATAGTATTTGGAAGCCTTATTTACACTTCATTGTGCGAAGATGTAACACACTGTTATTTTCGTTGAGCGACACTATCGCGAGCATGTTGGGGGGGGTGTACCTGCAGTACATAGGAGAAACAGTCCTGGTACTGTTCTCTCTTCAGGTTCCTGCCGTTAATGTAGATTTCTCCCAACAGTGTGCCAGAGTTTCCAATCCTCCCAGAGATGGCATCCAGAAGGGTAGTCTTCCCCGAGCCTATAATACACACACACACACACACACACACACACACACACACACACACACACACACACACACACACACACACACACACACACACACACACACACACACACACACACACACACACACACACACACACACACACACACACACACACACACACACACACACTGAAGTTCTTGGCATGTCTATCAATCCCTCCTGCTACACACAACAACACCACCACTGACCACTTTCTTAACACACTGAGGAATAATTAAAAAGTACCACATTTCTTTTGGCAGTCTTCATAGATGTCTGACATCATAGACCACATGAGATGTCCATATATAAACTCAGCACAAAAAGAAAGGAAACTTGACTTCGGTCCATTATATCTCCCCTTTAATAATACCAATTTGAATTGTGTTCTCCATATATGGGCAAAAAGGGACAAGGATGGAATGGTTACAAGACCTGACAGAAAGTTTCATCTTTCTAAAAGATTCGTTTTTATTGATAGGACAGTAGACTGACAGGAAATGGGGAGAGAGATGGGGAGTGACACGCAGCAAAAGTCGTCGGGATCGGGACTCGAACCCGCGACACGCTGTCAGGCATCAGAGCCTGTGTGGTATGCGCCTGGACCGGTAGGCCAGCGGGCGCCCCAGTTACATCTTTCTAGTTTGTAATTGTATTTGTAATGATCATGAATTTGTATGATTTGTATCACTATACCACGGGGAGGACACACACACACACAAACCCACACCCACACCATATTAGCAATTCCATACTGTATCCACTGAACAAACAGTCAGGAGCCTCAGTCGCAGTTGGAAGAACCACACACAGACGCAACAGCATGGTCGTCACACATTGCTGTGGGATGGCATTCCATTGGTTATGGGTCGGCCAACGGAGTCAGACAGTAAACTATGTTTCAGTAAACTGTACTGTACATGTGTTAGCTGCCGTGTCAATGGAGTCAATGACCAACAAGAGAATATACAATCTTTGGCTTTGGCAGGGCACATTCGGCAGATTTCACAAGAGACCCCCAGCCCCAGCTGTTATGTGCCCTAACATGAACTAAAACTAACCCTAAAATAGGGCTAGTCTTCTGCAACCAAGCTCCAAGCATACCTCGAAATAACCCAAATATTCTAAAATATTCTAAACAAAACAATTAGTTCAGTGGCCCCGAGCTCTAATGCCAGCAGAATAATGTATGCCAACCTGAGTTGCCCAGGATGCCCATGATCTGCCCGCTGTCTACGTGGAAGGAAACATCGTTGAGGATCTGACGGGTCCAGCGCTTTCTGTACGAGGGCAAGTCCCACCACGGACCCACATGTTCGCTGCACCACACACACACACACACACACACACACACACACATATATGCACACGCACAAAGATAATTAACACACTGTGACAAAATGAATCTGCACAATAAATCTTAATTTACTTCCGACACATCTACAATATGAGAGGGCATTAAAAAGGAAAAGTTGAACCAAACTCCCTGTCGGCTATAGTTGGTATGCCAGCTTCTGCCTAAATAAATCTGTTTGGCTTAATATCATCCAGCAATTTTAACTAAATCTGAATGAGGCTTCCTCCCCGTTTTGTGTGTCATTCATACCTGACAGTGTAGGACACCTTACTGACGCTGAGGCAACAGGAGGGCTGCTGCCCTTCTCCCCCGTTCCGTCTACACATGTCCAGCTTGTCCTCCGACACAAACTTATAGGACTCTCTGAACCTCATCCCGCTCTCCGGTCCAAGAGGCTCCTCCATTGAATAGGACCTGTTCATGACTGCTCCGATATGCTCATCCAAGTGACGTGGTGTGCAGTATAAGCCACAGGGTACCTGCAAAGTTCTTGTGAAATCAAGCTAAAAAAGCAATCCGAACCGCATATAGGGCTATGGTTGGTAGTTTATGCAGAGCTCTCAAAGCGTAGCCAAAGATGCAGGCTTCAGTATACGTGTGTGACTGATTTCCGTGACCAGTCCCTAAACGGCTGACCGGTGGTGTCCTCTCTCAGATGCACACAATGAGTGGTGGTTGGTTGTCTTATCTCAGAGACCTTTGGTCTGGTGTGGTTAAAAAAAAAAAAAGTAGGCAGTTAAACGACTAGATAGATATCAGTGTCAAATCATTCTTTACACAGTAGCCTACAACCAAGGGCAGTGGAACTAACAGCACACACACAACAGTGAAGAACTGAGAATGTATCTTGACATTTGGATGTTACGCTTACTATGGAGGCTGATTTGACTTGGTTAAAGGAACCGGAGCTACGTGAGTGTGTGAGAACGTTTCAGTAAACTGTGCTGAATCAAACTGGACAGTAGAGGAGTTCTTCAGCTGGCCTGGAGAAGAAGAGCGCGAGAAGAAACAGTGAGAGTGAGAGCAAAACAAAGTGAGAGTGAGAGATAGATAGAGATAGAGCACAGAGAGGTGGTAATATTGGAGGGCAGAGAGAAGAGAAAAGGGGTGAATTGACCCCTGACCCTGCAAACTACAACCAACAACCTGCATCACCATGGACACAGAATTAGTCACTAACCCCGGGTCAACACACAAGGTCAGTCTGCATCCTGCATGGGAATGGGAATCATTTAAATGTTAATGGTGGGACCTGTACTGGACACAACATGTTGATAAAGGTCTATTACACCATGCATTGATTGTATGCTGTCTATACCGCAGTGGTGGCATTTACAGTAGAGCAGTGTTCATTTTTTTCAGCAAATTTTGATTTAGTCTTAGTCTTTTGAATAACACGCCATTTAGTCTTAGTCCTGTCTTATAGTCTTCTGAAATTGTTTTTATCTACTCTAGTCTTAGTCGACTAATTATCAAAACATTTTAGTCTTAGTCTTTTGGGATTAGTCTTAGACTTTTAGTCTTCGTCTTTTAGGATATTTTTTTAGGCTAAATTTAACTACATAATTCTGAACTAGAAGTCATTGTCTTCTACTGCCTGTTACAGTACATGGTCAAAATAAACCATACATAAAAGATGTATTTGGCTTTAATTTCATTGCAGTTACATACCAGTGTTAACTTTTACAGCCATTAGTCTTAGATTTAGTCTTTGTCTTTTGAATAACATAAATACTAGTCTTAGTCTTCTGAAATTGTTTTAGTCCAGTCTAGTCTTATCGACAAAATATCAAAATCTTGTAGTCTTTTAGTCTTAGTCGACAAAATTAACACTGCAGTAGAGTAGCTTTGAGTCAATTATATTCCATCCAACAATTTAAGGGGGATTAGTCACCCTCCATACAGCATCCGACTGTTTGGCTCAAGGTCTTTGCATTTGCTTAATACAATTATTTGTTGATGTTTTTCTTTATTTCTTTTATTCTTTTAAATATATCTCAAGTATCATCGAAGTTCTTTCTGTAAGTTGACTGGCAGGTAGAATAGAAAAGCATTTCTGATAGGTTCCAGGCATGAGGTCAAGGGGTACGGGTACTGGAGTAGCTAGAGGTCCCAGCTGTTTTAAACAGCTGCATCAGCACTAAAAGAACATATATTAAAACGTTTCGTTTAGATTTATTTACACAGGATGCCGGTTAGAGACCAGAAAATGTGTGTTTAAGTTACTTAAGGGACAGTAAAATCCTCAGTTTTACTTTATCAATTTGTAACTCTGAGAGTCCATTACCATACCTGGTTATATTTGTACACTCTCATAGTTAAATGAACACTCTTGTTTTTCTGTGTATTTGTAAAAGGTAGTAGTTGTCAACGTCAAGTAGTAGTTTACAGTGCATCAAATACTGTACTTATGTCGCCGGTTTGATTTCAGCTGAGCACCTGTATGCATGTGCACCCTACGATGCTTATGAATATTAAAAGCAATTTGTAATCTTACATGCATACAAATTCACTTCAATCCACACAAGTGAAGGTATCTGCTCAGTGATAGTGGACTCATTTAAAAGGCATGGTCAAGATAAGGGCTAACCTATAATTGGAGACACAGCTGCCACCTCTAACCCATATCTTGTTATCTAAATTCAGACCGTCAGTCTGTCTTAGATCTGTGTCTTATCTAGATGAGAGGATACAAGATTACATAACCATAACATGGACCCTGGACCCACAAAAGGACTCAAGCAGCAATTGTTTACACATACAAACAACATATGTGAACACACGCACGCACACACACACGCACGCACAATCGCATGCACACACACGCACAAGCGCTCGTGCGCGCGCACACACACACACACACACACACACACACACACACACACACACACACACACACACACACACACACACACACACACACACACACACACACACACACACACACACACACACACACACACACACACACACACACACACACACACACAGTATTCAAATTGTCCAATGAAAGAGAGTTCAGGTGTATGATTAATAACTCATTAATAACTCTGGTGGTGACTATTTTAATGACTATGATGTGTACCTGAGATAGCAGTTGGCTGTTAAAGTTAAGGACAATGTCCTGTAATGACTTTAGTGGCTACAACTAAGGCGATTCTGAGGCACATTAAGTACACTATAAAATCCTGAGAGTTACAAATGGGTGAATTAACAATTTTGAGGTGTAGAACTTCTCAGACAAGAAGAAGTACCTTTCACATTCCACATTATGACATTATAATTATAAGCATACCCACATATATAACCACATATCGTCGTTGTCGGATGGAAACCGTGTATGTCCAAAACCGTTCGTTTTGTATTTATCGTTTTAAAAAATGATCTAAACTAGTGAAAATAGCTGATCTACAAGCACACAACGCCTCGTTCTGTGCTATAGTCTTGTGTGATGAACCAGGGCTTTACTTTACGGAAAAAAACGTACAAATTTGAAACTTGGAGGTATGAGGTTTCTGCCCGACAGTGACAATATGTTTAAAAGTGCAGGTATGTCGATATGCTTCAGTACATCGTTCATTCTTGGCATGCCATCGTACCACCAAGAATCTCTGTGAAGCAAACTGGAGCAAAGAGGAGTTGTTGCGTATCAGGACTTTGATACTCAACAGTAATACATGCCATGACTCTGGCACACATTAGAGGGGAAATACTTTGACTACCCTAAAAAAAAAAAAAAATTGTAACGTGTGTTGCACTCATCTACCTGTCTGTCTGTCTGTCTGTCTCTCTACCATGTCAGAGTCGCAATATAGAATTGTTCTCCTCATCAGAAGAAGACAGCAGTCTGTATTTCACCTACAGCGGCGGATGCAACAAGCTGGAGGTCAATGACCTGCACTATGAGGTAACTACAGGACACGGCTGTCTCTCTCTTGGTTTCTTTCTTAGCAAGAGGACAACCCTCTCTGGAGAACAGCTCACCACTTAACCCATTAAGACCAGAGGCTGATTCTACAAATGTCTTCTAAATCTCAATTTGCCTCATTTCATTGTGTCATAATGTCCAATTTCACTTGTTTCATCTGTATCCCGTGCAAGTTCTCTCTCCTGATTGGATGACATTGGTATCCCAACGTGAAAATGCATTTCCTGGTTACTAAAGAGCTGGAGAGAAAGGAAGACTCCTGCTACTGAACAAACACTCACTAGGGCTGTCACGATTATTACATAAGCCTAATCGTCTAATCGCAATTATTTGACATAATCGCAATTATTTTGTGATAATCGTCATAATCGTTTACAGTACATGTTGAAAAATGTTTATATACGTTCAAACATTAAAAGAATTGTGGAAATAGTGAATCTACAAGCTCACAACGCGTCAATGTTAGGGAAAGGATTAGGGTTAGAGGGAATGAATGAATGGATGAATGAAGACAAAGCAATGTGCCTGACAGTTTGGAAAACCTGTGTGTGTGTGACTGTGTGTGTGTGTGTGTGTGTGTGTGTGTGTGTGTGTGTGTGCTGTGTGTGTGTGTGTGTGTGTGTGTGTGTGTGTGTGTGTGTGTGTGTCTCACTAGGTGGACACAGCAGCCCAGATCCCCTGGTATGAGAGGCTGTCAGAGTTTAAGATGCCCTGGGAGATGAAGGGAGACAAACAGACAGCCATCAACAGGCTCAATCTCCGAGTTCACAGTGGACAGATGCTGGCCATCATAGGCAGCTCAGGTAACATAAACCTAGGGTACTGCGAACACACACACACACGCACGCACGCACGCACGCACGCACGCACGCACGCACGCACGCACTACAAGCTCACAGCGTGGCACCGAGTGCCGCGCTGCGAGCTTGTTTGTATATCTGCTATTTTTCAATAGTTGAAGCACAAAATAATGCTCAATAATGCGTTCCCAGTCTAAGGGGGCCAGCAGTGAATCCTTGTACCCAGGGACCAGAATTTGGTGCGACACCCCTGTCTGTGAGCAGACGCTGACTACAAGTGTTAATTACCTGTCTAACCCAAGGCTGCGGCAAGACCTCTCTGCTGGACATCATAACGTGCCGTGATGAGAGCGGCGTGATCAAGTCAGGTCAGATTCTGATCAACGGGAAGCGCAGCACGCCGCAGCTGGTGAGGAAGAGCATCGCCCACGTGCGGCAGGACGACCGCCTGCTGCCGCACCTCAGCGTCCGAGAGACCCTGGCCTTCGTAGCCAAGCTCAGGCTCCCTACACACTTCACCCAGGCTCAAAAGGACAAGAGGGTAAGACTAAGTTAAATGGGATCCCAGCAATATCCAGTATCTACAGTACCTGTAGTACAGGTTTGCCAGGCTTATGCAAAGGCTAAAATGTAATTTTAAATAGACTGATGCCAGGCCATTTTCGACTAGACATCGTATCGTACAACGAAGCTATAGGTTTATAGCTTCGATGTTTAGAGCGTCTGCTAAATGCCTAAATTGTAAATTGTTTGCTATGAGATAGTACAACCAAATCGCATTTGTTCCAATGGAGATCTCCACTAGACTTGCTTTGGTTGTGTTAATTCAAAGAATTTTGAACTCTGTCGTTTACGTTTCACTTTAAGCACAATATTCATGCCAAAGTTTCAATCTTCTTTCAAAATACTTTCTGCACCTTTATGGCACGCAGGTTAATTCTAATGAATTGGAAACAAGCTCAGCCTCCTGCATTTAAAATGCTGGTTAATGATGTCATGCAGCACCTTAAGTTAGAAAAACTAAGATTTACTCTACGGGGTTCTATAGAAAAGTTCTTTAAAACCTGGCAACCTTTCATGGACTATGTAAATGCTAGGCATTGAATTTCTTCTGGCTTACGGTGGTTCGAAAATGGGCCAATGGTCATCACGGAGAACACATGAAGAATATATAATGATGAAAATGTAACCTTCATGCACTGTCTTTTTTTTCTTTTTATTTTGTCTCGTCTTTGGCTCGGTTGTGTGTTTTTTCCTTTTTGTTCTGTTTAATGTATGTAATGTCTGATGTATGTTTCTGGGGTGGGGGGGAGGAGGGTGTGTGTTTGTTTTGTGTGGTATACTCATCTACAAAGTATAACCAATATTGTATAGATTCATTTGTATGCCTGTATGTCCTTAAAAAAACCTGTATAAAACCAATAAACAGATAAAAAAAAAAAAAAAAAATACTTTCTGCTTCGTTGTACAGGTTACAGGGTCCAACACACATACTTTATACTGTATTTGAGTCCTGCCAGCACACCTAACCGTGTCTACCGTTTTCCCATGGCAGGTTGATGATGTCATCGCAGAGCTGCGGCTGCGACAGTGCGCTAACACCAGAGTGGGGAATGAGTACGTGAGGGGCGTCTCTGGAGGAGAGAGGAGGAGAGTCAGCATAGCTGTCCAACTGCTCTGGAACCCTGGTGAGAGAGAGACATATTTATAGAAGCTTTGAAGGTAAATGGTAAATGGTAAATGGTGCATTTATATGGCGCTTTTATCCAAAGCGCTTTACAGAGATTGTGCATTACATTCACCCATTCACGCACACATTCATACACCGGTGGCGGAGGAAACCATGCAAGGCACCAACCTACTCACCGGGAGCAACTAGGGGTTCAGAGTCTTGCCCAAGGACCCTTCGACATTAACTCAGGAGGAGCCCGGACCCTTCGGGAACCCTTTGTGCTCTAATAACGGTTTCTCTACCCCTCTTGACATGCTGTTTTTATATCTATCTATCTATCTTCAAACGAGTATTACAATGTTTTAACTGAAAAATCCACTCCAGTGAGCCATGGCAGATGAATTAAATAAAAATTGATTGACACCTGCGGGTTGAGTTCAGGAGACAAAAATCTAATATAAATGTGATGTCATGAGAGCTTTAATAACCACACAGAATCACACATAAAGTACAGTACAGACAGACAGACACACATGAAGTCCCATACCTGTACTTGATGGTCTTCAACCTGAGCCCCTCTTTGCCCCCATAAGGCATCCTGATCCTGGACGAGCCCACGTCGGGCCTGGACAGCTTCACGGCCCACAACCTGGTGATCACTCTGTCCCGGCTGGCGCGGGGCAACCGGCTGGTGCTGCTGTCCGTCCACCAGCCTCGCTCCGACATCTTCCAGCTGTTCGACTTGGTGGTGCTGCTGTCCTCCGGCTCGGCCGTCTACTGCGGGCCTGCCCGCGACATGGTGCCCTATTTCACCGCCCTGGGGCACCCCTGCCCTCGATACTGCAACCCCTCCGACTTCTACGGTATGGGTGAAATGCATGAGCAGGGGGATGGCGAGAGAGGGAGGGAGAGAAGACCGACATGGAATTAGTTTTAGTACTGGTCCAGAGACATACTACTGTATATCCACCAGACACAGAACTACCCACCGACAGGATGGACAGGACGACGGGACATACTGCGTGAACACAATAAAAGCGAACTCAAAGTGTAAAAATGAAATCAAATAGACTTAAGGGTCCATTTGGTTGCATTTTGTACACTCAAGAGTTAAATGAACTCTATTACTGTGTAGAGAGCAACATAGCATGCATAACATACATTGTAATGACAGACTGGACTGGACAGACTGACTAATGATGTGCGACAAGTTGACAACCCTTTAACTTTCACCTCTGTTTGTGTGTGTGTGTGTGTGTGTGTGTGTGTGTGTGTGTGTGTGTGTGTGTGTGTGTGCGCGTGTCCAGTGGATCTGATCAGTATAGATAGGCGCAGTCCAGAGATGGAGAGGCAGTGTTTGGAGCGCGCGAGGATCCTGGCTGCGCAGTTCATGGACAAGGTGCGGGACACAGACGACTATATGTGGAAGCCAGACGGATCCAGTGCAGCACTGACAGACACTGACAGGTAGCTGCACTGTAGCTCTGTGTGTGTGCGTGTGTGTGTGTGTGTGTGTGTGTGTGTGTGTGTGTGTGTGTGTGTGTGTGTGTGCGCGCGTGGATTCCTCTGGTGTCTTAATCGTTATAAAGAAAGTAAAGGTCTGCAAACAGTATACTCTCCCGTGCTTTAATCCATTGAGATCTGAGGCCGATTCTACATTATGCCTCCTAAATCAATGTTTTTCTCAAATGTTTTCGTGCCTAGGAGGACCCCCAAAATTATATGTATTTGGCCACGGACCCCCCAGAAGAGAGGATTTGTGTTAAAAAATAAAAAGATTTTAAATTTTAAGATAAAAATAAAAATAAACCTTCAAAAATAGCTTTGCAGCTGAGTGCAATACCTTGAATATCTGATATTTGAGGTTTAAGTGGTTAATAATCAGATTCTGAATGATATCACTCCAATCTGTCCTCCCCTCTCCTCCTCAGTCACTGGATAATGGTCTTGGTCATTGTAATAAAGCAGGGTGTGTCTGTGCAGAGGAAAGGACACATTAAAGGGGTGCTGCTGTGTGTCTGTGCAGAGGAATGGACACATTAAAGGGGTGTTGCTGTGTGTCTGTGCAGAGGAAGGGACACATTAAAGGGGTGTTGCTGTGTGTCTGTGCACATGGACATATTAAAGGGTTGTTGCTGTGTGTCTGTGCACATGGACATATTAAAGGGGTGTTGCTGTGTGTCTGTGCACATGGACATATTAAAGGGTTGTTGCTGTGTGTCTGTGCACATGGACATATTAAAGGGGTGTTGCTGTGTGTCTGTGCAGAGGAAGGGACACATTAAAGGGGTGTTGCTGTGTGTCTGTGCAGAGGAAGGGACACATTAAAGGGGTGTTGCTGTGTGTCTGTGCACATGGACATATTAAAGGGGTGTTGCTGTGTGTCTGTGCAGAGGAAGGGACACATTAAAGGGGTGTTGCTGTGTGTCTGTGCAGAGGAATGGACACATTAAAGGGTTGTTGCTGTGTGTTCTCTTCCAGCGCTCAGCAGCCCAGCAGAGAGAAGGGAGAGGAGGTGATCACTGTGTCACAGCAGAGGGACAGACTGCCTGGCAGACTGCACCAGTTCACCACACTCATCAGGTGAAACCAACACACACACATGCGCACACGTGCACACATGCACACGCACGCACTCTTAACTCAACTTTTTGGTCTCCCCCCAGGCGTAACATGTACAATGACTTCAGAGACCTGGTCACCCTATTGGTCCACGGCTTTGAGGCCCTCCTCATGTCGCTGCTGGTTGGCTGTCTTTACTACGGGGCGGGACAAGAGCGTCTGTCCGTCCAGGACACAGTGGCTCTCCTCTACATGATCGGAGCTCTGACTCCATTCGCTGTGGTGCTGGACGTCATAGCCAAATGTGAGTGATTGACAGCTGTCGAACTATTAACCACTCAAGCCCTATTTTATACTTGAGCCCTACCGTGGTGTCGCATGGCAGAAACAGCTGATCCACAAGCTCACATCGCGTCGCCTCATGATGTGTTTTGAGCTTGTAGATTTGTTTCATATTATACACAGTCATTTTATAAAAACTTGTGGCTAAGTGCAAATTAGTGCTACTCTCTAGTGAGAATTCTAGAGAATTGGCATGTCAGGAAAGAGAGGGAGTCAAATTCAGAATGACATAGCAGCAAGTGAAAAAATCAACTTGCCAAATAACATGAGTTAAATAAAACATGTTACGATGAAGCCATTGTGATTACAAACTGAATTACTCTACTGTCTCACCAAAAGCCAAAGTTTGGGTCACCTAATGTCAAATCCAATCAAATTATGAGCCATAAAATAATTATATAACACATTTTTAAACAATGAAATGATACCAAAATGTAATAGTACTAATGGAACTTTTAGGTGTCATAGAACTGTTTTAATTTCCATAAATAACCTTTTTTGCTGTAAGGTAGAAATACTATGAGTCTGAAAATTCAAAAAAGAAAGAAAAAAAAAAAGTATATATAGGCATATATATATATATATATATATATATATATATATATATATATATATATATATACCGTATATAAAATGATTTAACACATTTAAGGTTTTGGACTTAGAGCCACTAATAGGGCTAAGAATAGAAAAGCCTGAAGGTAAAATGGTGGATCTGTGAGCTACAATGTCTCTCTGTTCCAGGTCACACAGAGAGGGCCATGCTGTACCATGAGCTGGAGGACGGCATGTACAACGTCACTTCCTACTTCTTTGCCAAGGTAAAACAGTTCCAGCCTTATGCAATGCCAAGGTAAAACACTGTTCCAGCCTTATGCAATGCAAGAAACAGCCTTGATCGGTTACTTCAGTGGTTCTCAACTTTTTCAGGCCAAGACACCCCCAAATTAGTCATATTTGAACTGGGGGACCCCCCACCCTGACTAAATGTTGTCTAAAAATATTGACTAAATAGCTGATCTACAAGCTCACTTAGATCGCCTATTTTCACTTTTTCCCCCCTTTTTCTTATTCAACTCTTTTTTTCCCCCTTACCAGTTGTTATAGTATAGATTGTTGATAACTTTTTCTGTTTTGTATTAAAAATGTGTTAAATTGTCACTTCACTGTCATCTAGAGACCCCCCAAAAATCATGTGGGGCCCCCTGGGGGTCGCAAACCACTGCGTTATTTGACAGAGTGACTGATAAATGTCATGTAGGCAGAGAGGTTGAATGTGTGGTGCTTCTGGAGAAAGTCTTGGAAGTACAATATAATGAGCCAGACTTTCTCAAACTAGTGGCGTAGCGAGTGGGGTCGCCCTTGGACACCTGAAAAAACAAAAACTGTATCCTTCCCATTAAGTTGTATTTGTTTTAGAAAAGCATAGCCTGTGATATCTGAAGACAGATAAAGCCTATGTATACTGTAACTGTATGCTTACAAATGTGTACAGAAATGCTTTTTCTGTAAAAAAAAGAAAATAAAAGAAAGAAAAAACGTGGAAACTACATTGATAAGACTTTTAAATTGCACTATAAAAGATGTGTGGGGTCGCCAAAGAATTTCCCCCATAAATTGGGGTCTTTTGGTATCAAAAGGTTTTAGGACCCCTGATGTAACCGATTCCAGAGAAGACAGCTCCCCTTTTAAACCAGTAGGGGTCAGTCTAGCTCCATGTGGAAGAAATAATTATGCGAAAAATACTTGCCTGCTGTACAGGGATGCAGTGTGTGCATGTGTGCATGTGTGTGTGTGTGTGTGTGTGTGTGTGTGTGTGTGTGTGTGTGTGTGTGTGTGTGTGTGTGTGTGTGTGTGTGTGTGTGTGTGTGTGTGTGCGCTGTGTGTGTCCATGCAGTACTGGATGTACATGTTCATGCGATGTGTGTGACTGTATCTGTCTGTGCACATAACGTATGCTCTCTCACAACAACCCACAGATCCTAGGGGAGTTACCGGAGCACTGCGTGTTCACCCTGGTCTACGGCCTGCCCATCTACTGGCTGGCCGGGCTCAACGAGGCCCCGGACCGCTTCCTGCTCAACTTCCTGCTGGTGTGGCTGATGATCTACTGCAGCCGCTGCATGGCGCTGTTCGTGGCCGCCACCCTGCCCACGCTGCAGACCTCTGCCTTCATGGGCAACGCCCTGTTCACTGTGTTCTACCTGACCGGAGGCTTCGTCATCAGCCTGGAAAACATGTGGCTAGGTGAGAGAGGGGACAGACAGAGACAGACAGAGGCCCGGCAAAGAACCGGTTCCAGAACCAGTGTCGGTTCAACTTTCTTGGAACCTTGGTTCGTTCTTGGAACCTTTGGTTCGTTCTTGCGAACCGGCTTGCGTTTCCACCAGATTGAACCATGATTGAACCAGAGGAACCAAGGAGTTTGTGGTTCCCGTTCGGAACCAACTTTTACGGTTCGGAACCAACTCCGGTTCTCGGTGGAAAAGCTCACCTCTGGTTCATCCCAGAGGCGGGAGAAAGAACCAGAACCGCTTCTTTGCCGGTGGAAAAGGTCCCACAGACAAGACAGGCATACTACACTGAAGAACCAGTGGTTCCCCAACTTTTTAGCTCAAGACCCAAAAAAGATCAGGCACGTGCACACACAGACATCAAAGGGGGCCCTTAGTGTTATCCATCTGTAAAAAAAAAAGTGCCCTCTCCAGACCATGAATGTAGTTTTTACTATGGTGAAAGAAATGCAAATGCCCTCTTTCCATGCCATACCTGAAGGCAGCATTCAAGAGAATTGCCTTGTCCAAACTCTCCTTGAATGCAGCATCTTGAAAGAATTGTCCTCTGTGTAAAAATCAAGCATCGAAAATAGCCGCTCTCCAAGCTCACAACGCATCGTGCTTGATGTTGTCTCGCTGGGACACTAACTACAGTATAGTGAAAATAGATGATCTACAAGTTCACCACACGTCGCATCACGTAGCAAACCTTAAGTATACAACGTCAGTTCCATTGATCCAAGCCGGAACACAATCGATTGATTGATCATTAGAATAAACATGCTCTCAAAATGCAGGTGCATGCTCTAAATCAGCAGTTCTCAAAAGTGTCGTTCACCCACCTGATCACACGTGGTCATATCAGATGGATGGGCCTACTACATTTTCAGAGCATGTTTATTTTGGGAGCATATCTAGATACATGTTCCCCAGGTTCTATGTTCCACCGTAAACCCTTAGGCAAGAGGGTAACATAGAACCTGGGTAACAGGGATGACACCAAATAATGGTGTAAATACAGGTATTTTTTATCTCACAGCGTCTGGTTTCAGAACACTTGGGATTGCGCTGCACAAGTGGTGGAGTATGGTCATTATTGAAACGCCAAGAACTGAACTGGTCACCTTGACTTGACTTGGTTTTGGAGAAGTATGCAATGGAGTTGTGCAGGCAACCTCCCTGTTGAGTACACACTGTAATGACAGTATTGTCATGTTTTGGCTACTTTAGTTGGTCCAGAGTGATGCAGACTGTTACTTTATATTTTGTTGGCTGGTAATATGTCATGCTAATCGCGCGCGTGTGTGTGTGTGTGTGTGTGTGTGTGTGTGTGTGTTGCTCTTACCAGTGGCATCATGGCTCTCCCATGCTTCCTTCATGCGTTGGGGGTTTGAGGGCATGTTGCAGGTCCAGTTCAGAGGCAACATGTACCCAGTCACCATTGGGAATTTCACCTTCCAGATCGATGGCATCCATGTGAGTTTAAAAACTGATGATGACAATGATAACATAAATCCACCCTATAATAGTTATCTGACGTAGTCTCTCTCTCTCTCGTTTCACTGCACATCTAGGTGGTGGAAGCCATGAAGATGAACCAATACCCTCTGTACTGCAGCTATCTGGTCCTGTTGGCTGTAATTGTAGCCTTCATGGTGCTCTACTACCTGGCACTCAAATTCATCAAGCAGAAGTCCAGCCAGGACTGGTGAACACGCAACTCTGAATGTACAAATTGTATACCCTCCTTGAGTCTTTGTTTCAGATTCGACTGGTTTCGAAATCTGTCCTTATATTTCGCACTTTTCATTGTAGTACTTGACAATGCTAAAACAAGTTGATTATTTAGAGAAAACAGTGGCTGTATACATATATTTTTGTGTCTCATAAGCAGCATTTGTTTAAAATGTTTTAACAAATGCTGAACAATAGTTTAACATTTAGATGACAAGGACTTACACAAATTCCAGGCATGCAATATACTACATCGAGGGACCAGTCTAGTTCTAGTTAAAATTCATAAGAGTTTGACCCTCTGTAACTGGTCCAAAACAAGATAAAGTACATATTGCAGTGCCACTGTCTGCCACTGGATGGCAGCAGAACACTTCAGAGTTTCAGTTTCTACATGTTTGCAATGTCATTTTTCATTCATTTGCTTTTTTCTGTCTTGGCAAATGATTAGAGTGCCACTTTAGCAGATATCCATCTGCAGCTTTTGCCTGTTCAATTTTCAATCTTTTTTTTTTCCTACAGCTTAATCTTTTTTGTATATGTAAGGTTATTAAGCTTAACATGTGTGTGCCAGTATAGGCAAAGCGGAGAAAAGCCAAAGATACATTTGTAGTAAATCACACTCCCGAAAAGGAGCTTGCGTTTGTTGCGTTCTTATAGATTGAAGATTATGTAAACTGTGTTTTCTTTTTTTGCACTGGTGCAAAAGCCTGATAAATGTATCACCGACATGCTCTGGATCCGTAGTAAATAAATCAAGTTGCTTCACTTGGAGGTGTTTTTCTTCTTTAACGGTAGGATGACAGACCTTCCTCTGGCTCTTTCTGAAGGACTAGTCTAACAGTATAATGACTTTGAAATTACCACTCACACACACACATATACACACGTGATCAGCTGGGACATCTACAGATGTGCCGTTTCAACTCTTCAGTATTCACTGCTATTTTCTTGAAAATGTCCTGCAAATGCATTTTTTTCCCACCGGTTTCTTTCCCTTTGCTTTTCAAATTTGTATGCAGAACAGAGCTTAACTAGCAAAAACAGTTGATCTACAATCTAAATTTTCTGCAAATCCCCTGAAAATCTATGGTCTTGCCAATGGCAGGGCGTGTGAAGTTTTCAAATGGCACATCTGTATGATAGTGTTTCTCAACCTTTTCAGTGCCTTGACACCCCAAAATAACAGTATTTATACTGAGGTCCCCCACCCTGATAAGCACTTGGAATTGTAGACATAATATTTAGTTTGACTCGGTTCTACAGATACATATTGTGAAAATAGCAGATCTACAAACTCACAACGGCTCACGCTGTGAGCTTGTAGATCGGCCATTTTCTCATTTCTTTCATATATTATTTGACAATGTTTGACCAGCTTTTATAGTATAGTTTGTCCTTTATTATTTTATTTAGGTATTAAAAAGGTGGCAACGCCCCCAAAATAATGTTGGGACTCCCCTGGGGGACCTACAGGTTGACGTCATTTATCCAGGACATATCTACTGTATGGCTCCAAATGTCACTTTGTAATCCAAGGTCATCAACTGGCATCACGATGCCAAGATCATCAATAAAAAGTTCAAGTTTGTCTGTGTGCCCAGATTATGCCCGACATCAGCGCAAATCACAGCCGTAAGAGCAACACAGTAGCCCATCTGGCATTTTTAGGTAAATCAAATTATTTTGAAAGTGCAATCCTCGATAAACAGAGCAGTTGACCTATGACAAGGTGAAACACAGACACACACACACACACACACACACACACACACACACACACACAGACACACACACACACACACACACACACACACACACACACACACACACACACACACACACACACACACACACACACACACACACACACACACGGCACTCATTAAAATCAATCATGTAACATCTGCCAATCTTCTGAGAAAACCGACACTTATTTTTAAGCAACAAGACAACAGGACGCCATGTTGATTCCTAACTTTATTTATTAGCATAAATACTTCTGTACATCATCATCTTCAGTGGTGCAGCGGACAAACTTTTAACATACCGACAGTATTTCACAATTTACCCCAACTCAAAGAACGTGTAAAAAACAAAAATTAAGGACAAAGAATGGAGGGATGGAGGGAAGAGGTGAGGCTGGGAGAACGAGGCTCTACTCCTCTGTTGCTGCCTGGGCTTTTCTCTCCTTCAGCTTCTCTGCATAAAACTTAAAGGACTCCTGGAAGCATAAACAAAAGAGAGAGGAGATAAAGAGCAAATTAGCATCAAACAGGAATAAACTATTCCCAACGACTTGTATGGGGAACAAAAGCCATTGTTTCATAAGCAGAGTGTGTTTTGTTTTTCGTTTGTGCATTTGTATTTGCGCGTGTGCGTGTGAGAGAAATACTTTCCAAAAAGTAAGCAACTGCCGAGGTCCCTCTGGGCTCAGCTAAATAGTCTCCACTTACCATGGTGAGGTTGTTTCCTTTCATCTTGAAATTCCCATTAATATACAAATAAGGGATTTATAAGCAGGCTCTCTACACACACACGCACATACGTCCATAGAACTCACTGTTCTTTCCGTTCCTCACTCTGGCTTCTGCTAATTAATCACCGTTTTGATCCAAAGAGTTGTGTTCTGTTATTCTGTGGGTTTAGGGCAGGTGGGGTTGTGAATGCTTTTCACAGATTACAGTTGTTCCCGCACATTGTACAGTCCCTTAATAACGCAAGGATTTAATGTCAATAAGTAGCTATGTTTGTCGCAAACAAAGAGGACGAAAGGATGATTGTGTGAGAGAAGGATTGATTGAGTGAGAAAGAGAGGGGCTGGAGGGGGCTCAACACCTTCCTTATCTCCCCTCTCCTGAGACACGTTGTCCTGGAAGCCACTGTGACAAGCGGAGGGAACCAGCGGAGGAGGAAAGGAGAGAGTCAGGGAGAGTATTGACCCTGAGATTGGTTTGTTGAAAACTTTTCCTAGATACAATTGCAAACTTTACTGGGGGCACGTCTATATTTTGAGTATATTCACGTAATGTTCTGGCGCAGTCTTGTCTTGGAGATAGGAAACAGCTACACATCACCACTACAAAAGATACAGACCATAAAAAGCAAGTCTCACGGCCCCCATCTCTATTTAATACCGGTAGCCAGCAGAGGCGGATCACCATGTTATCGTCAGTTTTAAGGTGGTACAAGAGGTTGGCGAGAGAGAGATGAGAAGAGGTGAGGAAAGGTGACTGTGATGTGCACGTCTCCCATTCCCCCAAGTGCATTCTCCTGTGCTTAAAAAACCTGGCCTTACTTTACCTCTCTGACTGTGAATAATACAGAGGATGTGTGTGTGAGAGAGAGAGAGATAGTGAGTGTGAGTGTGCGTGTGCGTGTGTGTGTGTGATGCACACAAGTCATCCACAACTAACAGCCTTGCATGGACTTAACAAAAATGTGCAATGCACCTGAAAACTCTACAGCAATAGGAGCTACAAATAGATTGAGTCTATTGCTGTGACACCGTCTCACTGACACAATCCATGTACTACTGTACAGTATGTGACTTCAGACAGCACACACACACGCGCACACACACACACACACACACACACACACACACACACACACACACACACACACACACACACACACACACACACACACACACACACACACACACACACACACACAGTATACGACAGCAATGGCACATGTGCCAGCACTGGTTAGGACTTGCTAGTATGTGTTTTGTTCCACTGCTGTTGTTGTTGCTTTATTCAGATAAGAGTGTGTAGAGCAGGGTTTCTTCTAGGCATTTTCTGTGACCAACAACATTATATTATTCCGGCCAGGTGTTAAACTAACCAGACATAATTTAATACAAGTCATGTGCGTGTTAAGATAGTATGTGTGTGTGTGTGTGTGCACGCACACAGGTCGTGTCGTTTAACTCAAAGGGTACAAACCACAAGGGTTTGTGAGGCATGTGCTGATGTATTGGCAAATGAGCATTATTAGCCCTATAAAATAACCTTTAAAGTGACTAACTTTTCATTCTCTACCCTTCAGAATCCCAAACTCGCCACAGGGCTATTCTTGGCATTGTAGGTGCGTTTGGCGGCAGCAAGGTTCACAGTTTGAGATTGGGAGCAGTACAACACTCACCATTTTGAACAAGGCACTTAAACCATTTAGCATTTGCAATTGATAAATACATGTAGCTTGTCTCCCTGTATGAGTGTGTACTGTATGTGTGGGACTCACAGGGGGCTCTATGAAGGGGACTTCTTCCCCTGCGTTCCGGTAGAGTACGGCCAACCGTTTGAGTGTCAGCTCGTCCACACTCACTCCTTCCTTCACCATCCGCTCATGAAGCTCTTTTGCTGATGCCAGGTCCTTGTCCTGAGCTGTGAGAGGCCCGAAGGAGACACAAAGACAGACCGTCAGCAAATCAGGAAATCTAACTGAACTAATTTCAGATTTTGTGTGTATTTATTTCTGGTGTGTAACACTCCACAGCGAATGGTGGAAGTTTTCTCTTCCAAGGCTAAAGAACAGTAACATCTATAAACTTGTGGGAGTTAAGTAGTGCTCCTGTCTAAACCACGGCTGTACATAAAGAATACATCATAAACCCTCTATTACCTAGTAAACTTAACCAGGTCGGCTCTGTGCAAAATAGGGATGCTAGGAGTGGTTACATTTTTGCGTTAATTAACATAGCAAGGCAACAGCAATAACTGAGGTCAAACAGAGTAAAGCATGAGTGTGTAGTTTGTAAAGAGTAAGCGATAAAGATGGGACGGGGGGAAAACAAAAGAACAAAAGCAGAAATAACAAAAGAACAGAAGAGGGTAACGGTACAGAGGAGAACAGAGCCTTGCCCTGGGCTGTCCGGCCGGCTAGCTAATACTAATTAAATAGTCATGTTCACTTTCTGTACGGAGGAGAAAAGGAAGACCAGAGAGGATGAGGAAACGGAGGAGATGGAGGTGAACGAGGAGAAAGAAGACAACAGAAGCGTTGGGAGAGGAGGAGGAGGAGGAGGGTGGCTGAAGGACAGGAAGCGAGGGACACAGAGGGGAGAGAGGTGAAGAACAGAGTGGCGGAGCGTGTTGCGATTAGCACGCTAGGCTAGCCAGGACGGCCAACTCATTAAAGGACATGTGTTCTTTTAACCCTGAATGGCTGTCTGTTCGGCTGCAAAGACACAGAGACTCTCACACACACACACACACACACACACACACACACACACACACACTAGCCTTGCTCTGATGCATTTTTAATCCCGCCGCTAATGACAAGTTAGCCACAGGCCAGCGAGCCGATCACTGCACCACTTTGTCTACTGCTCCGAGTGCGTTTTTCTTACCGTAACACTTAATCATATACGTGTACTGGACGTCCTTCTCCGTGAAATCAGGGATCAGGCTCAAAAGACTCTTGACCTTTCCCACCTGCATGCCAAATACAGTAAAATACATATTATACAGACATACAGTAAGGAACATAAATGCATAATCAATCTAGACAAGTTCACCCACTGCATACTGTGTGTGTGTGTGTGTGTGTGTGTGTGTGTGTGTGTGTGTGTGTGTGTGTGTGTGTGTGTGTGTGTGTGTGTGTGTGTGTGTAGGCGGGCACATATATGACACAATGCACATCAGTGGAGGTCAAATAGGCAGTATGTCACAAGTGTCAGCTTAGAGGAGGTTGCATTTCTTGTAGAAAGAGCTCAACATGTTAGGAAGAGGATGGCAGATCAATGATTTTGTGATTACGAACTATCACACATTAACCCTCATGACGATATAATAGAGAAGAGACTCAAAATGTGAGAAATACATGTAAACATGTTTGAAGGGAGATACTTTACAACAGCATTAGGCTGGTGTCATGCACATGCTGAAGACGTGTTCATGTACTGTACAGTATGTAGAAGAAATCAAAAGTCTTGTTTTACCTGTCCAGGTTTCTGGGACAGCCGAGTCAGGTAGGAGACAAGCACGTTCTTCTGTTCGGCCACTGCGTTACAGCGCTACGGCAGACGGGGGACAAAACACATGACACTGTCACGATGAGACCTGACATTTAGGGCTGTCACGATTATGTCATTTTACATGACGATTAATTGTCACTCAAATAATTGCGATTAACGATTTAATTTTGCTTTTGTCGTTGACAATTACATTTCTGTTTGGCTTTTAGGCTTTGAAGTTGCACATGGCAATCATGACACATAACTTAAATATACAAAGAAATTAATGACATATTTGACAATTTTATACTTAAAAAAGAACATTGATAGTGGAAATAGCCGATCTACAAGCTCACAACACGTCGCATCGCGACGCGTTGTGAGCTTGTAGATCTGCCATTTCCACTACTTTTTGAAAGTGTTTGTAACTATATTAACATTTCTCAACATGGAAACGATTATGACGATTATGCAAAAATAATTGCGATTATCTAAAATAATTGCGGTTAGACGATTATGTAATAATTGTGACAGACCTACTGACATTGATCAAATGTTTCTTTTATTAAACCAAAGAACCCTCCAACCTCTTCACCAAAGACATATATAAACAAACTACTGTACTGTAGCTCACACATAAGCTCGCTCTATGTCTTTCGCACACACACACACATACAAGTCATAGGTTAATTACTGACTTAATAAGTGGGTCAGAAACACAACTCCTGGTTTCTTTAGGAATTGTAATACATATAATTAATATACAGCACCACTCACTTCAAAAAGCATAATTATCTACACTTAGTCGCATAAAGGGCCACCAATTTAGCACTTAGTTGAAATCTAAATATACCCCAAGCTGTTCATTGGGTGGTTTTAGCCTGTACGACTTCCTGACATTACCATAGAGGTGTAATATTATAGAGGGCGGACTACCCCACCCACAGCTATTCATTTCAATGAAAGTTGCTCAGTGGCGTTTGAAGCACCCGGAAGACTGCCGGAAGTACTTCGATTGGCACCAAAAAGAAGTCTAGAGCACCGAGCAGGCACACTAGGGTACACAGTATCATTAGCACGCACAGTAGCATTTTAGCAACTATCCCAGGTTTGACCCACCAGGTGAAGTCTGCTTCAATGTTCTACCGTGGTTATGGGGGCTTGGACATTACCCAATTAACGCAAACCAGGAAGTGAGAGATAATGACAGCAATGTGTTGGAGAGAGAGAGAGAGAGCGAGAAGAGAGGGAGTGAGAGAGAGTTGGAAAGAAAGAAAACCACAGACGGACGAGTAAGAAGCTTAGTTATTTGACTTAATGCCAACATATTATGGAGCAATTTTCCACATAATGATGTACAGTATATTCAAATACCACACCACCCGTAATTCACAGATCCTGCAAGACATTTTTAACTCGCGTACCACAGGAGATTTCAACCTGCATGCGCTACTAGCGCCCTACAATCGGGAGCATTTATGCATGCGTTTCAAAGTGCGCGTACGTGTGTGTTGCATGAAAGTTGCAGTGTGCTAAGCCAGTGAGTGGGTGAGAACAGAGAGAGGCCGTGTGTGTTTCTTTTCCTCTGGGCTGAGAAGCAATGAGGTCACATTACTAGCCAGTCGTGAACTGACGTGTTTTACTCCTTCTCCTACTCTTGCAGAATTAAAAGGGGCAAGGCTTGCTAGGCTTTTAACAGTCTCACTCACTCTCCCACTCCCTCTCACCAAGCTCCGCTCTCTACATAGTCACTCAGCGGCAGAAAGGCTTTGGTACAATCAGGCAATTAGGCTAAAACTATGCCACTTCACTCAACCCCCCCCTCACTCTTACATCCATTCCCTCTCCTCCCCCCTGATCTCTCTCTTTTTCTCGTTTTTCTCTGCTAGACCGAACACTCCAAAAGGCCAGGCCCAGTAGGGGCTACCTTCTCCGCTACACGCACACACACTGCATAAGAGCTACATCATTTCCCCAATGGCCCTCACCAACACACACATACAGTACAAGAAAGAAGAAGAAGAAGAAAAAAGGGAGTATCCCGCCTTGCCGCTTTTTACTATTCTATGTTTCTGTTCACATTTCAGCGCTGAATGGCTCTCTCTCATTCCACCCTCCCACCGACAGGTTGCCCGTCATTATCAGTTGCGTAGCTAGTTAGCTAGAAGCTTTTCAGAGTTCCTTTTGGCCCGGCTTCATTTATAATGGGACAGGAAGGAGGAGCTGGGTTGGTACCCCGCAGTGACCTCTAGACTAGTGGTTTTTGGGGTGGGGGGTGAGGTGGTGGACTATGGCGAGGTACAAACTAGAACCAGTACTGGTTGAGTCCACAGATCCTAAACGAAAATATTTTCCATTTTTATTACATATTGTCGTTGTCGGAACCTCGTATCTCCAAGTTTCAAATTTTGTATGTTCATTCGCAAAGTAAAGTCCTGCTTCATCGTACAAGGCTGTCGCACAAAAGTAGTGAAAACAGCAGATCTACAAGCACACAACACCTCGCGTCACTAGTTTAAATCATTTTCAAGATGATAAATGCAAAACGAATGGTTTTGGACGTACAAGGTTTTCACCCGACAACGACGATATGATTTATTTAATCTACACATTGGGAAACATTTTGTTTCATTTTCAAAAATGTTATCAACAGATCTGCAGATGTGAAAAGCGGCTAGGAAGCACATCGAGCTAAAAACAGTACAGCCTGAAAAAATAAAGAAGAAGAAAAAAAACAAAACATGGAGTCTATCGGTTGGCATTTAATTAATTAGTGATGAAGATGAGAGCAGGGCCAAGTCATGTATACATGTTCATTAGCATGCATGCTAGCCAGACAGGCCTGTTTAATGATTGAGACCTATAATGACTCAGGAGGTCAGGGAAGGAGCAGGAACATCACAGCAAATGTCTTGTCTACATCAGTGGTTCCCATACATTTCAGGTCAAGACCTGAAAGAGAGATTAGACGTCTGCCCGGTACCCAAACTAGTGAAAAAATAAGCTCTACAAGCACACAACGCATCACTTGTGAGCTTGTAGATCGGCTATATAATATTAATTATTAATGTTTTTTTTATGTTTATGGAATTTTGTTTGTTTCAAAATGTACAGGGGAAAATCTTTTGATTCTTTTTTTAACGTAGGAAAAGAAATTGGGATTTTTACTTTGAGTGACCCCAAAAAATTAGTCCCGAGTCTCCGACCCACTGTTTGGGAACCAATAGTTACACTCTACAGTACGGGGCCTTTTGCACTGGCAAAGAAACGGTTCGGGTTCTTTCTACCGCCTATGGGATGAACCAGAGGTGTGCTTTTCCACCGAGAACCGAGTTGGTTCCGAACCGTAAAAGTTGGTTCGGAACGGAACCACAAAATCCTTGTTTTTTCCAGTGAACCTTGACAATATACTGGGGGACAATGGCTCTGGTTCAATATGGTGGATATGCAAGACGGTTCGCAGCCGGTTCGCAAGAGCCATAGAGTATATATAAAATAGAGAGCGGACGAGCCCCGCCCCCACTATCATTTCAATGCAAGTGCTCAGTGGCGTTTTGAAGCAACGGCTACGTGCTAGCATGTAGCTAATCCAGGTGCATTCTGGGGGAAAGTGGTCTCTAATCCAGGTGCATTCTGGGGGAAAGTGGTCTCTACCTAGCTACATGCTAGCGTTCATGTTTTTTTTAGGCTGCAGTTCCAACTTTGGCCACCATCGGGGTTGCTTCAAGTCTAGCCCTGGGTTCTGGGGGCTTGGCAAGAGCGAACCAAGGTTCCAAGAAAGTTGCCATCCCATAGGCGGGAGAAAGAAACCGAACTGGTTCTTTGCCGGTGGAAGTAAATGCTATTCTGGGCATGTCATAGGCAGACATTCCGTAAAAATAGGAGATCGTTGTGTCGGCTATTTTTACCAAAGAGATTTGGTGTATAAGTGTAGTCCTATGGAGGTCACCGGTCAACTAACAATATAGGGTTTAAGTGGTTAAAAACAAATTGTACCGGTATTTTACAATACTTGTCTTTCTTTCCCCGTCTTCATAAAGACAGACAACACAGCGAGTGAGAACGGTGTCTTGTGACCTACTAAACACAGATCCATTTAGTTCCTTTTGAAATAGTGATGAATGGTGGTCAGCAACAGTAGTTAAGTAACATATCCACACTCAGTAGCATGCATGCATGCCAGTCAGAAACACAGCTAAATGATTGATAGACGAAGAGAGCGAAAATCAACCAGGAGATTACTGGTGGAGCGCTTGAGGTGGATCTCTCAACCGTCTGCCTCGCCTGGTTTCTCTCTCTCTCTCTCTCTGATGCCTTCCGCTCATCTATCTTGTGTTCTCTTTCCTGTCTCTGTCTCATCTAAGCTGGTACGTATTCACATCCCCAGAGCCGAACACAGAGTCATGGAGCTGCACTTGATGAAGCGTGATCACATAAGCAGGGGTGTCGCACCAAACTCTGGGCCCTGGGTACTTTAACTAGATCTACAAGCTCACACATCTTTGAGCTCTACAAGCTCAAAGATTTGCACTCTTTTTCACAACTTTTTAAAATTAGCAGATCTACAAGCTCGCAGCGCGCGTTGTGAGCTTGTATATCTGCTATTTGTCAATCGCTTAAGTATAAAATAATTAAGGTCCCTCCACCTTGGGCCCTTAGTAACTCAGTCCCACTCCCCCCCCCCCCCCCCTTGTGACGCCCCTGCACATAAGTAAAGTGGCAGCAGGCCAATTTCACACAGCCTACCCGGCGTGGTGTGGTGGGATGGAGGGAAGTATCCCCCTCCGCTTTTACTATGAATGAGAGGGATATGCATCTGGATAAATAAGTCAACTAGAGGAATGCTAGATGGATGTTACTATACACACAGAAGTGGCAAACAGAGTTTATTCCCCCTGTGCTTCTCAGAGGCTTATCTTGCTGTTGCGTCTGAATGTTAATTTAACTCTGACAGTGTACAAATGTAATTGCTACATTTGTACACTCTCTCTGAGTTATAAATGGATGAATTAACACAGAAGCATCAGAAAAACTAGACACCTTTTGAGAGATAAAGACAAACCTTGGTGGTCTGTGTTTTCTCAGAGGGAAACCTGGACACCAAATGCATCTGGCTATCTCACAAGAACTCCATTATCACTTTGGAAATTGGAATGCAGTAATCTACGTATATCCCAGATAAAGATTGCATAAGGGTTGTTTTGTGTGTTTTTTCTCGTACAAGCTTTCCCTAATAACGGTTCATGAGTAAATAACACTGAATTGCTTTAGTTAACAACGTTCGGGTTCTGTGGCTTCCAGCTACAGTACCCACAAGTTTCCAACGTCCCATGGTGCGTTGCGCAGAAGGTGTGCGGCATTTGCCACACGACGTGCGCTTGTATGTCAGCTGTTCTCCGGATGTGTCACACACACACACACACACACACACACACACACACACACACACACACACACACACACACACACACACACACACACACACACACACACACACACACACACACACACACACACACACACACACACACACACACACAACGAAACACTGGCACAAACTTAAGGCATATAAAGTGACAGTATGAACACACTTACAGCTAGCATGAACTTTGCATCCTCTACTTTGTCCATCTCTAGAAGCTCCAGGAAGAGGTCTGTGGCTGGCCTGTAGTTGGCAAAGTGATTGGCCAGGCGCTCTGCCATAGCACTCACTGCAACACACACACACACACACACACTCCATCATTAGTTATATGCTACACGTGATGATGCATTATACTGTATATATATATTATATTGTGTGTTGTTCTGTCTTACGTTTGTCCATGGCCTTGTCGTTGTTCTCCTCCAGGACCTTTCTGAAGACAAAGGACATGCTGGGGGATGAGCTGTCTGGAGCGGTGTACAGTGCCTCCAAAACCTCTACAGCAGACTCCACGTCACCACTGAAAAATAAACCAATAGTTGTTTGATATAAAATACATTTTACGAATCTGAAAAATCGGACAGATTCGTATTCATCACATGACCAAAAATATCGGTATCGATTTGGGTAATATTTAGATAAAATGTGAAAAGGTGCGGGCCAGAAGTTTTAACTTGGCCTCAAGGGAGTGTGCATACATAGTTTTAAGCAGATCACTGCAGTTATAGGTCAGCACGTGACTGTTATAGCGCCACCATGAGGCTAATTTGAAAATTTTTGGACGGACGAAAAACGGTGCAAAACAAAGTCTCGGCCATGCCTTTTCGGCCAGGCGGAGACAATAATGCATTATGTTTCAATGATGTTCAGTAATAAATAAGGTTCAGCTCCCAAGACTCAAATGCTTTGATTTCACAGGGACAAATGTGTCAGTTTAGGAAAACCGGTAGGGTAGGCTATGTTCGACAGTCATGCAAGCTACTGTATGAATCGGGTTTTAGGACAACACACCTTGTGGACAATGTCTCAAGCTGTCTGTCAGCTTTCACTAAATAGCCGATCTAGGCTTAATGTTTCCTTTACAACCCCTCTCCACTCATACAACAGTCTAACGCGCAACCCCCATACACACACACACACACACCAACACACTGCACAATGCTTTTCTGCTGATGCTGCCACAACCAAACAGGACCCGGGCGGCAAATCTCTGCGACCCTCAAACAACTCAATCTGGCAACCCGGCTTAGCTAATAACACTTAACACTCCTCTTCCTCTCCCCACCTCCTCCTCCTCCTCCTCCAATGCCACCAGCCGTTATGAATATTTAACGAATAGTGTAAGTGTATGTGTGTCTACGTGCGTCTGTGTTGGGGACGTATCCAGCTGATTGTTGCGACTGGGGACGTCTGAATAATTCAGCGAGGGTGGGAGGGAGGCTCTAAATGTGGCGCTCAGTTTTCCGGTGGCCCCGCTTGTTTTTTTTCGCCCCGGCTCTTAAGCAGTCAGCTCGACTCAGGCGCGCCGGGGACGCACGTGTCACAGCTGCTCAGGGCTACCGCTCCCAGAGGTCAGAGTTCAAAGCGACAAGCGCTCATTTCCCCCGCCCCACCCGCCACCGGTGGCCAATCGGGCGTGAGGCCGTCCTGCCTTTATTGTATTTCTCCGTCTCTATTTTCTGCTGTCCGTTCTACGAGTCTACGCGGGGTAGTGCTGATCGGGGCTAATGTAGGGCGATGAAAGTTTGATGTGCTGCCCCGCTTTAAAAATGTGTTCACTCGCTTTTTCAGACGAGATGAAGGCGACGCAGAGGATTGCGGTAGAGAGAGAGAGAGAGAGAGAGCATTTTGCTATTTTGTGTTTTAACACATTAAGGAGAGAATGTATGAATAATCCTATTGCCTTCAGCATAATGCAGTAGTGTGTCAGAAACACGTCGCCTGGTAATGTGTTACACGGACTATAGGGTTTCAGCTTAAGTGCGGCGTCTGCCTGTGATGTTCTAGAATCTATATGGACTGTCTCCCTAATACAGAGCTGTACAACCTTATACTTAAAAAAAAAATGTTTTGCAAAACAGTGTGAGCTCCAAAATCACAGCAAATGATTTCATAGCATTCTTTTCAACACAAAATGTAACTAATTAGAAATTAGATGAGTGGATTGTCTACTAACGCTACAGCCATCATATCCATGAATGGTCTCCCGTTTTTTTTATTGTATTTTCAGATTTTCCACCACTGCTGGGAGGGCATAACGTATGCAGAGGAACATGTTATTCCTCCCAGTTCTGCTCCATAATGAACAACCTGAGATCATTCTCCCCTGCCCTCTTCCCAAATGCGAGCACAGCCAATTATGGATATTGGAACGGTAAACAAACCAACATAAGTGTATACAGGGTATCTGCACATTTATAAAGTGACAATTTAAAGATTTTCAATTCAGGCCGGGTACACATTTTAGTGTATGGGAGGGGCTTACAGTACATGTACTGTACAGTATGTATCAACATATTTGTTTTTGTAGGCTAATTTCTGATTTGGGCCTAACTATAGGTTAGGCCTAAATGGGTTAATACCAAACTGGCCAAACTGTCAAATATTAAGTAAGCAAGAGGGGAACATTGTGAAAATAGCAGATCTACATTCTCACAACGCCTTGCACTGCGAGGCGTTGTGAGCATGTAGATCTGCTATTTTCACAATATTTATCTGTGGAACCGAGTCACAGTAAATGTAATACCTACAATTCCAAGCGCTTGTCAGGGTGGGGGTCCCCAGTTCAAATATGTTTATTTTGGGGGTCATGGCCTAAAAACGTTTGAGAACCCCTGTTCTACAAGAACCACAATTAACCGTCCAGTAAAATGTCAGAGTGGTGTCAGCTGTCAGCCCTATCGGTCTCTCACCTCCTGATGTGTGCCAGGGCAGTGTTGTTGGCGAACAGCATACTGGACACTGTGAGGTCCAGGGTCTTGGTCAGGGATTCCACCTCCTGGATGCCCGCAGCGTCAGCTTCACTGCCCAGGGCCTGCACCAGGCGGGTCATGGCCAGCTGCGTGGGCACCTGGTCCGCCTGCAGCATGGTCTTGAGCGTGGCGATGCCCTCTGGAGGGTCACAGGGAGGAGGTTAAAAGCACCGTTTACCCCAAAACACGGCCGGGTCAAGTTGAAAATAGCAGATCTACAAGCACACGACACGTCGCGATGCGAGCTTGTACTGTACAGTAGATCGGCTATTTTCACTAGTTTGGGTTAAAGGTAGACAGCATATTTCTCTTTTGGGTCGAGCTAAAAAGTTTGGTAACGCGCGTGTGAGCGGTTGCAACCAACCGATTATTTTCTTAGCAATTATTCTGTTGATTCCTTTTTCAATGAATCAAGATTTTGTTTTTTAAAATATATCATTTATTTAATATAAAATAATCGACGCGAACGTTTTTTCCGGAATGGAGTAAATAAATTAGTCTAACCATTCTAATTTCAAAGTCAATCAGTCTATCTATAAGCTCACACGCCATGAGCTTGTAGATGATCTGATATTTTCTGTATTTTCTTGAGGGAAAATTAAATGTTAGACGTATTAAATTGTTGTTAAAATGTTAATTAAATTAAATTAAACATATTCCGTATTATTGATTAGTTCAATTAACTGATGTTGGGGTGTGTGTGTGTGTGTGTGTGTGTGTGTGTGTGTGTGTGTGTGTGTGTGTGTGTGTGTGTGTGAGTGAGAGAGAGATACAGTATGTGTGAGTTTTATTACCTTTCACTTGGCCTTTCCTGCTGAGTGTGACAATGAGCAAGCTGTTGGCCATGTCATTGAGATGAAAACCTGAGTAACGAGACACAGCCCTGAGGGAGGAAGAGAAAGAGACGTAGTTTGGGTAGAGGTCACCCTTAACAGTCCACACACCACAAAAGTACACTCGTACTCTTTCGTCATGCCTTAAACTCCAATAATAAGTGAATAGAGTGAACTTCTCAATAACATGTAATAAAGTCTAAGTACAACCCAACCCAGACAAAGTAAACTAGATAAAATGCAACAGCACATGGTGGACATTGGACAATCTTGTTACGCCTGTAAGCTTTGTCCGAAGACAGTGAAAACAGTTGAGAGGAAAGAGAAAGGGATTGGGGAGAGGACAAACTAAAAGGAGCAAATCTGGTTGAGCCTCTTGTTGACGTCAAATCTTGACTTGTTTTAGAAGTGTGTGTTGTCCTGTCCTGTTCTGCTATATCGTTGTTGTCGGGCGGAAACCTTGTATGTCCAAAACCGTTCGTTTCGTATATATCATTTTAAAAATGATTTAAAATACTGAAAATAGCCGATTTACAACACCTTGCACTGGGTGTAGATCGGCTATTTTCACTATAGTTTTGTTTGACAGTCTTGTGTGATGAAGTGGGGCTTTACTTTTCGGAAAAACATACAAATGTGAAACTTGGAGATACAAGGTTTCTGCCCGACAGTGAGGATATGTCTGTGTTTTATAAGGGCCAGACAGGGTGAATACTGTGTTGCAGAAGCCTAAGGAGGAACCTTCTCCTCGTCACTTCTTTCTTCCTTCCATCCTTCTCTTCCCTCTCCACTATAACCTCAATCACGCTGTCCTCTTTTTGTCCCTTTTCTTTCTAATACAGTCCCGCCCCTACCACGGATTAAGCCATCCGCTCAATTGAGCATCAGGCGAGTGGCCAATCCTAATCGCCTGCAGTGTCTCTGGGGCTGAGTAGCAGCCGGTGGCTGCGGTAATACAGTCGCCAACGGATTGCAGTGGAGACTTTGGCAGCGAGGGTTTAAGTTTTCAGTTTCAGAGACACATCCGTTGGAAGCCTCACTTCTCAACACTCACCGCTGCTCTTTTTCTCTTTGGCCGCACTCTAGAACGTTGGTCCCACAAGTGTACCCTTCAATGGTCTCAATTCGTTCACTCTCCCTGCACTCTCTCTTATCATCATCAATCTCTGCAAATCTCTTAATCTTGGCGTCGCCCGCTGCTCAATTCCATACAGATTAGATTACCCCAAAATACACACAACTAATGTTTAATTCTCTTCATTAACCTCATGCGTCTTCATCCACGCATGAGGTTGGTCCTCCTCCCCATCTCAGACTCCCTTCTTCGTTCATCTCCCTCATGCCTCTGCTCTCATTCAGGAAAGAGATTAACTAAGCTTCTTTTCAGATCGGAGACAATAAAAAGTCAAGGGGTGTGTGTGTGTTTACTTGGGGGGGTTCAGAGGAACATGGAGGTAAAATCAATACGATATATTTGCAAATTGTACAAAAGCACGCTCTGTAAAGGACTGCCAGGGGAGAGATGGAAGGAAGAGGCAGGGATGAGTAGAAAGTGGAGGCAAAGGAGATAATTGAAAAAGAAAGAGACGGACATACAGAAATGGAGAGAAGAGAAAGGGGATTACCTAAAAAGATCAGGGGTTTCTCACTAAGCTCAGATCTCCAATTCCTCTGTCTGTCTGTCCATTTGTCCATCGGCTAAAGCCCCGATATGTCCCGCGGTAGCAACAACACACGCGATAGATTACTAATCAGCGGAAGATTGACGTTTTCGCGCAAAGTCATCCGCTTCTCTGAAATCCTAAATTAATCTGTGTGTGTGTGTGTGTGTAGGGGCTTAGTGAAGACTGCAGTTCGCATCCAGGGGACGGTCGGGGGCCGTTTGGGTCAACACACAATCAGTGTGTAATCCTCGTTGAGGAGCTGCTAGTCTTAGCCTGAAGTGAGAGGAAAACGGATCACCGGAAACAGAGGGGAAAGCAGGGTAAAGTAGATACGAAAGTCTGCCGTTATGTTTAGAAGCACTGTCACTGAAGAAAAGAATGCACAGGATGCCTAGAACTTAAAATCCTGATTTACTAATTATAATTGTTGTGTTCTGTAAATTGTTTGAAACGTTTGTGTTTGCTCTTGATGCAGCAATTCCTTGACCAGGTTTAGTATGTAAAACGGAACATCATGTCTCCGTCCTTTTGTCCGTCCATCTGGACGTGTACGCTTTTTTTACGGTCTATGGGTTTGCTGCTCTGACATCACTGTGATGTCAGGGGAACCATACTAACAGAATCCATTTTATGCCCATATACAGCATGGAGATCCCTGATCCTCATCAATATTAAGCCCATATCTAACTTCATATGGGAATGCCAATATAATGTATGGAGGCCACATCGGCCACATACCACACTAACAAAATCCATATATGGCCAATACAGATGGCCAAGACAGCCCATATCTGTGTGGCTGGTTCTACAGACAGGGATCTCCATGTATGGGCATAAAAGGGATTGTATGTATGATGTCAGATGTCATAGACGTCATAGGACTTTCACATAACGAATAACTGCGTAAGCATGTTTGGGCTCTCACAGCATATCTCCATATACAGTACATTGATCTCCATATATGGGTAACAGGGGTCTCCATATATGGGTAACTAGTCCGATATACATCACTGGCCAGATGGCCAAGACATGGCGCGACCTCACCCTCGCTTGTCGCCCTGAGGCGTCTTACTAGTGAATCAGACTCTGAATGTGGAGAGTTGCGGATATGCGCAACTACAAATTATGTGCGGACCCGAGCATAGTGAATGAGGCCCATTATTTCTATATTAACTGTTGGGATTAATAATCTGAAATGAAGAAAATATAGCAGAGTGCTTTTGTGTGAGGCATACAGTATTCATGTGCAGTTGCAATGATATTAGAGGCCTTGGGATGATACAATGAAATTCTGATAAAATAGGGTATGGGTCAAATGTCAAATATAAAATAGGAGAGTCTTGACCCACAAAGATAAAGATTTCTCAAATGTATGTCGTTTTAGTCCAGGGAACCCGAAACTAAGTTGATACAGTTTATTAGTAACCAGTAAACCAGTAAAATAACTGGTGGTATTGGCACTGAAAGAATAACGTTACTGTTTGGTATCATATGGGGTTAAGAGCTCAGGTGCTGCAGAGTCACTCACATGTCTTTCACCTCCATGGCATCTTCCAGGTTTCCCTCAGCCAATAGTGCACGGATCAGAATGTCATAGGCGGCAGTATTCACATCCACCGCTTTATTATGAGCGTCCTTCAGCATCACATAGGCCTCTGTAGAAAATGTAAAGTATTTAAAGAATGTAAGTCAAAATGTAAGATTGTCTTTGTATAAAATAACATAAATTGATTGGAAAGACACTCAAAAAGAGAAATAATTATGAAAAAGTAGGACCAACGGCTAGTGACAATTCAGCTTAAAAGAAGATACAAGGGGAAAAAAACTATTGTGTTAAGGTATTGGGCAAGGACATTTGTATGTATTGGTATTTATTGTGAAAATGGTAAATGATATCATAGGTGCTGTATTTTCTTTACATTATTTGAATATTATCCAGTGTTTAAAAGTATCTGTTGCCCTGCCTTTAATGATCCCCACTCACCTTTGGACTTCTTCTTCTTACAAAGTGTCCCCATAAGTCTTCCGTAGTCCGCCGTTTCTCTGCTGGGGGCAGCAGGGGCAGCCGTTGTACTGCTGGGGGCAGCGGGGGCAGCTGTTGTACTGCTGGGGGCTTCAGTCACCACCTGAACCTTCTCCTTGGTGGAGACGTCTTCATACCATATCTGTTGAACACACACACACAACACTTTGTCTATTATTGTTACTAGAAGCGTCTAGTCGGCGACCTGGCCAACTCGGAACAACGTAAATAGGGAATGAATGCCCCGCCCTTTAATGCAAACCCCATTATACCTGTTGTCATAGGACCCGTTTTGACCATCTGTTTGCCTGTGTCCATTTATGCCCATATATGGAGATATCTGTTATCTGTCTGTCTGTCAGCGTCCATTTTATGTCCATATATGGAGATCACTGCAGATATAGTTCTGGGTCCATTTTATGCCCATATATGCCCATATATGGAGATATCTGTCTATTTGCGTCCATTTCACGCCCATATATGGAGATCTCTGAATCTGTCTGTCTGTGTCCCTTTATGCCCGTATATGGAGATCTTTGTGATTCTGCGTAAATTTTATGCCCATATATGCCATTTGCGTCCATTTTATGCCCATTTATGGAGATCTCTGTATCCGTCTGTCTGTGTGTCTGTCTGTGTCCCTTTATGCCGTATGAGATCTCTGAATCTGTCTGTCTGTGTCCCTTTATCCATTTTATGCCCATATATGGGGGCATTCATTTTATGCCCATATATGGAGAACGCGCGTGCCCGTGGGACGAACGGTTCTCATATGGGGGCATTCATTTTATGCCCATATATGGAGAACGCGCGTGCCCGTGGGACGAACGGTTCTCGAGATACGCGGATTACCTACATACATACACACTCACAGAGATTTTTTGTTGACTCATGTGGCGTACGTCTGCCCATATATGCCCATATATGGAGATATCTGTCTATTTGCGTCCATTTCACGCCCATATATGGAGATCTCTGAATCTGTCTGTCTGTGTCCCTTTATCCATTTTATGCCCATATATGGGGGCATTCATTTTATGCCCATATATGGAGAACGCGCGTGCCCGTGGGACGGAACGCGCGTGCCCGTGGGACGAACGGTTCTCGGAGATCTCTGAATCTGTCTGTCTGTGTCCCTTTATCCATTTTATGCCCATATATGGGGGCATTCATTTTATGCCCATATATGGAGAACGCGCGTGCCCGTGGGACGGAACGCGCGTGCCCGTGGGACGAACGGTTCTCATATGGGGGCATTCATTTTATGCCCATATGGAGAACGCGCGTGCCCGTGGGACGAACGGTTCTCAAGATACGTGGATTACCTACATACATACACACTCACAGAGATTTTTTGTTGACTCATGTGGCGTACGTGATGTCAGAGCCTTTTATGAAGTGATGTCACAATGAGTCAGAGCTTTCGCCGATTTCCTCAGAAACAGCCTGATGTCAACAATCAACCCCGCATAAGGAGATTCCGAACGTTTCGCGCCGGTTTGGGAAAACCGCGCGTCGGGTCGGGTCGAGACCCGGCACTGCACTCCGTGCCGCGGCGGGGAACGCGCGTGCCGAATCTGAAGCCGGTGGGACGAACGGTTCTCGAGATACGCGGATTACAAACACACACACACACACGCAGAGACTTCTCGCATTTATAGATAGATAAATTAATTGACGATTTTACAGGTGCACAACATGGTTGTGGATCGGTGGTTCTCTCTCTGTGTGTGTGTGTGTGTGTGTGTGTGTGTGTGTGTGTGTGTGTGTGTGTGTGTGTGTGTGTGTGTGTGTGTGTGTGTGTGTGTGTGTGTGTCAGTACAATAATGCTGGAGCGGGCATGGCTGCCTGATGCTCGGTCACCCATGTAGCTAGAAGGGGAGGGGGGTTAAGCTGTACTGGCTGGGGGCAAATTAGGACTGGCACCCCAGGGGCAGAGGAGTGTGAGAGAGTATGTGTGTGTGTGTTTATGTGTGGGAGTGGGGGTGACAACGGCATGGCCCCAGGAGTCACTGAGTTCATTGCCCCAGGCAACAGTCATCACTTCCTCTCCCATCATGCTTCAGGCTATGAGAACACACACACACATACACACACTCGAACCAAAGCAGAGAACGAACTAGGGTTGCAACTATTGATTATTTTTCTGAGCAATTATTCTATTGATTACTTTTACGTTTAATTGAGAGAGGCGCTTTTTAAATATTTATATTATATCATTGAATCAATGAGTATAAATTTGTCTTTAAACCATATATTGACGGGGTTCCCTCAGGGCTTTCTACAGGGGCCACAAGTATTTCCCTCTACAACAAATCTCTTTGCTGAAAAAAGGTGAAGCTCACAACGCATTGCATTACAACACAGTGTGAGCTTGTAGATCTGCATTTTGAATGTTTGCCCCAGAATGGGGATGCTAGCGGCAGCCATATGGTGGCATTTAACTACTGGAAAAATGTGTCTGGCATTACAGACATGATGCAGATCCCTGCCTAATTCCTCTCACCAGCCTGCCCATCTGACTGACTACACATAAGATCAGAGCCAGTGTTGCCAGAATTTGCGAGAGACATAAGCAACCTGGTCTATGAAAACAAGCCCAAGCGACTAGCCCACATGAGCACTTTAAAACTATATGCACCGGATATTTTAACTCATAGGAGGTCCACAACGTGCAAACGCGGCAAACTCTTTAATGTCTCCCGGTGCCCACGACGTGTTCGACACGTTGTACAGTAAACTATCTGTAGCTACTGTATGAGGCAACCGCGGTGAAGAGAAACACTCCAATTCCCGAAAAGCAACGGGGTGTCACATGACCGGGAAATCCGGTTCACTCGTTGACTGTGTTATGCTGCTGCACAAAAGTGCATTTATCTCCTAAGCAAACTTTTAAATCACGTTCATGTTTAAAACACAGCCTTCTCTACCGGCTGTTATAAAAGCAATGATGCCCGCGATTGTTATTTTTCTGTTCTGAGTGAAAGAAAATACTATTGTGAAAAGATCCCAGATATACTCGGATTACATTTACTTCAAAACAAGGTAAAATGGCAACAGCCCATTAAATCTTGAATAATCCTGGGCACGTGTTAAAATAGCCAATCTATAAGCTCACAGTGCTTCGTGATGCGACGCGTTGTGAGCTTGTAGATCTGCAAAAAAAAAAAAAAAAAAACTTTTTTTCTTTTACCTCAGGCTCCTCGAAGGGCACCTCCTGACCGTTGCTCTTCAGGATGTCGGCCAGTAGGCTCAGGGTCCTCTCCCTGGGAATCACATTCTCCTCCTGCATCTTCGTCCAAGTGGCCTCCGCCTTACGGAAGTCGTTGGTCTCCTCTGGCATTGACAAGAAGAATCAGAACAGCAGTGAGAAAAAAACTTAAATGAGGACTTTGCCACTTTTCAACCTATCTTCATATAATATGTCCTCACTAATGTTCATAATAAAATTGCAAAAAACAATTCTCTTAAGAGAGCTGTGGGAAGTTCAGAAATCCATAGTCTTGTGACATCATCGTTTGACAGATTTTATTTTTAAACAATATTTTTGAAAAAAAAAATATTTTAGATTTTTATTATCGCGAGAACAATAGCCTCCACTTTAACATTGCAACTTTTCAGGAATAGAAAGCCTGCATTCCTGATTCCTGATTCCTCATTGACCCCCTTCGAGTGTGGAATGGCAGCTGATGTGCACTGCGGTGTGTGTGTAATGCATCCGTTACAAACCTAGCCATGACCCAACAGCCTTATGGGTAGCTTTTTGAGCTCTCTACCACGAGCAGGGTAGCCTATATGTACTTGTTGTTGAACAGTCTCAATCTATTGCACATGCGGGCCAGTGCACCACCACAGCACACACACTGGAACTCAGTGTAATTTCCAACCATGTGCTTCCTGCTGAGAGAGAGCAATCAGCACTCTAATCTGCTCAACTGTGTGAGACCCTTGGCTACGCTGTAATTTAGGAAACACGTTAACTAGTGTGTATTGACGTTTGTGTGTGTGTGTGTGTGTGTGTGTGTGTGTGTGTGTGTGTGTGTAGGGGAGGAGGTAAAAATGGGCTGACAATCAGCTTTAACACTCCAATCATTGGGGTAACCCTCTCTACTGCAATCACACCATGTCTCCTGCACTGGCTGACTCCATTTACTCCGTCTGACATACTGTATACACACTCACACAGAATGCTGATGTCAAATGGGATGCGTCGTTTCTTATGATTAAGTACAGAGACCTTTCTTCTTCTTCCCATTTTCCAAAGTTTTGTTGTTCACACAAATCAAATGTGTTATGATCATGAATCATCTCGTACAGTAGTTATCTGGCTTGTTTCTGGGCTTAAAAGTCTTTACATAAGGACTTAATTGTGTAAAGAATTAATGAATGGGAAATTCAGGAAATAAAGCTGTTCAAAAAGTAGCTTGTCACAGTTCTGCTCTTAGTAAAGGAATTTTATCAGATATTTGTCAAATCTGGGAACTAAATCGTTACCAAGAAATGTCTTCACCAATGTATTTCTTAAGTTATGTAATAATATGTACTAAAAGTTTGAAATTCAACTCTCGGGGGAAACCTCATACAAAACTGCTGAAAGTTTGTGTCCCATTAACTTTACTACTACTTTTTCTCTGCCATTTTAAACATAGCTGTAGTAAGCAGCTGCCAAATTGTCCTTACCTTTTAACGTGGGCACGCGCACGCATCGTGCACAATCTGTGCGCGACTCATCTAGTAGACGTGTAGACTCGGTGACAAGCTTTCGAATACAAAAAACCCCATTGAAAAAGACATATCCGTTGCCACGCTGTATCTCTGCTTATCAGCCAGTGTTTACATGAAAAAGCATTGAAAAAAGCCAACTGTGCGCTATGGTAACACGTGGACACGTTCGCGCACAAAACGCACGATATGTGCGGGGATCATAATCCAGGCGTGTAGAGACTGGATCAAAGTTTCCAAACGCAAAAATCCGATTGAAAAACGAGCGTTCCATCGCCCAGTAGCTTCCACTTCTGTTACACAGTAAACCAATGGAGGCGGGACTATGGCCCAGGCTCAGACTGGATACGGAAAGCTGGATCCGGTCCAGACCGGAAATGACCGGATACAGTTAGGGGGGCGGGCCTAAAGAGCCAGAATCAGCGAAAATCTGCGCTAATACTTTTAATCCTTTCATAATGATTAAAGCTAATTAAACTTTGCGGGCTCTACGGGCATGGCAGCGCGGTACAGCGGGAAATCTACGGTCTCTACGGGGATCGCGAGGTATGAGTTAAGTAGCATGTGAGGGGTCAAACCCCTAGTTTGACCCCAAACTTTTAGTACATATTATTACACACCTTTAGAAACACATTGGTGAAGAAATGTCTTGGTAACGATTTAGTTCACAGATTTTCACATGTTTACCATACTATCTATTGGCAGAAGACCTGGCCCGTCTATCACTGATGGACAAACAGACAAAGACGGAAAGAAGGGAAGCTTGGTCCTTACTGCACAGACGGAGGATGAAAAAGTACATCTCATCACGGTCACACTCAAACAGCTTGGCTGTCACCTCCACCATGTTCTCTAAGGGTTCCATCTGTACACAGAAATATGGGTTACAGTAGTATTCACTTTTACGTTTTATTTCATGTTTGGTACGGGCACACAAAAAAAAAACACATTGATTGGTATTTGAAATCAATACAAATGTATACCACCAATCCACCACATAAACATGTATTGTTGTATTTATATTTCTTATCTTCGCCTCCTTCCTTTACTGGCGAGTTACAGTAATATTCCCGGAGTGTTCTTTTAACTCGGAGTACCCCAAGCGGCCGGGCTACACCAGGTTCTTCAAAGCTTGCGTACAGCATGTTGCGTACTGTATGTACAGTGCGTTTGGAAAGATCCAATTGATATCAATGACACCCGGCTACACCTGGGGTGCGGACTACACAAGGCTCTCATACGCAGGCTTTAAAATAGGACTGGATCTATTTTTACGTGTGTGCGTACTGCGTATGCGGGGCTCGCATACGTTATGCAAACACACGCTTTTGAAAAGCCTGGTGTTGCCTGGCTGAAAGGGCAAAATGGATTCATGAAAATGGAGGATTTTACTGTGTACACATTTGTGCGTATGTGTTACCTGGCTGTTGGAGATGCATTTCTCAGCATACCACTGTAGGCGCGAAGGCCTTGCCCTCAGCCCAGGAGTCTAGAAAAGACAGAGAAAAATCAGTATAATCATTTATAGACCGTACTACTGTTCTGAATGGCATCTTTCATTGATTGATTGATTCATCTGGTGGTGAAATGTCCATGTGTGTGTGGGTGTCAATCCTAACAAACACCTACTGTATATGTGGCCATTGTACATTGTCTGGGTGAATTCGCACCGGGACAAACTGGCATTATGCGACAGTCAGACTGCAAACTATGGCGGTTCGGTAACAGGTAAATAAGATCCAAGTTCTATCAGAACATGGGTAGCTTCGTGATCATAAATACATGACATTAGATTAAAACTTTTAAAATGCATTATCTAAAAAACATCAATCCATATGGATCGGGATCGGGGATTATTATTTTTGAAATACTGAGACTATTATCTGTTTGATGCATCTCGACATTAATCAACATTAATCAATAAAGACACTTGGTTGGGATAGGTACTAGCAGAATCGTTCATTCTGTTATTATCATATATTATTAATTCTGCCATTGTCATTGTAGCTTTAGCAATTGTGTATTATTTATGTAGCAATGCATCTGTATTATATATTATATAGCAATGCTTTGTATTTATGTATTATGTACTGTAAGAGTATTGTGTCATCTACTGTTATGTAGTAAGTACTTACAGTACTTTGTACTGTAATAGTGCATCAGTATTATGTGTCATCTAGTAACTACTGGGTTGTCAATAACCTCAAACTTGAACTTTCAGTTCAGTGGACAGAATGGACGACAACGTATATTCAGATAAGTTAAAATGTGTACTAGGCATGTGCTTATGGGCATATGCATGATAAAAGGCATGTGAATACTTGGGGTAGGTTTTAGATGAATGGGAGTAGAGTGAAAGAGGCTTAAAATGGTCTATGGTTTATCAAATAGACGCACTATGATTAGGCCAGCTTAATGGTTGTTTTTTGACATGAAGGTCCTTTGTTTAGACTGGGCAGATTTAGTATGGAACAATATAGGGCTTATGTTCCCATTAGTCCTTCTGCTCTTTATCCCATGGGTGGGATAAAAGGCAACTGTAATTATCCTTGTAATTATGCCATATTAATATAGAGGCAATACATACACTGTTGTTGTACCCATGAACTTTCTGGTATGGGATTTAAATTGCCGATCAATCTATGGAGGTTTGCAAAGCACTTATTGCGACCGTCACAGCTTGTCCAATCGAAGAAAATCTTTACACTTAAATATCGCCATTTAATTTTTCATGATACTGAACTAGACATGTATCAAATCAGATTACACATGGGTTATAGAATGTAGCGGTTTTAAAATACATACAGTAGTTTAACGGATTAGACTTCTATCAAGATTCTTGCTGCATATATCCAACCCTAATGAAAACTCCTGCAAAAGTGTGTTTGCATGACCTTAATACTAGTATTACTAATGATTATATTGTATTGGGAGACTGGGAGGCATATTCTAAGGACATGGAGAATTATGTGGTTAGATTGAGCATGTAGTCAGACAAATAATATAGTGTAGACATAGATTGATCCTCATGCTTGTAGATTGATCCTCATGCTTGTAGATTGATCCTCATGCTTGTGGAGCTAAAATTGATCTTTATGTAGATTGATTTTGGGTAGTACAGTAGGTGGGGTGGACTATTGTCAGGGAACAGCAGAGATCAGGATTTCATCTGCCTCCAGGGTATCCCCTGTTTTGGTACAATCTGAATAAGATTAGAAGTGAGAATCGCAATCCGTCCAGTAATCTGACTCAGAAACAGAAGGAGACAGAGAGAGAGAGAGAGATCTCCCAGGATGTTAATCTGAACTGCGGGATCAGGGGCGTCACAAGGGGGGGGAAAGTGGGACTGAGTTACTAGGGCCCAAGGTGGATGGGCCTGGAATTATTTTATACTTTAACTATTGAAAAATAGCAGATGTACAAGCTGTAGAGCTTGTAGACAAGAGCTTGTCCACAATTTCTGCTTCTTAACATTTGACAATTTGGCCAACATTTAATTTGTCATTTTAGACATGTAATTTTTTAGTCCTTGAATTTTCACTTTAGAAATGTGCATAAACCCTCTATACACTTAAACTTTAAGTTGTTTTGTTTACTGTTGAGTGAGAAAACAATGTTGTACATTAAGTTAATCATCTGGGGACCCCCCAAAATAATTGTGAGACCCCCCTGGGGGTCCCGACCCACAGGTTGAGAACCACTGCTCTAACACACCTCCCTGATCCCGGGTCCCCCCATCGTTCCATCCGCCCCCGCCTCTATCGCATTATGTTCTTACCCCGCCAGCCAAAGGGACAAAATTAAAATGTGTTGCTCTCTCTCTGGGTCTGTCTAATCTGCTTAGGGAATAAGGCCTGGTGTTTGGGCCCCGTCTTTTTTCCTCTGATTCCCCTACTTGGCAAAAAGAACTCGAGGCCCTGGCAAGTCTACACGGCAAACTCCTGAGTGTTCGTTTAACTCTGAGAGTGTAAAAATGGACCCTCCAAGAGTAAAATGAACACTCAGGATTTAGCTGTGTAGTTGCCTCAAACAAACAAACACATACACACACACACACACACAGGCCTATAAGCCCCTCGAGGCAAATCTTCCCTATCGGAGCAGAAAAGAAAATCCATGGGACTAAGGAACGCGCACACGTGCAAAGCCCTGCACATGCATAAAACAGCCTTACAGATAAACCACCAGACAGACACACAAACTTCTAAAACAGAGAAATTGTGAGATGGACAACTAGGTCAGATTATAAAGAAAATAAATAATACAGTACACGGCACGCTATTCATAGTATTGAGTACTGCATGCTTAATATCTTCACTTCTGTTATGTTAAACGCGTCTCTCTTTCCCTACAGAATCGATCACATAATATATACTGATATTTAGTACCAGTAACCAATAACTTAATCTTGCTCATGTATGTTAATCGAATAATTGAGAAGCAAGTTGTTTGGAGGATAATTTCTTTTTAAATTTCTCAGAATCAGCACAAAATAATTAGAATGTACTTTTGTATAAATATAATTGCCTAAATTGATTTGTTTGATTAATCATTTAACCCTGTACTATACTTCGTTGTACAATTGTGGAATACAAAGTTGCGAAAACAGACGATCTACAAGCTCACAAAGCATTGCATCACAAAGCGTTAGGAGCTTGTAGATGTTTTATTATCATTCAAGAATCTTAATCGTGCAAAAGTTTGAAATAATCGTGATACTGAAGTTATATTGCCCAGCCCTATCTCATATATACATACTGTACATCAGTGGACAAAAAAGGTTCCAATGAAGTACTGCTAAGTTCAGTATAGACTGCAGACTTACAGAGAAGGACATCAGTGGTTCTCAAAGTAGATTTCAGGGACTCTCTATGTTCCAAAATCAACCCATACAAGTCTGTAACTTGTAACTGAACCAAATGGTCCATTTGGTTCCATTTAGGGTCCATTTGCTTCCATTTGTACAGTGTCAAAGTTGAGGGGAGACCTTCAAATTTCAAAGTTTGAGAACCACTGCTGTACACCACTAAGTGGTCAAATAGACTTAGGCATATTACAAAGGGACAAACCTTAACCTCTTCTTCTCACCTACACTTAGATTAGAGGCGATTGCCTCTCCATCTCAATTTCTAATGTTCTAATTCATCTAATCACCTTCCTGCTAAGTGGACACACACACACACCCTCTCTCCATAACACATAAAATACTTAATGGCATACCACTCTTTGGCAATACTACCTAACCTTGACCATTACACCCACACATACAGCACGCACAGGCACACGCACACACACACACACACACACACACACACACACACACACACACACACACACACACACACAATGACAGCCCAGACCACCTCACAATCCCCTATCTAACTATGGGCATTTAGTGCGAAATTGGCCACCTCTCTCAATTATTACATTTAATTACCTGCGATTAATCCACTGCCAATTACACCAAACATAGCCTAAAGTGAGACACCACTCTGTGGGCGCACTTGACGCTGTCGTGGGGAAAAGGTGTGAGTGAGATGGGTAGATGTATCAGATGTGGTCACACTGCCCTATATAGCAGCTTACTCCTCTAGCCTCTGTGCAAGTGTAGTTAATGACACAGGCCAGCAGTAGACCACAATTGCTCACTAACCTAGGTCAAGTTTACCTCTGTCTTTGTGGGTTAACCACTTGATCCCTGTACTTTGTCGTACCATGAATAGTGAACATAGCGGATCTTCATCGAGCTCACAGCGCATTGTGAGTTGAAGATCTTCTATTTTTGAAAAAGTTGTTTTATTTTTTATATTTAAGTGGAAAATAAATTAACACTGGTATATATCTGATACCTCATCCAAGGGAACTCACCCTTGACCAGGGGAAACATTGGGCAGGGCTACTATTACACTAGCATGACATTTTGATAAACTGCAAAACCCCAAAGGTTGCATTTTCCAACATATGGAAAAAGAATGTCCGGGCTCTGGAGCGTGGCCTACATCTGGCCTACATCTTGTCGGCACACATATGCCCAAAAAGGAAGCCCAAAAAGGAAAATCCGATCCCCAATCAAACTTTGATGTTCGAGAACTACTTCAGATTCATCATCTGATGAAACATTTTAGACATGTTTGTGAACTATAACTTTCGCTGTTATGGTCATGGTCATATTTTGTTCTGCTATTAAAATCCGTTGCGGCAACAGTCACATGCTTTTTTCCCGCCACTTACGTTCACTTTAATTGTCCTTTAAACTCCATCACACTCCCAGTATGGATAAACATTCACGCTAACACCACAAACAGATGTGGGACATGGCTAAGCGTTTGTCTGTCCAGTCTCGAGTACATATTATATTGGACACTTGGTACATATATTTTCAATCTATCCGCAGGGCTATTGACGGCTCTAATCTCACATAGCATAGAGCTGGCACATAGCCTAGTCTCCCTGCTATAAGTGGGATAACGGCCATACTATCTAGCATGAGTAGGATGAACACTCTGATAGCAACATGTCAATATTTAAGAGGGTTTTGTCAATCCTCAAGAGGTTTAAATCCTTCTTTTATAGTACCCTAGGACAGTGGTTCTCAACCTGTGGGTCGCGACCCCCAGGGGGGTCGCCAAAAAATTTGGGGGGGTCGCCAGATTTTTTGGTAAAAAAAAAAAAAAAAAAAATGTTGAAAAAAAAAAAAAAAAAAAGAAAAAGAAAAATGCCTGGAAAACATTTTTATAAAAACATTTCATAGCGAAAAATCGACAAAGTGGAATGGATGTGTGTGTGACAGTGTGTCCTGGGCCTGGCTATGTATACATGCATTGTGTGTAGCAGCACGTGATCCTCCTCCTCCCTTAACCTTAACCCGGAAACTCACTAATCTCAATTTAACTGGACAGCCACGCACATGAGCGAAATGCACCCAGGTAGAAAATAAATAAAACATTGTATGACCACGATATAAAAGTCATGGACAAGTGGGTTATCAGAAAACGTCCGCACCCTGAAACAGGCCAAGAACAAGCGTCTCAGGATGAGCCACCAACAACAGGTGAAGATAAAGATGAAGATGAGCCGGCATGTTGTTCTGCAAACATTGCTGCAAAACGAAAACATGTGTCAAAGTCGGCAAATCCCACGTCCACGTCCAAGCGCCGAAAATATCAAGCAGAGTTTTTGCAGTATGGGTTTACGTGCCATGTGAAGGATAACATTGATTACCCACTGTGTGTTCTTTGTAATGAGTTACTTGCTAACGAGAGCTTGAAACCCTTCCAACTTAAAAGACATTTGCAAACGAGACATGAGGATGATATCAACCAACCATTGGAATATTTTCGTGAAAAGGAGAGTGGCCTGGGCGGACTACAGACAAGAATAACTGAATATGTGTCAATCCCTTCCAAAGCACTGGCAGCTTCTTTTGAAGTGGCACATCTTGTGGCCAAACAAAAAAAAACATACACAATCGCAGAAGAGCTCATCCGCCCAGCAGCCCAGGCAATGGCAAGGCATATGCATGGAGACGCAATAGCAAAATCATTTGAGACCATCCCGTTGTCAGATGACACTATGTGCAGGCGTATTGGTGAAATGGCAAATGACATTAAATGTCAGGTCACTGAGCGAATGAAGAAAAGTGGGTCGTTTTCACTGCAGATGGACGAATCAACGGACGTTGCCAACTGCGCCAATTTGCTTGTCTTTGCAAGGTACAGCCACGAAGGAAAAATAAATGAAGAGCTGCTGTTTTGCATGTCCCTGGAGGGGACGTGCACGGGACAGGACATCTTTAATGCAGTGGACAGTAAACTGCGCGAAGAGGGACTAAGTTGGAAACACTGCAAATCTGTGTGCACAGATGGAGCTGGTGCTATGCAGGGATCAAGAAAGGGATTAAAACCAAAGTTAGGGAGGTGGCGCCCCATATTAAATTCACCCATTGTATGATTCACCGCGAATCACTGGCGAGTAAGCCCCTAACCCCAGAGCTGCAGGAGGTGCTACAAACGGCAGTTAAAATAGTAAATTTTATCAAATCCCGCCCTTTACAGTCCAGATTATTTGCAACACTTTGCCAAGAAATGGGATCTGAGCATGAAACCCTACTTTTCCACACAGAGGTGAGGTGGCTCTCACGGGGCAGAGTACTGACCAGACTGTTTGAACTGCGTGAGGAGGTGCGGGTGTTTTTAACAGAGCATCAGTCTCCCCTTGCTGCCCACTTGAGTGACCCTCGCTGGGTTTGTGCCCTGGCATACTTGGCAGGAATATTTGATAAACTCAACACACTAAACCTGTCGCTCCAAGGCTCAAACAATAACATTCTCAATATTTCTGATAAGATCGCTGGGTTTCAGAGGAAGCTGGAACGCTGGGCAACGCGAGTCAATGAGGGTAATATTGACATGTTTCCAGAGCTCGAGGATTTCATGGATAATTATGACATAAATAGAGACATCATAAACGGAGATATCATCTCTCATCTGAGAGGTTTGACTGACTGTTTCCGCAAATACTTCCCAACAGATGACGCTCCAGAAAGATATGATTGGATACGCTATCCCTTTACCGAGTCCACGGGCGCACACTTGTCATCAGAACTGCAGGACGCGCTGTTGGACCTTTCAGCCGATAGGACATTGCAGATCAAGTTCAAATCATCCACACTGGAGGAATTCTGTCTATCTAAAACTGTGGCTGCGCAATATACTGAACTGTCAAAAGCAGCAATGGATGTTCTGATTCATTTTCCGTCCACTTACCTATGTGAAAAGACGTTCTCTGCGCTCACATATATAAAATCAAAATACAGATCACGACTCACCAGAGTTGAAGATGATCTCCGTGTTGCTGTGAGCAATATTGAGCCTAGATTAGCACTTCTCTGTTCAAAGAAACAAGCGCAGCCATCCCACTAACCTCAAAAGGTAGGCATATGCCAAAACAATTCATAAATTGTTCATAAAAAAAAGTGCTGTCAAGATGTTATGCCGGTTACATTTAATAGTGTGGATGGAAACGAAGGTGTAGTTCACATATAGATGTAGGCCTATTTGTTTCCCTTTTTGTTTTTCTTTTTTGCTGGACAGTTTAATGTAAAATGTTAAGAGCATATGAATGCAGCTGTCAGTGCTGTCAGATACGGTTACATTATATTGTTTGGAAACCAGTGCATAGTTTCCCTTATTTGTTTCCCCTTTGTTTGCTGGACAGTTTCATGTAACGTTACGAGCATAATTAATGCAGCCGTCAGATCCAGTTAAATGATATATTGTTTCTCCCTTTTTTTTTCTTTTATTGCTGGACAGTTTCATGTGGCTAAAAACGTTAAGAGCATAATTAATGCAGCAATAAGAAAATAAATGCGTCATTATTCATATCACGTGTCAGTGTTGTTTTCTCTGCATAACTTTAAGACGTAGCCTAGTAGTGAAAACAGCCGATCTACAAGCTCACAATGCGGCGCGGTGAGGCGGGGCGGCGGGGGGGGGGGGGGGGGGGGGGTCCGTAAGGGCCGGGGGTCGCGAGTCAAAATGTGATTATTTTGGGGGTCGCGGCCAGAAAAGGTTGAGGACCCCTGCCCTAGGACATGAGAGAGAGAGTGGAAGAGAGAGGGAGTAGTATTTTTGACCAAATGTTTTTCAGACAATCAAATGGCGTCTTTTCCCCCTCGTTGATGACAAGCTCATCCCGCCACACGTTTATCCGCCAATCTCTCATCTTTCCACCCATGGCCTGGCTGACGCACGCACGGACGCACGCACGCACGCAGTCCCCATCAGCTTCACTCTCTTTCTCACACAAACATTTCATCACTGTCGGGCAGAAAACTTGCATCTCCAAGTTTCGAAATGTGTACGTTTTTTCGTAAAGTAAAGCCCTGCTTCATCATACAAGACTGTCGCACAAAGCTAGTGAACACAACGTTGTGTGCTATTTTCACTATACTTAAATAGTTTTTAAAATGATAAATACAAAACGAACAGTTCTGGACATACAAGGTTTCCACCCGACAACAACAATTTGTACTATCCCTTAATTTGTGCATGTGCGCGTGTGTGTGTGTGTACCTCTGTGTGTGTGTGTGTGTGTGTGTGTGTGTGTGTGTGTGTGTGTGTGTGTGTGTGTGTGTGTGTGTGTGTGTGTGTGTGTGCGTGCACCTCTATGATCTTGCGGGCCTCGCGGTACCGGCCTGTCTGTATGAAGGCAAAGAAGAGGTCATACAGCATGGTCATCTCTCCTCGCTCCTGGCTCACAAAGTCCATGCCTACTCAGAGACAGAGAGAAAGAGAGACAGAGAGAAAGAGAGACAGAGAGAGCTACTAAGAATAAACAGGTAATAATACATGGATGAGTAGACAGACACACACACACACACACACACACACACACACACACACACACACACACACACACACACACACACACACACACACACACACACACACACACACACACACACACACACACACACACACACACACACACACACACACACACACACACACACAATTGAAAGTCTAAGCCCTCCAGGAAACTTGCTAAAGCACTCTGCTCAGCAGTTTGGCTGTACAATGCTATCTCAGTCAAACAGCCTCAAAACAGGTGAGAAGCTGTGAGACATGCGCGCGACCTCGCGTGCGTGCATGCACACACACAAGGTCAAAGCAAACATCCGATACAAACAGAATTGCCTTCACTCTCCCTCTTATTGTTAGTCCAAGCTGAGCACAAGGTTGTGTTTTTAGCCCTTAAGTCTTCATGTACGGTTAACAATGGCTGGCAGGTAACCTCCATCACATCATTAAGACCAGCTTTGGCTGAAGGCAGTATCTCTGTGTGTGTGTGTGTGTGTGTGTGTGTGTGTGTGTGTGTGTGTGTGTGTGTGTGTGTGTGTGTGTGTGTGTGTGTGTGTGTGTGTGCAAGGAGTATCTGGCTTTGTCGTTGAAGGTGCGCAAGCCCCTTCCATGCTATTATAAGGGTAAAAACAAGACAGGCTGACCTTTATAGTACACACAGGTAATACAATTCATAATGGGTGGGTTAGTTAGTTATAGGTGAGCCAATCATGTTGTCAGTGAACTGTCTTGTCATTCATGTATTGTGTTTGTCTGTTATGTGTTGTGATTTTGTGTCCTGATGACTGCTTGGTGCAAAAATAATTTCCGCAAGGACAAAATAAAGCATCTATCTAATGTGCAAGTATTTTGTTGACTACTGTACATACTTGGCACTCTAAATCTAACACACACACACACGCACGCACGCACGCACGCACGCACGCACGCACGCACGCACACACACATCCTCCCTGGCAACAAACTAATGTCATGTCCAGGGGGTGTACTTGTACATAAAAGCCACCACCCACAACAGAGTCTTGGCCTATGGGCCACTTGGCTCAGCAAGGCTACTTACTTACAGGTAAAAAATAAATAAAAACAATTATCCAATTTTCCCTCAACATGTTCTTTTGAAGTGTCCAGACAATGGATTGACCGTGATCATTAACCAACAAATTACACACACATTGTAAAAAATAAAATAAAGATAAAAATAAAAAAGAGTGACAATTACCAAATGGATACAGAAGGGTTTATTTGGTTACATTTGGACATTATCTGAGTTACAAGTGAATACATTAACAATGAGGACTTTACTCTGCGGTTATGATTAAAACAGAGACAAATGTAAAGGTAGTGTAGTTTGTGGTCTGCACTCCATCAGGAAACCCACAGGTATGGTGTTTGTATGGAAGAATTATGAGGAAGCGTGGGTGAATGTGAGACACCAAGCATGCACAACAACAACACGTGCTCGAGCACTATTCAAAACTTATGGCGCACGTCACCACTCTCTCATTGCAGAAGAGGGGTTAATTGAATAGAATAATTCATTGCAGTGCATGAGCCAATAGTTTACCAGCTTGGACTGCTTCATAAATACTAATGTCCTGCTTTATGTGGCCGACACTGCGGCGGGAGAGCGGAAGCGGACAGTGAGAGGAAGATAAGAGAAGTGGAGATAGGGGAGGAGAAGAGGAGGAGAGGTGGAGAGGTGCTCGACAGTGAGGTCTCGACCTCCCACACACTCCAGAGCCACTCGCCCTCCGAGGCACGTCAAACTTAACCCTTCCGCAGCCGGGGCTGCCGTCATGATAGGAGCCGTTCAAACCGCGATCGCCTGCCGTGCTTCAGTGTGCGACCTCTTGGCCCGTACCTCTCACACTCTCTGCCTCTCTTATGCCGCTCTTCACAGCTAAATCCTCAGTGTTAATTTATCCATTTGCAACTCTGAAGAGTGTACAAAGTGTAACCTAATAGACGCTTACGAGGGCGATAGAGCAGCACTGCCTCTAGGGGCCACTCATAGGGTGTATTTTTCTTTATTGTAATAGTAGGAGATCTGAGAGAGACAGTGTAGAGGAGACAGAGAGCTGAGGCGAATAGATCGACAGACAGCCTGGCTTTCTTACCTTTCTGCAGCATATCGGTCTCTCCTTTTTCCACCATGGCTACTATGATGTCATGAATACGCGGAATCTGCTTGTAGAGCTTATGGCACTCCATGGCTGCTTCCAGAGCACCGGACGTGTCGTTGCTGCAGACACACACACAAATGCACAGACAGAAGAAAAGAAAGAGAGAGGGCGTGAGCTGGGTGTCAGATACTGTATGTCCAACGATCGCTGTATGGGGATTTTGAGGGCAGTGAATGGACGTCACGTCACGGATGGTTGACTTTGAGACTTCATATCCAAGCACTCTGACCTCACAACAATACTGGACTTTCACATCACGGCAGCACTACTGTGGCAGAGCAGACCTCTGACCTCAATATTCCACACACACACACACACCTGTCCGCCTCGGGCTAATAGTGGGGCTTTTATAGTTGGATAAAGATAATAGACAACATGTCTCGTCTGATCTCTAGCCTCTGTCGTCTCCCCCTCTTGACCTCCACTCTTCCTCCATCCTCCTCTACTTCATTATTTTCTCTCCTCTGAAATCCTCTCCTCTTTTTATGCTTATCCTCTATCTTTGGCCTTTTACCTCCTCACCTCTTTTCCGTGTGATGTCAACCCCCCCCCCCACACCCACACACACACACACACACACACACGACTACGCTATTGAGCAGGAATATGGCAACAAAATGAGAGCCCCCCTCCACTCGTCCTCAAATCTCACTCCATCTCATGTCATCCGTTCCTATCTCTCATTCTCGCTCTCTCTCTCCCCTTCTCCATGCCCCACGGATGAACAAACGATGATGAGAGCAATAAAGACATGGAGAGTGTGTGTGCGAGAGAACAAATTACGGGTGGAAGAGAAAAAAAAAAGTTGGGATGGAGAGAGAGAGACCACTTGAATCCTCCCTCTATTGTGACGGCGCTGCCATCAATGTGCTGATTGGGTAATTACCATGTCAATCACATAGAGGTCAAAGCAGACTGGGCACTGGTAGGGGGGAAGCAGACCAACAAAGAGTCACATTCACTCAGATATAATATCTGGAGTGTTTTCGCTCCTCATCAATTAAGACTGCTGGATGAGAGCAATACGCCTGCTGCCCTCGCCCCATAAAAAGCAACACTTCCAAGGGGAGTGGGAGGGTGACCTTGGCTTGGCCGGAACGCAGGATGAGGTGAAGAGGAGAAGTACAGAGGGAGGGAGGAGGGAAAGAGCCATGGACGGATGAAGTGATTGGGAGTGGAAGGTAAAGGGCCTCCCACTAATTGAAATGAAGAGGGACAACATTATTCAGCGGCGGCAGTCGAGAGGCTGTTCAACTGCACAACACTCTGATTGAACGACAAGAGATCAGAGAAAAAGAGAGAAAGAGAGAGGAACGATAAAGGAAGAGAGAATCGGAGGGAGAGACGGAGAGAAATGGCTATGCATTTGGTTCCAAAAATGTAATGTGGACAAGAGGAGACGTGCATGCGATTTCAGTATTTTATTTTTATTATGGTAAAATTGCACAAGCGCCTCAACTGGTGTGTGAACACACACACACACACACACACACACACACACACACACACACACACACACACACACACACACACACACACACACACACACACACACACACACACACACACACACACACACACACACACACACACACACACACACACACACACACACACTACTTTGACTGAGACACTTGGCAGTGCTATACTAAGTGTTAACAGTAACACACACTTATGTTTCGTCCATCGCGTTTCAAACCTCTCCTCCTCTGTCCATGCAATTCTGCTATACCTCCTTCCAATCCCTCCTTCCTAATGAGACGTATTTTTAAGAACTCCCCCGTCACTTCTGGCAAAAAAAGAAGGTTCTAGCGGTGCAATTACCACCCCCACCCCCTACCCCCCCCAAAAAAAAGCAAGACGAGGATGTTGAAGGATGGATAATTTCCCCTAGGTACAATTTAACTGTCACTTTGCGTTGCCATTTACTGCAGCATGCGTGCCTGTTAATGTCCCCAACTTTGCATGTCAGCCACTTTCCAGCCAATTAAGCCCTGAAAAAAGAAAGCTATAACGAGCGTCTTTGCATGGTACGAAAAAAGAGGTTAAAAAAAACCCTGAAGGATTAGACAAGGAAGCTCATTTTGCCTCTCTCTATATCTTTTGTTCCAAATACGTCGGCAAACCTGTTATCAAGCCACTGTCCTTGCGCGACGGGTGGGAGACTGTGGCGCGTGTGTGTGTCTAAGCGCAAGTGCCTGTGTGATCCTGACACCACTAGCCTGCCATTTCAGGTTGAAGAAATGACACCGTCAAATCAACGCCTGTACATGAACACACCTATACATATGTACAAAGCCCCCTGCTGAGTATGTGTACAAACAACACAACTGGATCTGTGCTGGATCTCTATCTCTCAATTCCTCATTCAATTATCCATGCAACTACCAGTGCGCTCGCCAACTTGTGCGTGCTGTGTCGTCCGCCGAAAATAGCAGATCTAGAAGCTCACAATGCGTCGCAGCACAATGTATTGTGAGCTTGTACTAGATCCTGCCCATTTCAAGAAGTATAAATCAGGATAACCCCTCACCCATGGTTCCCTCTTCTCTCGTATTCTATGCCCCCTGACTTGCACCACTTCTCTCATCTATCCTTCCGCCTACCCTTTCATTTGATCTCCTCTGTAAGCGGTCAAACAAACGGATTCTTTTGTTCGAGTCTCCTCCCTCTCGTCTTGGGCCCTGATTAATCTCACTGCAAAGAATGGGATGAAAGTGTGAGTGAATCGAGTACTCTCATCCGTCTGGGACACTTGCATTGTTGAGACGTATTGTACATCTCCTCCACAACGCTCTCATCATCATCTGCCAGCTTTCCCCTTTGTCAGAGTCATTAGTGTCTGGTGTCGCTAATCACTCCTATAGAGATAACGGCGCGGCGAACTGGCTAGCTGCGAGGCTAGCATAGCGTTTAGGCCGCACTATGCTGAACGGAAGGGTTCGTGGGATAAGCGGAGAGGGAGGCAGAGCGCATGACGGGCTGTCAGGAGCTAATCTGCCGGAGAAGTGTTCATTAAGTCATTAGCGCTGACATGGCGATGAGACAGCCGCCACCGAGAGTGACATGCGCCTTTGTCCTCTTCCCTTCCTTCGCCTCCATCCAGCCTTCCTGATCCTCCTTCCCTATTGCCCACCCGTCCGTCAGCCAAGCTGTGTTGGAGGACGGACTGAATGAACGGGTGGTGAAAGAGGAGACAGATAGGAAAGGTGAGGAGATTGAACCTTGGTCTGGGACAGTGGTCGTAGCCCAACTTAATCTTAACTTAATCTGAAACAGCACTGACAGAGAGTATTGATCAATCACTGTGCACTTGTGTAATGTTGTGTCCCCCCTGTGTCATGTATTTCTATTATGTATTGTCACTGATGTTTTGTGTGTGGCTGTAGCAGGGGTGAAAGCCCAAGACAAATTTCCCTTGTGGACAAATAAAGTTTACCTTGACCTTGACCTTATTTGAGGATAGGGCAACAATATTGTAATATTATCAGCTATTATTTATTAGTTATAATATTTATTTCCACGATAACTTAGCTACTCAAGCCCTATTATATGGTTTGTTGTACAACTGTGTCTTGAGAAAAATAGTCAATCAACAAGCTCCTTAATTTCCCCTCTGGGATGAAGTACCTACCTACCTAATTTAGTATACTAGAAGCTCGGCCGCCCTTCGAGTGGCCGAGCGTCTAGTAGGCAACCTGGCCAACTCAGGAACGATGTAAATAGGGAATGAATGTCCCGCCCTTTAATGCAAACCCCATTAAACCTGTCCGTTTTGACCATCTGTTTGCCTGTGTCCATTTATGCCCATATATGGAGATATCTGTTTGTCTACATCCATTTTATGCCCATATATGGAGATCTCTGTAGGACCCGTTTTGACCATCTGTTTGCCTGTGTCCATTTATGCCCATATATGGAGTTATCTGTCTGTCTGCGTCCATTTTATGCCCATATATGGAGATATCTGTCTGCATACATTTTATGCCCATGTATGGAGATCTCTGCATACACAGTGCCGGTTCCGGAAAACCCTGATGTCAGACATCAGAATCCGAAACTTTCGTGCCGGTTCCGGAAAATCGCGTATCGGGTCGAGGCCGGGCACTGCACTACCTGCTGCGGTGGGGAACACGCGTGCCGAATTTGAAATAGGGAATGAATGCTCCACCCTTTAATGCAAACCCCATTATACCTGTTGTCATAGGACCCGTTTTGACAATCGGTTTGCCTGTGTCCACTTATGCCCATATACTGTATGGGGATCCCTGCAGACACAGTCGGTTCCGGAAAACTCTGATGTCAGACATCAGCTCCGCACACGGGCGTCCATTTTATGCCAATATATGGAGATCTCTGTGAATTCCCTACCCTTTAATGCAAACCCCATTAACACCTTCTAAGCCTGGCCGTACTCCCTCGGACTTCCTACTGGGTCCCATCAGCCACGCCGTCTATTCCCGGACTTTTGATATAAATTATAATAAAAAAAAAAAAAACATCGGAAATTCTTCTCTGTGTCTTTTTGGAGCGATCTGAAAGGGTTAATATGCTCTGACAGTCATTTTCTGGTGCTGGGTGTGATACTCCTAATATCCAGCAGGCCACGCCGTTGACTCACATTCTGGATGGATGGCTGGCCAGGAGGAGCCTCATCCTCTCCCCAGTGTTGAAACTCAGCAAGAAGCTCAAACAAGATGGCTGGTCTTTGTCTCTGTTCGTGGATCGCGGTTTCAATCACGTTCGGGCGCCGCTTCTCTATCGCTCCTTTCCCTGCTTCGCCGCACGTAAACGAATGGAATTGATCTCCCCTCCGCCTCGCCAAAGTAAGATCGCCGACCTCTGCAGGATGAATATGTACGCTGTGTCGAGCACTCCAGTACGTGTTGTTATCATGTGGGCTTTGTTTTTTTAAAACATGTTTGTAAATAAATGGCTTATTTCTTCGGCGCTACCTCTGTTCAGAGGGTTCTGCCGCGGCTTGCAACGTGTTAAGACCCGTTTTGACCATATGTTTGCCTGTGTCCATATATGCCCATATATGAACATCAGAACACGTCATACTGATGACATTCAATACGTATCCATGGCATTTTTTTAGGGATGTGCCGAAAGCAAAATTCTTGGCCGAAACCGAATACTGGAAACATTTGTCCGAAAACCGAATACCGAATAGCCGAATAATACATGCATATAATTTATTTTGTATTACTAATGTTTGCACCATTGCTGTACCTTTGTTGTAAAGCTACCTGATTATGGCAAAAGACATGATTATGGCAAAACCTAACTTAAATAATAATCACCATATGGTTCCATAAAACATTTATTTCTCACTTTTGAATGCACACATAACATATTTATTTTTGTGTTGAATTATCTATTTACTATTGTGTAGTAAATTTGTAATAAAAGACAAATTATGTCTCAAAATATTAACATTCCATATAGTTGAAGTATTGCATCATAAAGAAATATCAATGTAATTATTGTTATATATATATATATATATATATATATATATATATATATATATATTGAATATCCTATACATTATTCGGTAGTATTCGGTAGTATTCGGTATTCGGTAATATTCGGTATTTGGTATTCGGTACTATTCGGTAATAATTATTCGGCTGTAAAATCAAACCGAACCGAAACTGAATATGCGTTTTTTGGCACTATTCGGCCGAAAATTTTCGGCGCCGAATATTCGGTCACATCTCTACATTTTTTGTTGACTCATGTGGCGTATGTGATGTCAGAGCCTTTTATGGAGTGATGTCACAATGAGTCAGTGCTTGCGCCGGTTCCTCCGGAACAGCCTGATGTCAACAATCATCTCCGCATACGGAGATTCCGAACGTTTCGCGGCCGTTCTGGAAAACCGGCAATCGGGTCGGGTCAAGGTCCGGCACTGCACTCCGCGCCGCGGCGGGGAACGCACGTGCCGAATCTGAAGCCGGTGGGACGAACGGTTCTCGAGATACACGGATTACATACACACACGCACGTAGAGACTTCTCGCATTTATTGTAAGATTTTGATATGCCCAAAATAGGAACACCCGGTTTAAAGTGGTTATTAACTCAACCTCTGCCAAAGAAATACCCCTTTGTACCCCTTCCCTGCCATGCCCGAGGAACCCGAAGATTTAATAAGCTTTAATTAAAAAAAACATTTTTTTATCGAAGCGGAACTAAAATAGGCCGGAACTAATGCTCCGTGATCGGTTTCTACATGGACACATTATTGAGCGGACCATTTAACATTGAGACCGTAAACCGGAAGCGGCTGTCCGTCCTCTATCCTCTATTCGTTGGCTTTCTGTGTAAACACGGCAGCTTACAGACGGAGAACTTATTGATCAATTGAAAAAAAATAAAAGGATTTGAGAAGCTGATGGAATACGCGAACACACCATGCATAGCAGTGTTCGATCACGCACGATGGGAACTGGATTAGCGGCCGCTTTAACAGGTAGGAGAAGCCAGCAGTGAAAGACATAGAAAAAACTTCGGGCTCCTCGGCCGTAAACTACAAATGAGTTAACAGGTGTGCTCAATCTCACTGGTGTGCCATAGTGTGTGTAGCAGTTTGCAGGCCAGGTAGATGCAACATATGTATTATACCAGAGCAATAAATTAACTCTTAAGTCTGGTCATGAAATTATTAACACTATAATGTTGTGCAACACTGGGCAAAATAAAAAATGTTGGACAAATTGTACAGAAATCTAAACCACAGTGCACAAAAACTGTGGTGGTTTCCCAACACCTCACTGAGAAGGTTTATGATGGTGTGTGTGTGTGTGTGTGTGTGTGTGTGTGTGTGTGTGTGTGTGTGTGTGTGTGTGTGTGTGTGTGTGTGTGTGTGTGTGTGTGTGTGTGTGCGCAAGTGTGCGTGTTTGGCTGTTGTTGATAACCCAGGAGTAAATTAGCCTGCTAATCTCACCAAGGCAGCGATTAGTGAGTGAACCTGCTAGCTCTGTTTGTGCCAGAGACATGACTGCTGCAAAACAAACAGCAGCAGGGGTGCTCTGGTGTGTGTGTGTGTGTGTGTGTGTGTGTGTGTGTGTGTGTGTGTGTGAGAGAGAGAGAGAGAGAGAGAGAGCAAGCTTCACGTGCAAAGGTGTGGACTTGGCTTCCCTCTCCCACAACATGTACAGGGGAGGGAAAACTCTGTGTGTGTGTGTGTGTGTGTGTGTGTGTGTGTGTGTGTGTGTGAGAGAGAAAGACATGTGTGCCGCGTAGGGGCTGTAACGACACACCACACGGCTGTGGCAAATCCAGCAATTAGTGCTCGGTGCATAATTAACATGCTAATGAGTTGATCTACTTAAAAGCTGTTCTGACAAATAGAACAAACACACACACACACACACACACACACACACACACACAGCTGAACAGACGAGGAGGGGCGGGGCCGTTCCAGTGATCTAGGGGCCGATGCTCTGGAGCTCATTTGCATATTGGCGTTTTAGCAAGGCAGCATCGATGGCCATTTCTGATCGTGCAAGTGCAAACACGCACACACACACACAGTGTTCTTGTATGGGCAGAAAGGGGTTGGGGGCTTGGGGGGAGGGGGGGTGCAGCTGGCAGATCCTCCAACAAATAAACAAAGGCTGGCTGGAACGCAACCATCTGACACACACACACACACACACACACACACACACACACACACACACACACACACACACACACACACACACACACACACACACACACACACACACACACACACACACACACACACACACACACACACACACACACACACACACACACACGGGGGGGGGGGGGCAATTTCCACATCCGCTCTCTGTCTGAATTACTGACCCAGAATCGAACCCCGAAATGATCATGGGGGAGAAGAGTGAATCACACGCAGCTGGCACATGAAGAGGCACATTTGGGGAACTTTTTTACAACTTTATAGAGCAATGCTTTTCAAACTTTTTCTTGTCAAGGACCCCCAAATTGACACTTGTTAGCCCGTGGACCCCCATTTGAAAATACTATAGGTTTGCGCACGTTTTATAGTACGATATTATGATGAATCACGGAGATTGGCCCATTTATTGGTCCGTCTGGTTGGCCAAAATGTCATATAAAGCTCACCAATCCACCAGTCCTCAAGCTTATCGGACATATGCCCGTTTAGGCCCATCTGATTGGCTACGGGCAATCGGGCCCCTCTCGTGGCCCCTCTCGTGGCCCTTATACGGTATATGCCTCGATGTTATGACGTCACCCTTTGCCCCTCTCTGATTGGCTACGAGCCCATGGCATAAATTGACAAATTTATGTATGGCCCGTTGGCCTACTTGTGCGCCAGCAGAGTGCACCTTGTAATTTATATCAGGCCGCTATCATTTAGCTGGGGACCCCCTGGAACCCCCTCAAGGAACCCTTGGGGGTCCCCCGACCCCACTTTGAGAACCAATGTTATAGAGCACAATGGATAGCTAAACGTCTTCTTGTGACCTTTATGTTATGCGTGTGCGTCACGCGTTTTTAACGCACGCAACAAATAAAAAATAGATCACACATTTCTGAGCGCAATTAATTGCCTCTGTCTCTTTCAGGCTCTCTAAGCACCTGCTGATCCTTTTGGGCTTTCTGACTTCCCATAGTTTTGTAAACAATGGAGTAGAGGAAGGCAGGGGAAATGCTGTCTGGATGGGGAAGAAAAGGAGGCTTGTTTAACGTTCACATGATGAACATGATGAACACGTTCACATTTAAATCCTTCCCGGGAGCTCTTCGGATGAAAACAGACGTTACGTGCAATCTTTGTGATAGCGACTTTAAATGTGTTTCCCCCATGTAACTTTAAACAAGAAATTAATATGAGGCTGTACTGCGATCAATCGCAGAAATGCAAGATGCAAGATTAATCGAGCATCGGTTGTTTGACAATTCTAGCGCATACGGGCGGTGTTATAAGTGTGTGTGAAATTAATTAAGTACATTTACTTAAGAAATTTTGAGGTATTTTTACTTTAGTGGAATATATCCCAATTTGTAATACTTTTACTTCTACTCCACTACATCTCCAAGGAAAATTTTACTCCACTACCATAATTTGAAAACATAGTTACTAGTTACTTTTAGATGAGTTTTATTACTAACAACTTAAGCTCTATATATATTTAGGCTATTTGAAAATGGACGATACAAGCATCTGCCATTTTCAAAATGTATCCACCTGTTTCCGCGGGAGTTTACTGGAGATTATTTGCACCTGTTTGGACCACACTTCCGGTTTAACAGCAGACATACAAGCTCACGTCGCGTCGCAGATGCAACCGTTGTGAGCTTGTAGATCACACTCGGCTGCGGCGCCGGAAGCTCGGTACAGCGTCTGCGCAATGCACTATGGGGCGTTGGAAAGTTGTGGATACATTTTGAAAACTTGAAATGGGTTGGGGTGAGCAGTGTTATACGTGTGTGCGCATACTTGTGCAGGTAAGCGGAGATGAGCGGTGAGCAGAGGTTGGCGCTGGGCCTGGCCAGTCCCAGCGTGAACACGGTGTCCTGGAGGCGGCGGATGGCGTCCACGTCGCCCTTGGCCCCCACGCCGTTGAGCACGTGGAAGAGTGTGACGAGGCTGCCTTCTTTCAACATCACCTCCTTCTGTTTCATCTCCTTCAGCATGTCCACTGCCTCTGTGACGGAGAGAGAGAGAGGAGAGAGAAGGGGAAGGACAGTGGTCAGTAGGGATGGGACGATAAGCGATAATATTGTTTATTGTGATAAAATACACTCGCGATAATCGTATCGTGAAGATTTAATTTATCGTGATATCTGCCGAGCTGCATGTCCGGTACCACTTAAACCCTCTATAATTGGTAAAAGGTACTTAAAATATACATACTTAATAGTCTTTTTTTCACTCTATCAAATGAGTGAAAAAAATAGCCGATCTACAAGCTCACAACGCGTCGCATCGCGACGCGTTGTGAGCTTGTAGATCGGCTATTTTTGGGCAAATGTTCTGCCCCAGGATAATGGATTTTGATGCCGATAATATCGTTTTCTTTTGTCACAATAATCATGAAATTACATTTTCATATCGTCCCATCCCTAGTGGTCAGATGGAGAGAGATTCTAAAACGGAGAGGATGGGAACTTGAACTGCAACGTTGATGAGAGTGAAAGTGACAAAGAGGGAAGGAAGGGGAACAGAAAAATCCCATTCAGGAGAGTGAAAGAACAAGGGACAGAAAGAGTGGATGAGAGAGACAGATAAAGAGGAGACACAGAGAGAGAGGAATGCAGGTCTGGCTGGGAGAGAACAGGGTGTGTGAATATGATAAAAGACCCCTTTAGCTAATTCCATGTGGGGAAAACAAACCCATATTAAAACAGCATTTTGTGCACAGCGGGGATGCAAATCCAGCCCCGTATAATGCCAACTTGCCACTAATTGCTACTTGCAGCTTTCTAAACGAGACTACAATTACCGGACCCCTACAATGGAGGCTGGCTTTTTGCTATGGCCGCGCTGAAAGAGCTCGGGGGGATTAAATTATAGGTGTGCGGTGAGGAGCGCCCGCCGTGGCCCCCGTGAGACCCCGGCAAGCGGGCTGGGGGGTGGATTGGTTCGGTCGAGCCTGGCCGGTAATGGAGGGTTTTTTGCTGGGCCCCCGTGCCCATCTGGCCAATGGTAGGATAAACGCTGAACACTGTGGGTGTGTGTGTGTGTGTGTGTGTGTGTGTGTGTGTGTGTGTGTGTGTGTGTGTGTGTGTGTGTGTGTGTGTTTGTGTGTGTACACACACACGTGTGACTGAATGCAGCTGCCGTGTATCAAGACCAGGTTATTAAGATGTGTTTACTCTACGTTTCGATGGCAGCTAATGGGCTGACAGCGATATCGCCACTCTCCACCACGGATACTAATCAACAACAGAAAGGCTGAAGAGAGATGCACAGAGCACAGACGGATAGCCAGTGGTGGACAGTAACAAAGGACATTTACTTGCGTACTGTACTTAAGTACACTTTTTTAAGTATCCATACTTTACTTGAGTAGCTGTACTTTTGGATACTTATGACTTTCACTCTGCTACAAAGACAAATATTATTCCACTACATTTGAAGAATATGAAGGGGGAAAAAAGCACATTATCCATTCACCACTTAAGCCCCATTTCAAACATAGCTGAGCTACAATTCACAATGTGTCACGGTCACAGTTTAGTAATACTTCAGTCGTTGACCCTCAGACTTACTCTCAAATGGACCACAACATACAAGCACTGGGAGGCAAGGCCACCGGTGAGTGCTTTGGCATTCATGTCTTTCTCTGGCTTTCTGTCGGCGGTTAACCCGATGGGGGCCAAAGGCCGTCACACAATGAATGAGGCAGGTTGAGGAGAAGTGGGCAGATGACGTGATGGAAGGAGACAGGGACAGATTTGAGGGGGGAGTTTGTGAAAGGGGCAGAATTGCAAAGGAACAAAAAGAGGGTCGCCAGCTTCTTCACCTTGACACAGACTACACGGTTTTTGTGTGTCAATAAATTCTCACGTGAAGGAGGTCACAAGACCGAAAGCTTGCGGTAAACTCTGATAACTGCACTGTTTTTGAGTGTGCGGCTGATGGTATTTCTCTTTTACTCTGTTTTACTTCAGCTCCAGCACCTCATCTTCAGTTTTTTAGTCAACGGATGAGCAGTGAGGTGCTTTATTTCACTGAATAAACTGATCTTAAATATGGCACACCACTTGGTTGAAAAGTCATGTAGATTGGGGTCCCAGAGTAAGAAATCCTAACCAATGGAGGTCCGTAGCATAATGAATAACTGATACTTTCTAATTACTCTGGAGGTTTAAGGTCAAAACAATCGAAGATGGCATCAGGTACATTACAATGCCTGAAAGTAGCCTTGATGGAGTGGCTTTAAGGATGAGAAAAGATGCACGGGATCTCTCGCTGACTACTACTAGGATTCTCCAACTACATCTCACTCTCTTTATCCACCCATCCACATCCAAATCTCCCTCCAGTGTCAGACTGGGACGAATGGCTTGGAGTTGATCTGGCCAAATGGAGCTACACTAACTGTTTGGACTCTCTGTCTCTCCATTTAGCCAGTATGCATGTCCTTCAGCATATCCAGGCCGTCGCAGTCAGCCAACAGAGCCAGACAAGAATGATACACATGCACGCACACACACATGCGAATGGGCAAGCAGGCCACATAAACAAACATCACACGGCCCATTGGTTCATCTAATGTTCCACAGATTGACTGCTAGCCAACATCACACAAGTTTTGTTTACCAAAGGGGGTCAGGGGTGTCGCACCAAATTATGGGCCCTATTTTAGAAAAATCTTGAAAATTTGTGCAGGTCTTTGAATATTTTTGACACGATTCTATAAATGTCTTCCTAGTTTTTTTTTTTTTGAAAAACGCATGTTTCTATGTCAGTGGTGCTCAAACTTTTTCATGTGAAGGACCCCCAAAATGATAATGTATTTGGCCACGAACCCCCATCTCAAAATACCCCCATGAAGCAAAATTTGAGTTACAAATCTTTGCTTAAAAAATACATATATTCAAAGATTTGCGCACATTTTCACAACTTTTCAAAAATAGCAGATCTAAAAGCTTGCATCGTGCGCTGTGAGCTTGTATATCTGCTATTTGTCAATAGCTAAAGTATAAAATAATTAAGGTCCCTCCACCTTGAGACCTAGTAACTCAGTCCCAAACCCCCCCCGTGACGCCCCTGAAGGGGGTGGTTGGATAGCGGAGAGCAGGTCACAGAGAAAGATAGACAGACAGAAAGAGCATTCTGAGTAGAAGAATGTAAAATGATGGGTCAGCCCTTAAGTGGGCAACCTGCTCGTCTGCAATAACTGGAAGACTCGTCCTCCCCATGAGAAAGTCAAATCAGACCCATCTGCAATTAAATAAAATGTCAGTAGAGGAAACATGGACTAATGTAGAAAAGGATAAAGTTGACTGGAGAGGTTGATAGAAGGGAACGTAGGATGAGAGGTGTGAGGGGTAAAACAAACAAAGCAAGAAAAAAAAAAGAAGCCATTAGAGAGAAATAAAAGAGAGAGACCGAGAGGGATGCCAAGAGGCATGGTCTTCAAGCAAGCCGGGAGTAGCGATGGTGGTGGAAGCCAAGGCGGACTAACGTCTGGGCGGGGACAGGCTAACATCAGGGCTAGCCATGTGTGCTAATGCGGATGACAAGTCCCCCCCATATCCACACTCTGGCTAATGGCAAATGCGTCAGCGTCGCCTATACACACACACATCCCCACACACACACACATATATACCAACTGTCGTCTCTGCCAAATGCCTTTTGCTTGAATTCACATGCAAATAGTGTGTGCGCGCGTGTGTATAATGTTCAAGCACTTTGGCGGACATGATCTGCCATTAGCATCCGGGCGGATTTCAGTAATTCTGGAAAAATACAAACAGTCCTGTAATTTTCCCCTCTCTCATTTCTCACTGACGCGGATGAGTGTATCGTGCGGGGGAGGTTTAGCGTGGACGACAAAGAGTGACACGCTTCCAGAAGAGGGGGGAGAGATGGTGAGAGGAGAGGAAGGGTGAGGTGAGGAGAGGAGAGGAGCGGCGAGGGAAACATTTAGCCTGTCATTCTGTGCACAAAGCCAAGCGGCAGCATTGATAGTTATTTAGTCTTCAATGGGCTGAGGGAAACCCACCGTAGCATTCTTATAATTGCCTGCTAATGTGGATGGATGGAGAACGAGAGAGAGAGAGAGAGAGAGAGAGAGAGAGAGAGAGAGAGAGAGCAAGAGCGAGATATAGTTTGTTGGATTGAGTGAGTGAGTGTGAGTGGGTAGCTGTGAGCGAGTGAGTGGAAGGACACGCACACAGATGGACGGACAGACAGGCATGGCAAAGACAATAAACAGATACATAATAAAATCCTCAGTGTTAATTTAACTCTGACAGTTTACAAAATGTATAGTTAACAATGAGGATTTGACTGTGTAGTCGTCTTACTAGCCTAGTAACCAATAAACTAATCCAGGGTAACCAGTCAGATACGGTAGGTGTTCACTTACCATCCAGTCTGCCATGCTTAGCCAGGACCTTGACCAAGGCAAGGTATTTATTGGCATCCAGCGCCACCGAAGAATCCTTCCGCATCCTAAAAAAGAAATATGGAGAAGAAACGAGAGATATGACTCTTTTCCCACTATGAAGGGTCAACCATCTTCCATGACCTGAAACTTTGGTGTATTATTTATTTTTGGAGCTGTGTGGAACACAAGCTCCCTATACGTGGCCGTGTGTCCCCATTGACTTATAATGGGACAATGCAAGACATCACATTCAAGTATTATTCTCTCGCAAAGCATAGGAGCTACAGTTTCAAACCTCGGAGAGGAGATTCATAATGATTTTAAGAATGAATCGAAAAATAATTATATCACTCGGCCTCATGGTGGCGCTATAACGGCCCACTTTGCGTTTTGCCCCGTAACTCTTGAACCGTAGATCGGAAAATTAAAATTCTTTTTTCCCTGGATTCCTTGGGTCAAGACGCATCTCCCCATATAGGCCACGCCCATTTGCGCCATCTTGGATCTTCTCCAAAACACACTTTTTGCTCCTTTTCCTACATATTTTCTTCAAATGTCACAAAAATCGGTACACATGATCCATGTCAACGATTTGCAACGTGATTCATTGTGCTGTAGCTACAGCTCCAACATCTGGCTTCGTCTGGTCAAAAAACAATGTGAAAACGCATTAAAGAAATGTCCGGGCTTAAGTAAACTGAAGCACAAATACAATGTCTGGCCTACATCTGGAACAAACAGCTCAACTGTTAGGAGAATGTGTTCAAAAATGTCCGGGGCCAAAGTTTGTTGTACGCTAGGGTCCCATTAGCAAAGCTTCGCAGGACGCGCTATGATTGGCTAGCGGGAAGGAAGCTTGATGAAATTAACTCATAAATAGCACCGCTCACTTCAACAGTATGTGTGATTTGAGCAGTGCTTGATGAAATTAACACATAAATAGAAAAGCTCACTTTACACTAGGAGTGATTTTTTTAACTCCCTTTTCTCCAATTTAGTCGTTATGCCAATTAGTTCCTTCCAGAGTCGTCTAATCAGAGAGTCCTGCCACTGCGGGGTCAGAAACAGCGCTGGTCACGTGGTTCATTGTCACTTTACACCTCATAGACTTCAATGCATTTTGTAAACTTCAGGTTCGCCGTTTGTCACTATACGCCAATAGATGTGTGCGTAGAAGACCTGGCCCCATGAAGTGAACGGGAGTGACGCAACTCTCCGTAGGTAGAAGGCTCTGGTTCCTTCCCACACACATTTGTGTGTTATCACTGCTGTTGTATCCTACAGCCTCACCTGCCAGTGAGGAGCCCTCACTGACACCCGACAGCCCACCGGGTTACAATAACAACCTCTCTCACCGGCTTTTTTTATTTTTGTGCCAGTCAACAGAGTGTAGCTGGACCCTGCATTAATGTCTCCCCTAATATTACTCATGTTAATCTTTAATGGCTTGCTGCCACCCGCAACACCACTCTGTGTGCGCGTTTGTGCGTATACACTGTGCATGTAAATATGATTTTGCGTGGATGTGTGATGTGCTGAATACAATACAGTAAGTGTATGGGATGCCAACGTGAATAAGCTGGTGAGGAAGTCTAGTTCAATAGTTGTAGTTGAACTGGTGGACCTGGAGGTGGTTGCAGAGGGGAGGATGAGGAGATGCTACAGTGTCTTGGTATCTCATCCCCTCTATGATGGCTAGCCAAGATGATCAGTCATACTAGAAAGTGACTTGGACAGTCATTTGTGACAGTAGACGCACATACTATTTGGATGCACTACTGAACTACAGACAGATGCCTGTTAACAATAACTGTTGAGAGACGGTACTTATAAACACAGACTGTTGAAGATTGTGTACATACAGTATATTAACCCAGATACTATTGAAGGAATGAAAGTCTGTATAGTATATACAATACACATCACTATACATGGTTGAAGATACGATGGTCGATATTGCTTCATTCATGGCGATACGATTCAATGATTTACTAAATCGATACATTAACTATTTAGCAAAAACAAATTGCTGGGTGAAATGTGTGGAGAGTGCTGGTTATTTAAGGGAAAATTGTATAATCTAATGGGTTTTGTGTGTGTGTGTGTGTGTGTGTGTGTGTGTGTGTGTGTGTGTGTGTGTGTGTGTGTGGGGGGGGGGGGGGGGGTGCTCACAGCTCTGTCTTCAGGTTGATGGCCTCTTCCACGTTGTTGTGGAGACAGCAAAGGTTGATGAGGGCGGCGTAACCACCAGCGTAGCCGCCAGCACCAATCTCGTCCTCATTTTGCTGTTTCAGCTCCAGGGCTCGTTCTAGTTTCTGATTGGTTGAAAATCACAAGTAAACTAAGTCAGATTCTGACGGGACCCAACACAAAGATGTCAGGTTCTGTAAAGAGTCCAGATGGGCCATAACCGGTGCCTCTGTGATGTTTATCTCAATGATGATGACTCACTGTAAACTAGACATTACCGACCATTTTCCAAATAGCTTTGGGGAAGCCAAATTTATTCCATTTCAGTATGGTATGAAAATAAACTTGAAAAGACTTGAAACCTGCTGGAGGTATAGGGAATTCAACACAGCAAGAGAGCTACATTTTTTGTAAATGTTTCATTATTGTTGCGTTTGAATGCATTTTAAAGCACAGACTGATTTATGTCTAGCCAAAAATTGTTCCAGAAGAAAAGTTTGATTACAAACAGAATTTGACCTTTGTTGACAGTAGAATGGTAAGAACATAAGAACGAAAGAACGAACAAACGTACAAACAAACAAACGAACAAAAGAAAAAAAGAAAGAACTTACACCCTCAGCACAGAGTAACAGTATGAGTTGTTTGAGAACTGTTCCTACAGGTTTGCCCTCTGCTTTCAGCTCAGCCAGGTTCTTCTCCAGCATCAACAGCTTGCCCTCAACACCCTGAACAAAACACAGACATGTGTCATTCAAGAACACACTGAGGCGGAGTAATGAACATACTGGACACACAAACATAAAATACATAGCAAGACTCACGGTGACTCTGGGAAAGGAACGGGCTCCTGTGTCATTAGCGTCCACCAGAATCAGCACATCCTGACGTACAAACACATGATGCTTAAGAATATTTGATGACATCAAAACAGGTCTGGTATCAAAAACGCTACATGTGCCACTAGGACCGTCTAAGGCAGTGGTTCCCAAGCTTTTTAGACTCTGACCCATAAGAGCAACTAGCTAGAGTTTCAGCTATTTTCACTACTTCTTAAACATTCTAATTTTGGAATGTCCAACATTTTTCTTTGATTTCTTCATTAAATTACCGAAAGAAATACTTGAAGAAAAAAAGGCTTTTGTGGGAATGTTTTTTTGAAAATATTTTCAATAATAATAACTAAAAAACTAAATGTAGGAAATAAAAAACAAAGGTACCCATAAAGATCTGTCCACGACTCACAAATGGGTCCTGACCCAGTGCTTGGGAACCAGTGGTCTCAGGTACTTGCTAGTACCTGGGACTGTAACAGGGTGTGTGACTTGTGCATGGTTTACCTTGATGAGCTCTGGGAGATGGTAGGAGTCCAGGAGGTTCCTGATGCCTCTGTAGATGTTGTATGGGATGACGATGTTCTGGAGAGAGGAGAGTATATCAATGTATGTGTGTGTGTGTGTGTGTGTGTGTGTGTGTGTGTGTGTGTGTGTGTGTGTGTGTGTGTGTGTGTTAGGGCATTCACCAAATATTCGAATATTCGAATATCAAAGTCACTATTCGACATTGTTCACCGAAGTTGAATATTCGCTTTTTTTATTATTGTTTTCTCTATAAAAAATATATAGTTTATAAAGCTTGGCTAGATAAGAATTCATAAGAATGAGTTGTCAATGCCCTTGGTGGATGAATTTGTTAATGCTTTATACGAGGGGTTCTCAAACCTTTTTAGGCTGTGACCCCCAAAATAAACATATTTGAACTGGGGACCCCACCCTGACAAGCACTTTGAATTGTAGGTATTACATTTAACTCATTGAGTGCCTATCCCGAACTAGTTCGGGATTATTATCGCATCCCAGAGTGCCTATCCCGAACTAGTTCGGGATATAAAAAAAAAAAAAAAAAAAAAAAAATTGAAAAA